>NC_092694.1:2356253-2956253 GCF_964275005.1 Diadema setosum | reverse complement strand
ATCGATTTTCATTACTAACTGAATTATGTAAAGGAGATTAATGCTTAATACATTTTCTAAATTAAACCCCCTACAATGGACATTAGAACACCCCCCCCCCCCACCCACCCAAACATGAAAAATTTAAAACACATTCCAAGGAGAGTAAAGTGAATAATACTAAAGAGATATACTAAATTCCATCTCATTTTGTATAGTGTATTGAATTTATTGGTCCAGCAGGGTGCGGGTGCTGTTCGTTATTCCGAAGGTTCGTTAATCCGAAACACACAAATTTCCTATACCTAGAGATTCGTTAATCCGAAAATGAAAAACGGTTCGTTAATCCGAACATTTGTGGCGTTATTCCGAAGGTTCGTTAATCCGAAAATGAAATAATAATAATAATAATAATAATAAGGTCTTATTTACCCAGGGTAGCCTCTTCAGTGTTGCCACTGATCTACCAGAGGGCCCTGCCATTATTATTACCCCAGCGTTGCCAGGTACCCATTTATACACCTGGGTCGAGAGGGACATGGTGGGTAAAACATCTTGTCCAAGGACGTAAGCGCTGGGCGGGGTTTGAACTCGGGTCCTCCGAGCGGGAGTCTTATCCACTATGCCACAGCGCCCCCAAAATAGGGTTCGTTATTCCGAAGGTTCGTTGATCCGAAATGATATAGGGTCCGTAACGAACCTTCGAAACAACGAGCTTTGTTTCATTTTCGGATTAACGAACCTTCGGAATAACGAACCTTATTACATTTTCGGATTAATGAACCTTCGGAATAACAAACCCTGTTTCATTTTCGGATTAACGAACCCTCGGAATAACGAATCTTCGGAATAACGAACCTTCGGAATAACGAACCTTCGGACTAAAGAACCTTCGGAATAACGAACCTCCGGAATAACGAGCTGTAACACAGGGTGCAAGGCAGGGCAGATGATTGTGGGTTCACATGGGCGTGGAAAACGGAAGACGTCAAAAGACGCAACTGTCCGCAGTATCCGTAACTGTCCGTAAATGTCCGCAAGCGGACAGGGAAAATGTTGTGATACGTTAACTTGCTTTTGATTTCGAATACTAACGTTGGATGCAAACGAACGCAAATGGACGGGAAGTAATTATTTTTTTTTTCTTTAAGTTGGTCTGCGCCTAAGGTAGGGAAAGTTAAGTTCAGTTACGGGTCGTTACGTTTAGTTACGGTTACTTACGTAAGTCTGCATCCGTGGAGTCCCTCTGCAAAATTGTGAACATTTCACAATTTCGCAGGCTTGGCGCCGTCATTTTGCGTTTCTTTACGGATTAGTTACGGACAGTTAAGTCGACATACGACACTGCGTGTGCCTACGTTCACGCTCCGTTCCCCTACATCCATTCATCCGTATCTATCCAAGGCGGACGTATTAAATCCAACGTAAGACATTGTGTGACTGGGGCTTATTCCCGCAAAGATTACTAACAGGTCATGGTGCCTTCATGACCCTACGGTTTTGCCTGTACGTCCCCTCCCAGCACTCCAGCTCGCAACTTTCACATTGGTTCTCTCACATTAACATTACTCTCGTTACGATTAACGTCTGTTCTGCTTTTCAAGTTCTAGGGACATCAGACAGTTTTAGTGCTCTGTCATCCAACACTAATCCTTTTATTATTGAGAAGTAACAGATATAACATGGTGACTAGTACTGTCGAATCTGAAGTAATCCCGATAACTTTTTTTTCTCGTAGGCCTAACAGAGTCAAGTTTTGCAACGAGAAAATCAACAAAGGCAACTCACAAAAAGAAGGACACTATACGGTGCACAATGCAGTTTCTGTCTTTTCCTCAGTTTAACTGTCTACAACTCAAACCCTTGATTGATGCGGGTTTGTTTCTAACCTTTTGCTGACTTCAATATATTACCAGGTATTTCTCGAAGTTCGATCTGAAAATAGAGATTTTTACCTGTCAAACAAAGTTTTCCATGACACTATAGTGAATTATTGTGTACCGCACATACAGCATCGGAAACAAGATTTAGAAAAGACAGATTGATACTTACCATTGGCAGATTGAACCACAATTGTCTCGCTGGAACCCATTCTGTTCATTCTTCCAATACCGTTCGTAGCATCCGCGAAGTATACCATCTGGGTTCTAACGTCGTAGTCAACGTAAAGTGGGTCTATACCCATCATGACGGATACACTGACGAACTGACCGTTTGTAGTTTGCCGTTCACCCGGTTGTATGTCCGAAATGAGGATTTTGTTAGTTGTTGGCAGGAACACCTGAGAGCTCGCTAAAACAGGAATATAAGTATAAAATGAATAATTTCAACCATTGAATGAAATACTGGCAGGGCTGAAACGTTGAAATGCTGTAGATCAATGTGGAACAATTGTAGAGATTCGTATGCATTGTATGCATATTGTGTCATTTTAGGCTACTCCAGGATGAATTAAAGAGATGGCAAAATTTTGGTTGACACGTTGTTTCCGGTTTTAAGCTTTTGCGAGATAATTAGAAATTTCAATTAAATTCAATTCATTTATTTTTCATTCTTCTTTCTTTTTCAACAAAACATAACGCATAATAAATTTGGAATTACCTTATAAACATAAACATTCAACTTTGCCGATAAATGATACAGAAAAACAAAAAAATGCATACTTGCAAAAAAGTACAAAGTTATGCTTTAGTTGAGGAAAAAAAAAAGAATTGAGAGGTCCACTAAAAAGCAAGCTTGTATGTTGTGAACCACTCAAAAAATGAACAAACTTATGAATTACTTATTTACCCTTAATACTTATCACCTACCACAGAACGGAACAGGACGGGAGAAATACAAAAGACATGACACGACTTGACAAAAAAGACGGAAAGAATGGAGGGAGAGAAAGGGGGGAAAAAGGAGAATGCCTACACGCTGAACTAGGGAAATGGAACAGGGGGTGATTGAGAATGTGCTTCAGAGGGCTGGTACTGCACGCAGCTGTGCAAGGATTTGATGGTTATTACATAATAATCCACGTAATCCATTACGTAATAATGAAGTCAGTGATCGAAAGATTGGTGGATGGATGATGAACCCTGAGGTTAATGAGATCTAACTAATAAAAAAATGATTATATTAGAGAGGATTTAACAGAAATGATTTTAACTTGCGCTTAAAAGAATGCAAAGAGGGGGAATTTTTTATTTCAAAATTCCAAAATCTAGAACCGGTGCATATAAATGTACTCAGAGCTAATAAAGTTCTCAGGAAGGGCAAATCAAACTCATTAGATTGTCTAGTGGGATAATTATGAAAAAAACTGGTTCCATGGAAACATTGAATTAAAAATACTGGGAAGTGCATTTGCATTGTAATTAAACATAAACTGACCAAGCTGAAAAAAAAAATACAAATCTTTAATTTTCAAAATCTTATATTTAGTAAACAATGGCTCCGAATGGGAACGTGGCGGGACGCCGCAAATAATACGAAGTGCCTTTTTTTGCAGTAACAGTAATTTATCTAGTAAAGTTTGATGGGCACTACCCCATGCTAGGAGTCCGTAATTAAGATACGGTAAAATTAGAGAAATATACAAGGTCAACAAAGAGGACATTGGAATATAAGATTTGAGTCTATTTATGATACCAATATTACGTGAAATGATTGTACTAATGTTAATAATGTGGGGTCTCCATGAAAGTTTATCGACCACTGTAATACCAAGGAATTGCTAAAAACCATATACTTGGTTTTCTTGAGATTAAGTGATAATTTATTTGCTCTTATCCTCTGAGTAACTTTTTTTCAATTCGGAATTAACAATGCGTACGAGAGTATCTGGATTTCGGTGAGAAAAGAAAACATTGGAATCATCAGCAGAAAGTATAAATGAGAGATTATCAGATGATCTACAAAAGTCATTACCATAAATAATAAAAAGTAAAGGTCCTAATAAGCTACCCTGTGTTACGCCACATTTAATAAATTCTAAATTTTAGTCATTCTCATTCAAAGATACATATTGTTTTCGATTTTGTAGGTAACTCCTGAACCACTCCAAGGCCTTCCCCCGTATTCCATAAATGAGACAATTTATGTAATAAAATTTCATGATTTATCGTGTCAAAGGCCTTGGAGAAGTCCAGGAAGATACCAATAAGATGAGAATGATTATCAATAGTATGCACGGCGTGGTCAATAAACTTCAGAAGGGCATGAATGGTACTGTGTTTCTGACGAAACCCAAATTGAGAATTTGTAAAAACATTATGAAAATTAAGAAAATTAATTGTTTTCAAAAATACCAATTTTTCCAAAATTTTAGATAAGGATGGAAGCACAGACATGGGTCTATAATTACTTACATCAGATCCATCTCCTGTCTTAAATAAAGGAAAAAAACCTTAGCTATTTTCATAAATTCAGGAAAAATACTACTTATTATAGATTTATTGAAAATATGTGAAAGTGGGTAGGCAATTGATGATATAATTCCCCTTTAAAATAAAATTACTTATATCATCATAACCAGCACTTCGCGTATTATTCATTGCGGTAACAATATCTATCATTTCATATTTTGTAGTTGGAACACACACAAAAAAAAATGGAACTAAAATTAGGTTGACCTAAGAATTTAGAAAAATGCGTATTTGACTGTGGTACTTTTTCTGCCAAATCTTCCCCAATCATTGAAAAATAAGAATTAAGAATATTAACTATATCATTAGAATCTTCAAAAATTTTATTATCATATTTTAACTTTGTAATATTCAAGTTCTTTTTTGATATATTCATAGCCTGCTTCAGTACCTTCCATGTATTCTTTATATTATGTTTATATTTTTCTAACTGAAACATATCATATTTCCTCTTTTCCAATCGTATAATCTTCGTTAAGACATTTTTATACGAAGTGTATTTATTTTTTGACTTCTAAGTTTTTTTTTTCATTTTGAATTTATAGTATAACTTATTTTTCCTATTTATTGAACGAAGAACAAATTTTGAAATCCATGGAAGTTTAGGAGCCGTTTTATAATTAACTGACTTATCTTTTAATTTAGGAATACATTCATCTAAATATCTATTCATAATCCCTGAAAAATTTTCAAATGATACATCATCATTATCATAAACACTAGACCAATCAGTCCTATCTAAGCAAGCACCAAGGCTAGCCAAATTTTCCCGTGACGCTCTACGTCTAAATGAAGAAAATTGGAACTTATTAGCCAAATGTTTAAGATCAAAACATGCTATAATAGGGAAATGATTAGTTATATCAGATGAAATTATAGCAGAATTCAAAATCTGCACAGAAGTAGAAAAAATATTATCAAGGAGGGTTGCGGAGTGATTTGTAACACGAGTTGGTTTCGAAATTTAATGGCAAGAAAGAGGCTGACAAAAACATTTCAAGAAATTCTTGAGATGTATTATCATCATTCTTAAACAAATCAATATTAAAATCACCCATTATAAAAAATTCTTTTATTGATAAATAGAGGGCTTTTTAATAAATTTGTCATACAATTCAAATTTTTTTTAGAAATAATTAAGAGCAGACATTCCAGAAGGACTGAAAGCTTATTTGATGGAGATCAGATTTGAAATGGCAAGGTATTAAAAGAAAAAAGAAAGCCTCCTCCCACAAAAAATACCAAAACAATAAGAACAATGGTCCTAGTAAAAGCTGAGTCCCACCTTTTATTGGGACCTCTTTGCTTATGAATATTTCAGCTGTTTCAAAACCGATTTCACCAAATGAATTTTGGATTTCTTTCAAGATATTTTTTTTTTATGATAAGTGGATTTCTCATCATTTCTATAAAAAAAAAAGTACAAAAAGTACAAAAACATGAATCTCTATCTCATCCAAGACTATACAATCCTTTTGAAGGGTGAAAATTAGACAACAGCTGCCACTCTCTCTCTCTCTCTCTCTCTCTTTCTCTCGCATATTCAAGTAAGTCACTGATGTCGGTCTTGTGGGATGACCCCACATCGAGTGCACGTATCGAGACGGGTGCACGTCACGAGACCGACACCCACGAGTCATACAGCCCACAAGTGACTGTCATACAGCTCACAAGTCATACAGCCCACGAGTCATACAGCTCAAAAGTCATACAGCCCACTAGTTATACAGCCCACGAGTTCGACACTGAGTAAATAAAGCCCACGAGTTCGACATCAAGTAAATTAAGCCCACGAGTTATACAGCCTATGAGTTCGACACTACACACAAAAGGCTCACGAGACCGACAATATGCAAACAAAGCCCATGAGACCGACACTACACTTAAAAGGCTCACGAGACCGACAGTAGGCAAACAAAGCTCACGAGACCGACACTAGGCAAACAAAGCTCACGAGACCGACACTAGGCAAAAGAGGCTCACGAGACCGACATTAGGCAAAGAAGGCCCACGAGACCGATAGGATGAACAGCGCCACCTATAGACCAATTAATTGTATAGGGTGTCCAGATAATGGCATAAGGAAGATATGGAGATGGAAAAGGAGAGTTGCTAGAGAATTATCCAGTCAATTGCCCTACCTCACCCCCTGAACTGTTCAAGATTTTTAACTGTGTTTGCGTGTTTGAGTGTTTGTGAAAAAAAAATAAACAAAATTCAGTAAAAGTGCATCAGATGTTTCAACATTAATTTCGAAAATGCCAAAACACCCTCCTTTCCCTTTCCGCAAAACATATACCGGTATACACCTGCTTAAAAACAAAAAATAAATGATGTGGGCATTCAGATCAACCAACTAGAATGATACCCAGGTGTGAAATGAAGTTTACAAGAAAATATTTCACAAACTGGTCAATGTTGCAGTGCACAATTGCTTTACATAATATGGAAGGGGAGTAGTTATCTGCAAAGGTGCTGATTTATTACAAATTCACAGAAAATGATATAATCGTTTATTAGGGTAGCTTTAAGGATTCGGAAAAAGAAGATGCATCATGAAAACAGCTATTCTATTTCGTGAAAAATGTACCGTTTTGAGGAGAATAATTTTCCAAATGAAGAGCTTGCTTCCAAAAGGCGCTAAATCCATCTTTTTTCAATTGATTTAGCGCCTTTTGGTTGCAAGCTCTTCAAATACAAGCCACAAATCGAGGTGAATCGCTGCGATATAAAACGTTTTCATCCTTTAATATGTCATACATTATAGTTAAAGAAAAAATATAAATTGAACTCTAAGCAGGCGGGTATAGATAGAATATTAATAAGGAATAATTAACTAGTGAAGCGAGAAAGAAAAGGGCGAAAAAAAAAACCAATAACTTACATCCTGTCCACCGTCTATCTAGAAATTGGGAAAGCATAATTATCATAAAATCAAACCACACATCGTTCTTGACCTCTATTAGTTTTTCATAGTTCTTCTTTTTTTTGGGGGGGGGGGGGAGAGGGTCCCAATGAAGAGGACAAATTTATTTTTAAAAAAGCGATAAATTGGTAACAATGTCGCTCCCCTTAGCGTGACAGAACTGCTCTCTAAAAGCCACACGTGTAGAAATACATAGTTACCGGGTCGTTGATTATGTAGATGCAAGGTGCTGTTCAATTATTAGTTACAATCTCTCGCTCGATAGCGTGACGAAATTGCACCCGCCAGTAGTAATTTTCCCCTTCATGGAACACCCTGTATTGGTAATTGACATGTAGATGGCGCTGTTCATCCTGTCGGTCTCGTGAGCCTTCTTTGCCTAGTGTCGGTCTCGTGGGCTTTCTTTGCCTAGTGTCGGTCTCGTGAGCCTTTTATGCCTAGTGTCAGTCTCGTGAGCCTTCTTTGCCTAGTGTCGGTCTCGTGAGCCTCTTTTGCGTACTGTCGGTCTCGTGAGCCTTTATTGTGTAGTGTCGGTCTCATGGGCTTTCTTTGCTTAGTTTCGGTCTCATGAGCCTTTTGTGCGTAGAGTCGAACTCCTGGGCTGTATGACTCGTGAGCCGTATAACTCATGGGCTGTATAACACATGGACCTATTTATGATGTCGGTCTCGTGGACCGTATGACTCGTGGGTGTCGGTCTCGTGGGATGACCCCATCGAGACGGACACCCACGAGTCATACAGCTCATGAGTTCGACACTAAGCAAACAAGGCCCACGAGACCGACACATTAAACATCATGTTGTATCTGTCAACCTCGTGGGCTGTTTTTAACATATATAGTGTCGGTCTCATGGGCTGTAGGACTCGTGGGCTGTATGACTCATGGGTGTCGGTCTTGTGAGACTACCCTACAGCCTCTTCATTCGTGAGATTTATGATATTAATGACATACAAAAATCACTGGCGTACTCTGATTACAATCGATAAAATGATTAAAAAAAGGAAACCCAGAAAAGTAACACGCATACTGTGATGTGAATTGCGTTTAATAGAGCAAAATATTAGGAAACTTTCAATCAAAGAAGCATGATGACTGTCGGCATTCTTGAATGACATTGTAATTGTTTTATTTTAAAGGCTCTTGCAAGTTATCATTTTTCTTCTTGCCAAAATGTGACTGGGAAATAATAAATGAATTTCCTCTTACACAAGCCCCATCATATTTTTCGCATCATGATCTCAGTTTAACTCGCATGTATACAGTTGTGTTTGTTTATACCAAGACAAACTTTTGAACGTTCTATTTCTATTTCTATTCTATTTCTATTTCTGAAAGTTCTATTTTAAATCATGTTCAGTATAATTTTCGTATCAATACGCTTTATGGTGATAGCCAATATGTGAGAAATATGAAAATAAACTGAAATGAAAAATGAAATGAACCGTTGTAAACTCCTTTGTTCTAATAGGTAGTATTTACATTTTACATGTGCAAATGACAACACTTCTAAAGATTTGAAAGTTTTTGAAAAAAAAAAGGAGGAGAAGGAAGAAGAAAATCTCTTCAGCTGCAATCCTCAACCATGAATCTCCATGAGACCATGTTTTGTTTATATTCAAACTCTAGGCTGAGTTGTAATTTGTGCACATTTTTTTTTTTATGTTTGAGGAAAAAGTTGTGCATCCAGACATTTAAGATAATTAAGCCTCATTTTGAAATATGTAATGAATGGCATGCTCCAAATGGAAGAGTGTAAAACATTTGAAGAAGAGGAGATAGATTCGCTCATTGTTCTATGTTAATGAAAATGTGCATCCAGACATTTTATAGGTGATGCATCGTTGTTGTTGTTTCTAATGAATGTCAGTATGCTTTTTCAAATGGAAGAGCAGAGCATAATAATATTTGAAGAGGAGGAAAAATTTTTCACATAATCCTAGCTATGCTTGATGAACTTTCTATGCCTCCAGACATTTTAGATGAAGCCTTTTTGTTAGTGGTTTCTAATGAAATGCAGATATGTTTTATAAAATGGAAGTATGTAATAACATTGGAAGAAGAGGTATGTACTTCATACATGAACAGCGAGATGTTTCTTACATCAAAATTTCGTAATTGTATCTTAGTAATTTGAATGATATATTGCCACTTGAATCAACTTGTGCATCGCTTAAAATTGTTAGACTTGATACATGTATTAGTAACAGGAAAATACAGTGTAAGTGTCTTCCAACCGTTCCAGCTTCATTGTCAATGTTTGATTACTGCATGTTTTAATTCACCAGCTCTTGTTTATTGTCTTTAGTGAAATGGTGTCACATTCATAGACTATTTGTATGCATTCCTATAGTCACTCTAGACTGGCGCTAGTGACTGTAAATACATGTACATTCATGTATACTTCTCATTTCTGACTGATGTTTTGAAATAAAATGAAATAGATTATCTTTTCAACCGAGTATTTGCGAATTGATTCTTTTTTTCTTTTCTTCTCCATTGTCCTTCTATATTTTTTCTTTCTTCGTCATCAATAATTTTCATTGCCTTCTTACTTAATTCAAGACATGGGTCTAATCTCCAATTTTGTCAACATTAATGTGATAGTGTATTCATTGCGCTTATTATCACATTCTTCATTAATACATATCAATATTTCCCGATTTTGTTGTGATGCAAATAATCGAGATGTTAAGCATCTATAGTCCTCTTTTTTTTTCGGGGGGGGGCGGGGCGGGTGGCTGACCCGCTGAATAAACACCGGATATTTTTTTGATAATTTCATTGGGTTATTTCTAAATCGCCCAGAGAACAATAATTCTTGTACACGATTCAAGAGTTAATATTTGATTAGAAATACACCTTTCTCCCTACAAAATCTCTGCTTTATTTTGCTATCGTTTAATTCGGCAAAAATGTCTATCTCTATACATACACCTTTTTGCCAACTTAAATGCCGATTTCTCACGGTGCATGCAAAGATACACTTTTTTTTTTTGCCAAAATAGCGTGGGCTGCAGTCCCTATAAACATGGTTTGGCAAAAAGGTGTATCTCTACAAACACCTTTTTGCCATGACTTATATGCAAGATTTCTCACGGTGTATGTGAAGATACGTCTTTTTGCCAAAATAGCGTGGGTTGCAGTCCCTGTAAACGTGGTTTGGCAAAAAGGTGTATGTGTCTAAAAGTGCTAATTCTGAAGTATTTTTGTAAAGCTTGATGCAAGAAAATTATCAGGAAATGAAATTTAAAGTGTATACTAAATCCTGGAATGAAATCCCTGAGCGCTGCACAGTTTAGATGGCTTCTACGGTCAAGGAAATTGCCCAACTTTAAAGTCGATTTTCTCGGCTTTGTAGTCGCTGTAAAACGGCAGACATACACCTTTTTTGCCAAATCAAGACCGTGCTATAGACAGGACACAAAGAATATAGTGAATAATTCTAATGTTCTCACCTGGTCCTGCCAACAAGCAAGCTATAATCAAAACAACTTTTGTCCTGGAAGTCATGTTTCTGTTATGTCGTCCGGCTGGTGACTTCCTCCAAATGTCGCTCTAAATCCAATCTATGGAGAAGAATATTTCATATCATACATATTTGCGATGTGAACACATTAGGTTATTGCGTGACGTCGCTAGTTTGACAATTTCGCAACTGATACTCGCCAGTAGAATGTTGTAGGATTCAATTACCGAAGACCTTATCGTAAAAAAGGGTGCAACCTCAAAAATTGTTTCATTCCAACAGAAGGTATTCATACCAGACATCCTTGAAATCCAAGAAATAAACACTATTGTTCCACAGAGTTGGGACTAGCTGCTGAGCATGCATAAGATTATCTCAGCATGCATACACATGCCCTTGGAGATGTGTATGTGTGTGTGTGTGTGTGTGTGTGAACGCGAATAATACTTGGTCGATATTATTCTAAACAAGCAGATTTGTATACTCGTGGATAATGTTGCATACCTTTCCACACTTGCATAACGCTGCTACCCCTCCCCAAAAAAAATAAATAAATGAAAAATTAAATAAAACAAAATACAAATTTTCTTTAACGGCTACAATCATCTTCTTCTTTCTTTTTATCCAGTAACGCAGTACCTTACGCTTATTTTCATTTTCTCATCGTTTGCGTCGTTTGCTGAAAACTGAAACTTAGAAAGAAAAAAAAAACATGCAAAATATGCAAGACCTTAGTTTTCTCGGTACGTAGAGGGTAGAATATTGACTTCTTGAAAACAAAAACCTAACTATAAGGCCCAGTCTTCTGAACCTCTTGGGGTTTATGTATGCTTGAAATCCGACATTGTTCTCCTCTTAATGACTTCTCCCATCCAATTAAGTGTCTTCCGGAGATCTGGTGTCCAAAATGGTCAAAAAGAAAAGCAAAATCTCGAAGAAATAGATCCCTCCCTCTCAAACTCAGTATTAAAAAGCCACATGACTATGGTAGCTTTAATAGTTTAGTATTAATGATGATAACAACAGTAATAATATCTAAAATTATGATTATGATAGTCATAATGACATTAATAATAGTACTATGTAGTAGTAAAAATCGTAGTAATAATGATGATAACATCAATGATAGGCCTGATAACAGTAATTTCTGGTTGTAACAACGGTTCTGAGTCGTAACCCCCATCCCCCCCCCCCCAAAAAAAAAAAAAAAAAAAAAAAAAAAAACCTCGAGGGCGTTTATGGTAGGTACCCTTAGTAGTTTAGCTACTCTATTTGGAACATGTTGTAAAGGCACAATAACAGAATTAGACAAGTCCGGATATAAGCGGTGACAAAAGCGTGAAGTAATCGCTCTTTCGTTTGTGTGCACAGCGACTTAAGAATTTTACTCATTTTTTTTGAGATACCGAAGGCATGGTATCGCACAGGCGTTCATGATGTATTGTTGCATGTTCAAATTATTGTCAATGAACACAATTAGGTCATGGAGATTTTTGTTGTTGTTGCTGGTGTTTTTGAGACAATAGTATCAAAGCCAGCAACATGAAAACTTAGCGAATCTCAAGATTTTTGGACTTGCTTTGTGTGTTACAATTTTTTCATTTATTCGTTTCCTTTCATGGAGTTACAGCAGATACACATTTGCTTCATGTCAAAAAAACTTTCATTGCGATTTCCGGACTCATGGTAATATGCAGTTTATGAGTGTCGTCACTGTAGGGCTTACATGGTAGATTACATATCCACATGGGTAGAAATATTGTATAATAGGCCAGTGTAAAAACACCATACAATAAAATGGAGCCAACACAGACCCTTGCGTAAGCTCATCCCGTCCCAAGTTTCGAATGTGAGCCATTAGAAGCAGTGCAGTATTTACGATCACATAGATAAGAAACAAACCACCTAAGAATAGTCTATTTAATCCTATACAGCTATAACAACTTTGACAAGAATCAGTTGTACCGTTTGTTAACCCCCCCCCCCCCCTCCCACCAAAAAAAAAAAAAAAGAAAAGAAAAGAACGGGACCCTCTGCAACGACAACTTTAATAATAAATTATTGAAACAATCCAAATACTATTTCAGGGTATGAAACTATAACTTTTTACCCACATCTCATAAGAACCCCAAAACATTCGATTTGCTTCAGTGGTGAAAGAGAAATGAAGATCTTTGTTGAGAATGTCGGGAATCTCTCCCTCGAGGTCCTGTCCATTGTGTTCCCATTTTAACATACACCGTCTTCCAAAAGCGTCCACGTGCTTAAGTTGGAAAAAAACAGACCCACGACATATTTTGCAACCATCCACTTTCCCAAATTGAATGGGGGTTTTCTGTTACAAAATGTAGGTAATAATATGTCATATCTTTGCAACCTATATGATTAATATGATTAATTTGCCAATTAATAACTTTCAATATTATTGAAAATTATCAATGAAGAATCCGATTGTAATTTTGTTGGGACATACCTCACAGTGGTGTGATGAAAGAGTAAAAGCAGCGGAAAAGATACTTCATACTGACATGGCTTCTCGCATTATTCTAGACCCTCGTCATCAGCGGAAAACAACAACAACAACAACAAAATAATACACTTTGATTAATGCTTTCTTTATGTGGATTGGAAGTGTCGAGATAGAGACTGCCTTTCAGGAAGCTTATCTTGCTTCCTTGTCTTTTCCGACCCCAAAAAGTCAAAAAGATGAGATCTGGGTACCGTTTCATGAAAGTTGTCGGCGCTGACAAGTTGTCAGTCTCTGACAATCATCATGGTAACAGTCAGTGACCAGAGCATCTCAGTCAATCAAAACCAATGATTTTGCTGAAATTTTCAGAGACTGACAACTTGTCAGCGCTGACTAAATTGATGAAACACCCCCTCGTATGTTGCCTCCTAAGTAGATGAATTAATGCGACTTCTTGGTGGTACATGGACTGTTCGTTGCAACAAGTCAGATATACAGCCGCAACCCCCCACCCCACCCCCCATCTCCCCAGAGCTGGCATCTTGAATTACCATTGCCATGTATAACTTGCCCAACATACATTTTCCTTACTTCGGTCATTGCCGTAACTCACGCATGACTGGACCAGTCTGGAAACTGCGGAAATGTGTCACTGCGATTTGATTTTCATTTTATTTTTCCGAAATTCAGCAATTATCTTTTTAATCGAAAAGACACATGGTAACAAGTTTTATAACATTAACCTGTACTGAGAGGCATGAATTGCAACCATTTTAGCAAACAAGAGTTTGTTGGATAATGTGAGTATATTCATCTCTAAGACAATAAAATTTGATCATTTCGTTTAACTCAACGACGTGTCTGTGATTTTGGATTACGTGTATTTTGTTTTTGGAAATGGGGAAAATGCATGCCAATAAAATGACGGCTGACTCGCTGGGCTATATGCTCATGTCAGTCTGCCTTCGTTATCCACAGTTAGTTTGGAACAAACAGACAAAAATTTAGTTTGAAAAATATCTTTACTTCCCTTTGTTAAACAGTCGCTTCCATCAAATTTTCAGACCTTGGTATGATATCCGGGGTATACTTTATGACATGAATAAAAGCATGTTTTTAAACTTGTTTTCTGCCCAATTTTTTTTCTTTTGATTTTTGATTTGCTTATTGCTATTTTTGCCATTCGGTAACTATAAAGTGCACTTAGTGTTTGTAGCGTCGTGGTCGTGTGTGTGTGTGTGTGTGTGTGTGTGTGTGTGGGCGCGCGCGCAACGCGTGTTCGAGACTGATATTATGAAAGTTTTCCTACTCCCCTCTATGGTCTTTTCTTATTTCCATCAAAGAGTAAAGAAGGTCTTCTTTGTGGATAGCAGTGTTACATTACATTTTTTTTCATTTTGTTTGCAATGAATGTTTCCGTGATTCTTCACTGGTATAAAATCACTGTAATGACATAATATGTATATTAAATCATCGAGGAACGGCATTAATTCATCTGGGTCATCACACGAGAGCGACACCCACGAGTCATACGGTCCACGAGACCGACATCAATAATAGGTTCATGCATCATACAGCTCACGAGTTATACGGCTCAGGAGTCATACAGCCCATGAGTTCGACACTACGCACAAAAGGCTCATGAGACCGACACTAAGCAAATACAGCCCATGAGACCGACACTAAGCAATAAAGGCTCACGAGACCGACACTAAGCAAAGACAGCCCACGAGACCGACAGTATGCAAAGAAGGCCCACGAGTCCGACACTAAGCAAAAAAAAAAAAAAAAAAAAAAAAAAAAAAAAGGCTCACGAGACCGACACTAAGCAAAGAAAGCCCACGAGACCGACAGGATAAACAGCGCCATCTACATTATCAATTACCTGTACAGGGTGTTCCAAGAACGGAAAAATAACAAACTGGCGGGTGCAATTTTGTCACGCTATCAAGTGAAAGATGGTAACCATCTACAGATGAACGATATCAAATATGTATTTCTACATACTTCTGGGGGGGGGGGAGGTCTGTCAGGGAGCAATATTGTCATCAATTAGAAAAATAGTAAATGTAAAAATGCAAAATGTAATATTCATGCCCCCCCCCCCCCAAAAAAAAATACAAATGAATTAATTAAAGAGGACAAGAACAATGTATGGATTAATGTTAGAGCTTTGATAATGCCAGCTTGCTATTTTTAGTAGGCTTTCACACTTTTTAGCTAGAAGATGGGCAGGAAGTACTTTTTACCTCTCCTCTTTATTGATTCACTAGTTACTTAGGCTATATTAGATATCCTACTCTCCTGCTTAGACGTTTTGGAATAAGATCTATCTGTAATTTTCTCTGTAACTGTAATGTATGTAACTGTAACTGATTAAAACCTTTTATATCGCAGGGATTCACCTCGAATTGTGGCTTGTGTTATTCTCCTCCAAACAATACATTTTTCTTGTCTTGTCTGCAGCCCCACCTTCTCATCATGTAATTTAAGTGATGTTAAATTGCCAGTTCTGCACAGAACTGGCAATTTTCCAAAACAACACCTATAATAACATACGATGGGGTGGGGTAGCCAGACAAGACAGAAAAATGTATTGTCTTGGCACGGAAGAATTTCTTACAAGCCGTTTTTTTCTCCATTTAACACATAAGCATACTCGAATCATGCCGATTTTCACTCTATTAAATGCCTCTCGATGATCCCACTAGAATATAATAACAATCACCGAAGGCAGATCTCCCCCCTCTTTCTCTCTCTCTCTCTCTCTCTCTCTTGGGGGGTGTAGGAACATATAAAAGAGGTCAAAGGGTTAACATGCAAACGAGGGTGTCTTGGCATCTTTAAGTTAATGTGGAAAGATCTGTAGCACACTTTTACTAATTTGTTTTCATTTTTTTCACAAACACACACCCAATGAAACACAATTAATGATCCTGGTTATTTCAGGGAGTGGGGCGGCTGATGGGGTAATACCCTGGCAAATCTTTTTTTCCATCTGTCTATATCTTCCTTATGCCATTATCAGGACACCCTACACAATTTATTGGTCTATAGGTGGCGCTGTTCATCCTGTCGGTCTCGTAGGCCTTCTTTGCTTAGTGTCGTTCTCGTGAACCTTTTTTGCGTAATGTCGATCTCGTGAGCCTTGTATGCGTAGCGTCGGTCTCATGAGCCTTTTGTGCGTAGTGTCGGTCTCGTGAGCCGTATAACTCCTGGGCTATTTTACTTGATGTCGAACTCGTGGACTTTATTTACTCAGTGGGCTGTATAACTGGTGGGCTGTATGACTTGTGAGCTGTATGACTCGCGGGTTGTATGACTTGTGAGATGTATAACTTGTGGGCTGTATGATTCGTGGGTGTCGGTCTCGTGACGTGCACCCAATTCATCTAAGGCGTCAACCTCGTGGGCCATAGAACTCCACGGCGACCTCCTTAAACGACATCACAGAGAATCACAAGCCAGCAGCAGTATCTGTTGTCTTCACGATAGGCTTGGGATTCATAGCCTTATTTTCATGCCTTTCCTCATGGACAACAATGGAAGCGCAAACAGCGTGGTATCGACTGTTTGTTGCCATTTCATGTGAGTCGAGCTTACTTTTCAAGGCTATCAAAAATAAAAATGAGACGAAATAGCTTGAAAGGATGAACGGTGCCCCCACCCTATCTTTTTTTTTTTATATTCTGAGAGTTGTAGATCTTATCTGATGAGTCATCAAAGCTGGCAAATATAATCTCTGTGTGAAAATAGTGTTGAAATGACGTCATCAGATTTCAAACTCATTCGTTTGCATCCCTTTTACTTTTACTCGATTTTCACCAACATTCCAGTATGTTTTATCTTAGTTTTTCTTTTGATGGTATATACGCTTACCGCTTCCCTTTCAATCTATAATATTACAGATAACTTTGTAAATGTACATGATGTCATCATAAAATGTCAAATTTCTTCAGCATAATTCACATATTCTTCACCAACTTGGTATATTAGAACTTATACAACTTATAAAACTCTTAAACGTGTATGTTAGCAGTTTCATTTTTATGAGGTCATCACCCTGACAACATCGACTAAAGATAATTTGCAAAATTTATCCATTTGTGACCATGCATCACAAATCCAACAACAAGTCGCCAGACATAGATTTTTAATTAAGGGCAGATTCTGAAAGAGCAGACTCTAAGCTTAAAGACGGTGTATAACTCAATTCAAATGGACTCCCCTAACCTGTCTAAATGCTGCAAAGAAAGCACACACTCTGAAAAAGTGTGAACTGAGAAAAAAAAAGCTCTGAAGTATGGGGTATATTCAAGCGCTCAATCTTTCACCAAGCCGCGCTAGCTGTGCGATGGAAGGGACGAAAAAGATGTCAACCACCGGAGCAACGACAATGAAGGGATCATCAGATTAAGCTGAAATTAAGCATATTCTGTTAACATATTCTGTCCATGCTTAAAGGGAAGATAAACCCCAAGAACAATGTGGATTGAGTGAAAGCAGCAACATTAGTAGAACACATCAGTGAAAGTTTGAAGAAAATCGGACAATCGATGCAAAAGTTATGAATTTTTAAAGTTTTGATGTTGGAACCGCTGGATGAGGAGACTACTAGAGGTTATGACGTATGAGTGGACAACAATACCAAGAAAATACAAAAAAAAAAAAATTCTGCAAAAATCCATTTTTCATGAAAATCACAAATTCCATCAACTTGATATTGATATATGTTAAGGGTAGCAATTATTCCCCCTGCTTTCTGAAAGCGGTTGGTCCATTGTTTTCTCATAATTCCAGAAAAGTGATTTTTTTGTTGAATTTCCTTTATATTTTCTTTGTATTGTTGTCCACTCATACGTCATATCCTCTAGCAGTCTCCTCATCCAGCGGTTCCAACACCAAAACTTTAAAAATTCATAACTTTTGCATCGATTGTCCAATTTTCCTCAAACTTTCACTGATGTGTTCTACTAATGTTGCTGCTTTCACTCAATCCACATTGTTCTTTGGGTTTACCTTCCCTTTAATGCCAACTTACAAAGCATTAAAGTTATCCTTTCAAAAGTCATTAGACTTGAAAGTCTTTTTTACCCATTCATATACGACAAGCCCCATCAGTAGAATCATTTAAGGCACTACTTAAAACTTCTCTTTTCCCATATTGATTCCTTCCCTAAGTTAATGTGTTGAGTGTAATTCAATTATTGTATGTGTTTAATTACTGGTACACATTTGATTTATGTCATGTTATTCTTACTTATGTTTTGACCTGTCTGTTTTCCCTCATTTTTCATCTTTCCTTTCGTCTCTTCCCTGTGCGCTTAGAAACATTGTATTAAGCGCATTACAAATGTAATGTATTATTATTATTATTATTATTATTAAAGTGAAGAGTTTACAAAGGATTTCAAGAAATGAAAAAGGGGTCTCTAATATAGGTTATCCCGGCCAATTTCGCACTTTTTCCAGTCCAATTCCTAATTGCTGCATTCAATTTAGCACAATTTAGCCCAGATGGCATGTTCGGTATTTCAATTTTGTAATCTTTTCATTCAAATTCATTTTGAAGCATTCAAATTACCTTTAAAATCATTCGAATCAGCACTCTTCACTTCAAATTCGTAAGGTAAGCACCATTTCGCAAATCGTTCATTCAATTTAGCATGATGTAGTCACGTGATCACGTATACGCTGCGCTCGTTCATTCAAATTCATTCTTGGGCATCCAATTTCGCATTTACTGCAGTCAAGTTAGCAGACACGTTTACCCTTTGATTCCTTTCTTAATTTTCATTCATCATAAGTAGTGTTTACAAGCATCTTGACATTTCATATTTTCGCATCCATTCTTTATTCTGATATCATATTTGCAATAATACTTTCAAAATATCTGTATGTGTTTATAATGTTCTTTAGCATTATTTCATTCACAGATACATTAATCTTAAGTTTGGTTTGACATTGATTGGGAGCAGGAGGTTTCAGTTTACATCGTGATTATTTCCTTCATCTGCATGTTTCATTATTTTCATTTGGTGGGTGCTATATTGCGTTGATTATCATTGGGAATAAAGTTCTTGGATCAGCTCTATAGATCAAGCATTTGAAGGTTATTACCTTCAAATGCCTCTATGATTCTTTCCCTGTCTTCTTGAGAGATACGTATACGCCTGTATCTTACTTGTGCTGCCATGAGTGGACATAATTATTATTAAGAAAGTGAAGTGAATCTGTGGTACTGGTGCATGTGTAGTTCTGATGACATGTATGACAGAAGAGGGGCGTTACAAAACAACAAACTTGAGTTATTTAGGATCAAAGATACCTTTACTATATACTTAACAGTGTGTGGATGAAACAAAAAATCACATTTAAATTCGTATAAATCACGGTTCTCACCTTTCCAACATAGAAATAATATTACGCCAATTTGAATGAACATGTTTGGAATTTGACTGCCCATACGCGAAATTGAATGACTGAAATACCATTTGCCGCCAGTGCTGCCGAATTTGAATGACTGAAGAGCACATGCCAATTTGAATGCCCCTTTTACGAATTCGAAAGGCACATGTGCGAATTTCATTGATCGAAATGCTAAATCGAACGAACAAGTTGCAATTTTGAATGACAGAATGTGCAGTGACGAGGATTTTCGCTAAATTAAATGAACCTGATCTTTCGGGGTCATCCCAGTAGTCCGACACCCACGAGTCATACAGCCCACGAGTTCGACATTGAAAACAGGTCCATGAGTCATACAGCTCACGAGTCATACAGCTCACGAGTCATACAGCCCATGAGTCCGACACTAAGTGAAAACAGCCCACGAGTTCGACAGATACAACACGCGCTTAATGTGTCGGTCTCGTGGGCCTTGTTGGCTTAGTGTCGAACTGATGGGCTGTATGACTCGTGAGCTGTCTCATGGGCTGTATGACTTGTGAGCTGTATGACTCGTGGGTGTCGGTCTCGTGACGTGCACCCGATCATTCTACTCTCCCCCCAAAAAGGGGTTGTAGAAAAAAGGCTGAAAACACACTATCCCATACGTGTTATGATTCCAAACTAAAGAATATTGTAGAAAAAAAGATAGCTTTTTCAGAAAATATGAAAAACTCAAGATGGACTTAGTTGACCCATTTCACCTGTTTTTGAGTCCTCACGTAAAATCAAGGGGTGCGATTTTTTGTGTGATTTATGGTGCACGGTCACATTTTATATGATGGCGTCATATGTCAAAGCATATCTCTTACATCACGGCTATTTTGAGAAACACTGTGTAGATTTGAGCATGTTATAGCTCATTTGGTTCAATCGGTTTATAGTGAAGTCATTTGTTTATTTGATGAATATTGGTTTTGAAATAGTTTAGATATCCACAACAAAGCCTGATAACAAGTGGGACAAGCTTTCATTGTAAGATCACTTTTTTTGTTTTTAGATATCGCAGCCATTTTAGAACCAATTTCAATCAAATGAACTTGTAATTTCTCTTACAATTATTTGCTCCTACAGATTTCATTAAATGGTTTCTTAACATCTCGCAAAACGTTAAAAGCTGAATCTTTAGCTCAACCAATATAATATTATCCCTGTAATATATACATAGATATGCTGCATGGAAAGGGAAATATACAAATATTGCTAGACAAAATGAGACAAAAACAACACAAGACAAACAAGTGATCACTAATGAATCAGACCCATAGTACATTAACCAACATCAGAAGGTATGGACGAATTACTTTCTCACTATGAATAAAGTAATACTGTGGAGTAAAATAGTTAAATTCGAAATATTTGGAGGATAGTTTCGAAACAGGCTCTCCAGCAACATGCAGTAGAATGAAATATAACAGTAAAAGACACAAAAGAAAATCCTTAAGAATTCTTTCATTTCAATAAAAGTATTCATAGCCATTCTTGAAAAGAAAATAAACATTATTGTTCCACGGATTTAAGATCCCTAAATCTTTAGATTTAGAATAGTTAGGCCCAAGCATGAATACACGTGTCCTTGTGTGTATTTATCTGTGCGTGTGCGTACGTGTGTGCGTATGCGTACAATACTAGATGGACAGTGCTATAACGTAAACACAAAACATAATAATAATGTTTACTATACCAGACATCCCTGAAAAGAAAGCAAACATTATTATTCCACAGATTTACGATTATTCGACCATGTGAAGGATTATCTAAGCATGAATACACGCGGCCTTTAGTATATTTGTTTGTTTGTGTGAATGTGGAGGTTTGTTTTTTGTATGTTTACTTCTAAAAACTCAGGGCAACGCAGAAGGATTTTAACTTTGTACAATTTTTTTTTTCTTAGAAACATGGATATATTTTAATGTTTTTTATGCCTGGAGTCTCATGTCTGTCATGTAGGAGAGCCAAGTGTGCGAGTATACTCTTAGGAGGTTCTGCACCGTATAGGAAGAAGAAGAAGAAGAAGAAGAAGAAGAAGAAGAAGGAGAAGGGCAGATCCTAATAGTTCTACTACAAAATGACAAATTTATGGCACGAAAAACGTCTCCACCACTTGCAGAAAATAGGTTGCTACAAAACTTCCTTTTGAGGCAATAGACACCAGATATTTGTGTTTTTTTTTCAGTCCATAACACAGAGTTTACTAGTAACGTCAACTCTGCCTTCCCTTCGAGAACGTTGATGTCTCTCTCTGTTCCCGATTATGATTTTTTTCTTTGATTTTGATTGATTTCAAATGGGTTGTACATGAAAATCATATCTTGTTCTGGTTTCACATGAACAAAGGCAATACAAAGAGTACGGTTCTTATTTTATCAGACAAGCTGCTATGACATAATGTACGTCGACCTCCTCGTCTCAAGACCCTTTGTCATGTGTTTATTTGCTTGGGTTGCACCGATTTTCTGTGTCTGTGTCAGTGTCCGAGTATTTGTTTGATTGTTTGTTTGTTTGTTAGTTTGTTAGGATGCGTATGTCTGTCATTGTCCCATTGCTTTACCTCTTCCTCTTATCCCTGCTGAACACTGCCATTATAATGAACGATTGGCACTATACAGTCAATATCATACTTGCATGTTCAATTTTGATTAGGTTACAGTGATTCACTGAATTGTGGCTTTTTAATTGATAATTTCACCTTTTCCTCAACTTAGAAATGAAGCTTGAATTTAATGAAACTAATTTATGCTATCATGTTAAATTACCTCCTACATAATTATTTGTACAGTATTCAGCTATCAGTCATATCAATGTCAGTGTTATCTGACATATTGTTTTTGAACTATTAAGGATCAAAAGTAGAACATATTTTTTTATAACATCTCTTATGTATATATGTATACAATATATAAGATATACATGTATATACATCATATGGGTGAGAATTTTGAACGATGTACAATTGCCATTTTTCCTACCTTATGACACTCTTTCCCTTAAACACACCCGGATGATCTAAGAAACCATCCCTTGTCAAATGCGAACAAAAATTGCATTTTCAGACAAACCTCCGTGAAAAAAAAGAACATCCGTGATGATTAAAACGTTATCGAGTCGGGCACCACCTTGCTTTGATGGAGCAGGTGTATATTTTACCTCTGGCTCTCTAGCCGAGGAGCTGCATGCCGTGTTTGGAGCGGACTGGGGCTCGTCTGCACTTTTTGGACTATACAATTCACCGAAAACCAAGCAAATAGTGTATATTTTTTTTTTTATGAAAATCCACTTCTATCTCCTCTCTGAGGAATATATATATGTTGAAAGGGTGTCAAAATTGTAATAATTTGCATTGAAAATACCATTTCGAAATTTTGGAAGAGTTAGGAAGGCTACATCCTCTCTGTCGATTAGCTATTCGTCCTGGAACATGACACTAGTGGTAGAACGAACGTCCGTGACAATTTCAGCGAATGTCCGTGACGTAGACAATCCGACCAATAAGGATACTTGTCTCGAAAGTGCCTTTTATTTTGCAAAACTTTCAGCTCAAATAACGAAAAGTATAGTTTTACAAAGTAAACAATGAACTTTGAGCAGTAGTTTCAGAATTTTTAAGGCAGTATTTGATCATGATGAACAAACAGCTAAAAATTGACTTGCAATTTTACGCTTATATTCCATCTAATTATACAAAGCTAAACACTGAAAATCAAGTAATAGGAAACTGGAATTTTGCGTAATCTGTAATTTCTGTGCATTTAAATTTCTTTCCGATGATGTTTTGGAGTCAATTTGCACTGTCACAGGTTCTCGGACTCTTGGTAACATGCAATTTATGAGTGTCGTTAGCTTAGGGTCTACATTGTAGATTAGATATCAACATGGGCAAAAATATTGCATAACAGACCAGTGTAAAAACGCTATCCAATAAAATGGACCCAACACTGACCCTTGCGTAACCTCACCCCTTTCCAATTTTCGACAGTGAGCCATTGAAGGCAGTGCATTATTTACGATCACATAGGTAAAAAACAAACCAGGATAAGAATAGCCCCTTTTACCCTATACAGCTGTAACAACTTTGACAAGGATCAGTTATACCGTATGGCAACCCCCTTTCCCCCACCCCCCCCCCAAAAAAAAAAAAAAAATAAATAAATACAACGGGCCCCTATGCAATGATAACATTAAAATATCAAATCAATCCAAATACTGTTTCAGGGTAGGAAACCAAAACTTATTACCCACATCTTACATCATATCTCTCTGTCCCTCCAAGTTCTGTCCATTGTGTTCACATATTAATAACGTGCACTTCCAAGAGCTTAAAAGTGCTTAAAGGGATCGTATAGTTTTGGTTGAGACCTAATTTCGGGATTCTAACATTTTTTCGTGAGATATATCTCACGAAAAAATAATGCGAAACTTGTTATGAAATTTGAAAAAGCGTGTAATTCTATGAGGAATCCACCGTTTATTTGATGAATATTGGTTTTGAAATGCCTGAGATATCAACAAAAAAAAGAGCAATTATCATAAAGTGTGGGACCCGCACTTTATTATAATCGCTTTGGGGTGCGGAGGTAATGTTTTCGTTACCGTTTGTTTGTTTGTTTGTTTGTTCGTAAGTTAGTTTGTTTGTCCGTGTGCAAAATAACTCAAAAAGTAGTCGACAGATTTAAATAAAACTTGCAGGAAAATTTTAGGATGATTCAAGTAAGAGGTGATTAAATTTTGGTAGTGATCCGAGAATTTTTGGGGAATTTATGAAGGCTTTTTATATTTTGGCAGGTAGAGTCAATGAACTTGGGAGTTCAGGCTGCGCGTATTTGAAGTTTGCATGCGCGCACTAAAGGGCGCGCTCTAGTTTCTGCCAGGCTGCTAGGGGTACGTATGGGTGGAAGTCACTGATACATGTATCTCTATGCAGGCGCGGTGGAGCACCCCAATTATCTCGCAGAAATCCATCGGCAGCCGAGCCTCATTTGCATAAAGTAAACAACATGTACTCGCTATAACTAACTAACTATAAAATGCATTTTTAGTGCTTGTAGTGTCGTGGTCGTAGGTGTGTGTGTGAGTGTGTGTTTGTGTTCGAGTCTGATATGTGTATTATGAACGTTTTCCGTCTCCCCTCTATGATCTTTACTTATTTCCATCAAAGAGTTATGAAGGTCTTCTGTGTGTATAGCAGTGTTGCATTACAGTTTCTGTTTTTCAGTCTGCTTGAAATAAATGTCTACATGATCCTTGACATTTTACTTTAGACCTACTTGACCATCATAATGACTTCAAAAGCATGAATTTCAGTATAAAATCACAGAAATGACAGAATATGTACATTGAATCATCGTGGAACGGCGATAATTCATTTAAGGGCGTCAACCTCGTTGGCCACATACCTCCACCTCCCTAAACGACAGCACAGAGAATCACAAGTCAGCAGCAGTACTTGTTGGATTTCATGGCTTTATTTTTTCATGTCTTTCCTTGCATGGGCAACAATGGAATCACAAACACCGTGGTATCGACTGTTTGTTGCCATTCTAAGCTTACTTTTCAAGGCTGTCAAACAGAATGAGACTCCTTCTCATCCGACTCGGTTTCGACCTCAGGGGGGTGTTTCATTAAGAAACTTGTCGGATAATATCTGACAAGTCAATTATATCCGACAAGTTTTGAGAAATTCTTTTGTCTGATTGGCTGATTTCTCTGAACTTGTCGGATTTAATTGACTTGTCAGATATTTTATCCGACAAGTTCCTTTATGAAATGCCCCCAGGTCCATCAGGGTAGACAAAATTGCGACTTTAGCGTATTACGACGCCAATTAGCAACTATTACCATGGCCAGGTCCAGAGTTTTCTTCGACATTATTGTCGGTGGAGATAGCCTCGGTAGAATAGTCATGGAGTTGCGGCAAGATGTCGTGCCCAAAACAGCAGAAAACTTCCGTGCACTCTGCACTGGTGAGAAGGGATTTGGCTTCAAGGCAGCCTCCTTCCACCGTATCATTCCGGGCTTCAAGTGCCAGGGAGGCGATTTCACCCGTGGTGACGGAACTGGTGGAAAGAGCATCTATCTGTCTATGGCGAGAAGTTTGCTGATGAGAACTTCAGCCTGAAGCACACTGGTCCTGGAATCCTGTCCATGGCCAACGCTGGTCCCAACACCAATGGCTCCCAGTTCTTCATCTGCACAGCGGAGACCCCATGGTTGGATGGAAAGCACATGGTATTTGGATCTGTAGTTGAGGGAATGGATGTCGTCAAGGCAATGGAGAAACTCGGTAGTCAGAGTGGCAAAACCGCCAAGGAGATCCTCATCGCTGACTGTGGTCAACTGTAGAAAGGCCCCTTTTTCAGCACCAGTCATTTTATCCTCTAGAGACTGGTAATAGGATCTCTATAAAGTATCAGAGAAGGTGATTTGTATTGTGGTACAATGTTTGCATCTATGTCCAGATAAATCTCTGTAGAATCACTCGGTAAAAAACACGTAATTTGATGTCACTTGTGACTGATTTCGATGGGATGTAAGTACAATTCATACCAGTGACTTGATTCAATTCAATATGTTACATGTCAGGTCAGCAGTGTTTGTTATTGTCTAAATTAGAAGTGGAAAAAAGGATACGTGTCTTTAAGACTATTATTAATATTTTCAATAATAGTCATGGCAAAAAGTATGTACTTGTTTCTGATATATTACATAATAATAAGTTGCATGAGATGTATATGGATCATACTAACACATGGTAAACTGAGTAACTGTAGTTGACTATGACGAGTTTCAAGATTGCTATTCTGAGAGGATTATGTACCTGTGCATCTTGATCTTTACTTTTGAGAATTTATATCACACCCATAGCTTCAATATCAGTTTATGTACAACAATGTAAAGGCTCATCTTCTTGTGAAGATGCTTCGTGTATGGTCACAGAACTTGCGCAGATATGCGAAAAAAAAAAAAAAAAAAACATCGTCAGGGCTCCATCACCTAATATCTGGTGATTATCACTTTCCCTTGTGGCTTACAATCAGTAAGCTAAATGACATACCCAGATTACACAGGAGTATTCAATCTTTCCTTACTGATGAATTACATTTACCACTTTGCTACATAATAGTAAAATTATGTTCTTGTGCCCTTTGGGGCATCTTGGGTCTTCAGTGTGTTCTGTGTTAGTTCTGCAGTGTACAAATTCTTTCTCTTCTCTCAGAGCTAGCAGTCAATGGTGTGTTTGTATTTTTGTATCACTAGTAGTCACTGAAATGTGTCAGGCTATTGGCTCAAAAATAGTTACACTGTATGTCCCTCTCACTTGGAAAAGGTAATGAATAAAGACTGATAATATCTACCAAAAACAAAAAACAAAACAATGAACGGTGCCCCCACCCCATTTCTTGTTACATATTCTGAGAGTTGCGGATCTTATCTGATCAGTCATCAAAGCTGGCAAATATAGTATCTGTATATATTGATGGTATATGCGCGTACCGCTTCCCTTTCAATCTATAATATGTGACCCTGCACTACAAAACAAATAAAAAGTTGCCAGACATGGAATCTAAGCTAAGAGCATGTTGTAAAAGAGCAGACTTCAAGCTTTAAAATGATGTATAACTCAAATCAAGTGCACTCTCCTTTATACCCTATCTAAATATTGGAAAGAAAGCACACACTCCAGAAAAGTGTGAAGTGAGAAAAGAGGCTCTAAAGCGCAGTTTTTATTCAAACGTTATAATGTTCACCAACCCGTGCTACCTGTGCAATGAAAGGGACAAAAAAAAAGGTTTGAAACCACCGGTTTAAACACAATGAAGAGATTATCCGATTAAGCTGAAATTGGGCATGTTCTAATTGTGACCGTGCACCTCAAAACGAACATAAAGTCACACACACTGATTTTGCGTGAGGACTGAAAGTAAGTGAAATGGGTCAACCTAGCCGATCTTGACTTTTTCATATTTTCTGAAAGAGCGGGTCTTTTTTTACATTATGCTAAAATTTGGTATCATAAAACGGGCAGGAAAGTGTGTTTTTTAGCAGTTTATCTCGAACATTTTTGGTAGAATAGTGTGATTAGGTGTGTCTTAGAATTCCTTTTTCATTTCTGAAAAACCTTGTCCACACTCTTCACTTTCAACTCTAATAACTTTTGAAAGGATAGTGCTACTGCTTTGAAAGTTGGCATTCATTATGGACAGAATGTGTTAATGAGGCATGCTTTATTTCAATTCAACCTGATAATCCCTTCATTGTTGTTATTCTGGTGGTTTAGTTCCTGTTTTTTGACCCATTCATCGCACAGCCAGCACGGTTTGGTAAAGATTAAGCGCTTGAATAGACACTGTACTTCAGAACCTCTTTTCTCAGTTCACACCCTTCCTGAGTGTGTGCCGTCTTTCCAATATTTACATAGGTTAGGAGAGTCCATTTGCTTTGAGTTATACATCATTTTAAAGCTGAAAGTCTGCTCTTTCAGAATATGGTCTTAACTAAAAATTCATGTCTGGCGACTTTTTGTTTGTTTTGAGGTGCAGGGTCACATTTACACATTCTATCCATAATAAATAATAACTTTCAAAGCAGTTGTATCATCCTTTCTAAAGTTATTAGAGTTGAAAGTGAAGAGCGTGTACAAGTTTTTTTTTTTTTTTTTTTAAGAAACGAAAGGGGAACTCTATAGACACACACTAGTATAGTATTCTGAAAAACAAGTGTTCAAGATTAAACAAGATAAAACACACTTTCCTGTTCATTTTGTGTGACCCTGCACTGTCCACAAAACACACAAAAAGTCGCCAAATATAGATTTTTAGTTTAGGGCACATTCTGAAAGAGCAGACTCTAAGCTTAAAAATGATGTATAACTCAATTCAAATGGATTCTCCTAACCTATATCAATATTGAAAAGAAAGAGCACACTCTGGAAAAGTTTGAACTGAGAAAAGAGGCTGTGAGGTACAGGGTCTATTCAAGTGCCTAATCTTTACTAAGCCGTGCTGCCCGTGCCATGAATGGGACAAAAAACTTGGTGTAAACCATTGTAGCAACAACAATGAAGGGATTATCAGATTAAGCTTAAATTAAGCATGCTTGATATACACATTCTGTTCATAATAGATCTCAACTTTAAAGTAGTAGCATTATCTTTTCAAACGTTATTAGAGTTGAAAGTAAAGAGTGTGCAAAGGATTTTCAAGAAATTAAAAGTGGTCTCTAACAAAAACCTGATCACACTACTTTACCAAAAAAAGGGGTTGTAGAAAAACTGCTGAAAACCCACTTTCACATTCAAGTTATGATCCCAAACTTAGGGATAATGTAGAAGAAGAATATCTCTTTCAGAAAATATGTGACCCTGCACCTCAAAACAAACAAAAAGTCGCCAGACATGACTTTTTAGTTAAGACCATATTCTGAAAGAGCAGACTTTAAGCTTTAAAATGATGTATAACTCAAATCAAATGGACTCTCCTAACCTATTTAAATATTGGAAAGAAAGCACAAACTCAGGAAAAGTATGAACTGAGAAAAGAGGCTCTGAAGTACAGTGTCTATTCAAGCGCTTAATCTTTACCAAACCGTGCTGGCTGTGCGATGAATGGGACAAAAAACAGGAAGTAAACCACCAGAGTACCAACAATGACGGGATTATCGCATTAAACTGAAATTAAGCATGCCTCATTAACACATTCTGTCCATAATTAATGCCAACTTTCAAAGCAGTAACACTATCCTTTCAAAAGTTATTAGAGTTGAAATTGAAGAGTATGGACAAGATTTTTCAGAAATGAAAAAGGGATTCTGAAGACACACCTAATCACAATATTCTTCTAAAAATGCTCGAGATAAAATGCTAAAAAAAAAAAAACACACACACACACTTTCCTGCCTGTTTTATGATAACAAATTTTAGCATAATGTAAAAGAAGACCGGCTCTTTCAGAAAATATGAAAAAGTCAAGATCGGCTAGGTTGACCCATTTCACTTATTTTCAGTCCTCACGCAAAATCAGTGTGTGCGACTTTATGTTCGTTTTGAGGTGCACGGTCACACATGGAAAACTCAAAACTGACTCGGTTGACCTGTTTCACCTTTCTTGAGTCCTCACATAAAATCAAGGGGTGCGACTTTTTGTTTGTTTTGTGATGCATGGTCACTTATGATCTCAAACTTTAGCATAATGTAGAAAAGACTTGTTCTTTCAGAAAAATATATAAAAGTCAAGATTTACCAAATTGACCCTTTTCATCTTTTTTTGATCCTCACCCAAATTCAGTGGTTGCCACTTTTTGTTCGTTTTGTGGTGCACGGTGACATATTACAGATAACTTTGTATAATTTACATGATTTCATCATAAAGTGTCAAATTTCTTCAAGCATAATTCACACAATCTTGACTAACTCACTATATTGGAACTTATTTAAATCAATATCTGTGATATGTGTATTTTAGCAGTTTCATTTTGATGAGGTCATCACTTTGAGACTGAACATAGACTGAAGTTAATTTGTAGAATCCATACGTATTATATGATGGCGTCATATGTCAAATCTCTTTGAGCATATCTCGTACATTCTTCACGGTTATTTTGAGACAGATTTCAGCACGTTAAAGTTCATTTAAGTTAATCGCTTAATAGTGAAGTCATTTGTTGACGTCATCACTATAGAGAGAATGGATTAAAGTTAAAAGGGATGGCCAGTAACTGAACAGTGGGAATCAGTAGGAATGCTGGGGATGATTGTTCCCGTTCTTGTGGAATTCATTTAAGAGTACATTAGGATATCTATTGTTGTGTGAAACTTATTTACTTCAGAACGGTCTCATATTCAAGTAATGTGCATGTCAGGAAAGGAATATATTTGCTCGAGTCTTTATATATATATATCCATTGATTTTTTATAAAAGTTCATAAGGTCATTGACGTCTCTGTTAGGACACCCCAGACAATATACACTTAATTGGATTCAGTTATGCCGTATCACATCACTGTGTTAGGTTCAGGCGAGCTCATCCGGCTGTGAAGTTAAGTTATGATATTCAGGAATATGATTAGGTGCTAGGGAAGTTTCAATCTAATAAGTAGGGATAGTTTGCTTTGTGAGGATGATTTTTAATGCATACTTCTGTCTGAGCCCTATGTTAATTGATTTTAGCTGTTTGCGTATAAGTACGGATGATTAGGAAATATTAGTAGAGAAACACTTTGGTTAGAACGTTAGACACACATCGGTACGGGGCTTGAACTGACGTTGGCGAGCGGGACTGTTATGCTGAGGCGACTACCGACACGAGCCGAGGGACGAACGTCGCTACCTGAGCCACACCTGCTCAGCCACACCTACTGAGCCACGCTTGCTGAGCCACCACCCGCTGACGACCTGCGGTCTACCGGGCACGACGCGGGCGCAGTAGCAACTACCGGAGAGGGGGGGGGGGGGGGGGGGGGGACATGAACCCGGAACCCAGAGCAGTATAGCAAAAAGTTACGTGTTTATTTATACTTTGTATTGTATTTGATATTTGATATCAAATCTTCAACTTTGTAAACAAAACCAAAACTTATTATTATTAAAACATTGATTTAACTGTACTCGATTTTTTTCAGTTTGAATGCTTACCTGTCAAAGTAGCAGAGTAAATAAAAAAAATAAAAAAAAAAAAGGTTGCTTATGTGACAGTGCAGTTTAATACCCCGTCGCTGTACAGGCATGCTAACCTGGAAACATTTAACTGCACACTTATACTTTGATATGGGACCATTCTGAAGCAAATAATTTTCACACAACAATAGATATTTAATGTACGCTCAAATGAATCACACAAGGATTGGAACAATCATCCCTCAGCAATCATCACTGATTCACACTGATCAGCTAATAGCCATATCCTCTTTAAGCTTGTAAAGATAGACATAATATATGTGATACCTCCATAGCAATCATGTTATTTCTTTGTTGGGAGTATGTGACCGTGCATCACAAACGTGACAAAACCGGTAGCGCGTCTGCCTCCGGGTTCGAACCCGAGTCTTGGATAAGCAATGTTGTGTGTAAGCATACCGTCCCCTCTACCAAGAGGCAAAACACTCTGTCCCTCGTATAGGACATAAAATGGAGGTCCCGTGTATGAGAGAGTAATAACTCATGCACGTAAAAGATCCCGCTTCATTCATTCATCGCAAAGAGCAGGGTGTCTAACCTGGTGAAGTGGTCCCACCTCACATCCAATTGGACCTCATGGAAGACCAGCTTAACGTAGCTGAATATGGGCTATCCAGCTATCTTCTCAGATGGTAATGAACAAACAAAATAAACAAAATAAACCAACAAAGATTTGAGTGAAGACTGAAAATAGGTGAAATGGGTCAACCCAGCCTTCTTGAGTTTTTATATATAAATATTTTCTGATCGAGCAAGTCTTTTTCTACTTTATACTAAATTTTGGGATCAGAAGACACTGGTTGTATGACTTGTGTGTTGTTTAACTTGTAGGTTGTATGACTCGTGAGTGTCGGTCTCGTGACATGCATCGAACATTAGTACTGCGTTTTGATATCAATATTTTGAAAATTGAAACACAAAACAACCTTAAAGGGATGGCGCAGTTTCGGTTGAGATGGATCTTTAGGTTTCCATTTTTCTTTTCTTTTCTTTTCTTTTTTCTAGAAACCATTTTTTTTTCTTTGAGAACCCTTTCATGAAATGAAAAAGAGCTTTATTGTAAAGAAAATTCAAAGTTTATTTGATGAATATTGGTTTGAAATAGTTAAGATATCCGAAACAAATGCCCTCCTGATAGCAAGTGGGACCACCTTTTATTATAGGATTGCATTTTTGCTTTGTTTTTAGTTATTGCAGGCATTTCAGATCAAATTTTCAGAAAAAAAAAAGTAATTTCTCTTAGAAATACCTGCCCCTACATGTTTCAAGTTAAGTTGTTTCTTAGTACCTTGCAAAACGTTAAAAAGCTGAACCATTACATCAACAAATACAACATTATCCCTTAAATCATTCATAGTCATCCCTTTAAGCATACATAGATATCCTGCTTGGAAAGCGAAATAAGAATTATTGCAAAGTAAAAAGGAAAAATAAAACATCACGAGACCCCCCCCCCCCGAAAAAAAGAAGAAAAAAGGATCACTAATGAATCACGCCCATAGTACATTGACGAACCTCAGAGGCACTGAACGAATTCCTTTCTCATTACGAATAAAGCAATGCTGTAAATCAGTCTCTGGAGGAAAATAGTTTAAAGGGATTGTGTAGTTTTGCTTGTAACCTAATTTCAGGTTTCTAACATTTTTAACTAACAGAATTCTAACAGAAACCTCTTATGAAGTATGAAAGATCATGTAATTCTATGACAAATTCAACGTTTATTTGATGAAAATTGCTTTTGAAATGGCTGAGATACCCCCCCCCCCCAAAAAAAAAAAGAGTGATTCCATAAAGTGTGGGACCCAAACTTTATTAAGATCGCTTTGTATTAATTTGTTTTTGGATGTTTCAGTCATTCCAAACCCGATTTTCATTAAATAAACTTTGAATTCCTCTTGAAATGGTACGCTCTGTACTATACCATAAGTGTTTTTCTTGTATCTCACAAAAAGTTAAAAGCCCAATTTTCATCTCCACCAATACTGTGCCCTCCCTTTAAATGCGAAATATTTGGCGGATAGTTTCGAAACATGCTCTCCAACAACATGTAGTAGAATAAAATAAATAAATGACACAAAAGAAAATCCTTAAGAATTCTTTCATTTCAATAAAAGGTATTCATAGCCATTCTTGAAAAGAAAAAAAAAACACATTATTGTTCCTTGGATTTAGGATCCCTAAATCTTTAGCTTTAGAATAGTTAGGCCCTAGCATGAATACACGTGTCCTTGGGTGTATTTATGTGTGCGTGTGCATGCGTGTGTGTACAATACTAGATGGATAGTGCTATAACATAATTTATACATAATATATACAGTAATAATTATATTTACACCAGACATCCCTGAAAAGAAAGTAAGCATTATTGTTCCACAGATTTACGATTATTCGACCATGTGAAAGATTATCTAAGCATGAATACACGCGGCCTTGGGTATATTTGTTTGTTTGGGTGTATGTAGATTTTTTGTGTGTGTGTGTGTGTGTGTGTACTTCTAAGTGTAGATTCTATCTGTTCTACTACAAAATGACAAAGACAAAATGGCACAAAAAAAAGTCCCCACCACTTGCAGAAAATAGGTAGCTACAAAACTTCATTTTGAGGCAATAGACACCAGATATTTGGGTTTTTCAGTCCATAACACATAGTTTACTAGTAAATTCAATTCTGCCTTCCTTTCAGGAACGTTGATGTCTCTCTCTCTCTCTCTGTTCCCAATTACTTTTTTCTTCTTTGATTTTGATTGATTTCGAATAGGTTGTACATGAAAATAATATCTTGTTCTGGTTATAACATGGAGAAAGGCAATGCAAACAGTACGGTTCTTATCTTATCAGACAAGCTGCTGTGACGTAATACGTCAACTTCCTCGTCTCATGACCCTTTGTCATGTGTTTATTTGCTGGGGTTTGCACCGATTTCATGTGTCTGTGACAGTGTCCGTGTATTTGTTTGTTTGTTTGTTTGTTTGTTTGTTTGGATGTGTTTGTCTGTCATTGTCCCATTGCTTTACCTCTTCCTCTTATCCCTGCTGAACACTATGCCATTATAATGAACGATTGCCACTATACAGTCAATATCATACTTGCATGTTCAATTTTGATTAGATTACAGTGAGACACTGAATTGTGGCTTTTCAATTGATGATTTCACCTTTTCCTCAACTTAGAAATAAACCTTTATTATGTAGTGACCAATATATCATTTAAATGGTATTATTTTGTACTATATGACAGAGACCGTAGTTCAAAATCGTCAAAAATGGACTTATCGGTTTTTGCAAACAAACTCTTTATATATTTATGTGTGTGTGTGTGTGTTTGTATTAATATCTATTCATATACTAGTAATATCATATACATGTATGCAATATCATATGTATATATATATATGATACACATAGGGGATACTTCAGACAGATACATTTAATTCATTTACAAAGTTTCTACTCTGTTATTTACTTGTAAGTTTTCTTTTATCTTTACAGAGCAAACCACATTATTTTCATAACATTTTTATAGTGTTGAGTTTGTGTGGTATGTGTGTGTAAGTGTGTGTGTGTGCTCGTATATATACAAAATATTTAAGATCAAGTGCTTTGATTTACAGAAAATTCCTAACCGGTTCGTTTCACCTTGTGTTGCCATATCATCATTTTTTTTCTTTCTCTCTTTCTTCGTTCCTTTAAATTGTGTTTCATTGAAATTTAATTCATGATACATAGACACTTCAACATTCCATTGATTCGAGAGTATGCATTGCTTTTGAGCATTCCTCCCTATTTCAAGAATTTCCTCATAAGTTTTGATGTTTTCCTAACTTATTATACATTTCCTCTATGGTGAATTGTGATATAATTTCTGAATTCAACTTCTGTAAAATATCTTTATGTTCCTGCTGGATATGGAAAAATGAATGATTTAATGCATGACTGAATGAACGAATGGATTCATTGACTGATGCATAAGTGTTAAAAATATAGCAGTAACAGTAACATTATTATCATTTTTTAAAAGTTACACAGAGTTAATGTCATTAACTCATCCAAATTATACTGGTCGGCTAGTTGTTGGTTGATTTCAACCAAAGCCAATGGCGGTATGATTCTGCCTATAACTAGGCTGAATAGCTTATGTGGATAAAGTCCCTTTTTATTTTGCTTTTGCAGCAAAAAGTTGTTGATACCCAAAGACATTTTTTTTTAACAAACATGTTTTATCAAACATGTTGATTTATCCAGACCCAGTTTAAGGCGTAATATACATATATTGTCTATCTTTCAATGAGAACAAATTTCAAAATACGAAAAGCTACTTGATTTGAGACTTTTTTTTGCGAGTGTTTTTTTTTTCCATCCCCCCCAAAACACACACACACACACACACACACACACACACACACAAAGGGATCCTCCGCAATGATAAGTTAAAAAAAAATAAATCAATCTAAATACAATTCAGGGCAAGGAACTGTAAATTATGCAGCTGTCATTTGTATGACGCACCTCTTGACCCCCGGGAAATGTGCGTCATGGTCGCGTCAAGTACCACCAATTTGATGACGCGTGGTACCGTCACGGGAGCAAAATGTCCGTCACAATACTGACCCATATGTGCGTCATAGTCGGTCATTTAACCAGAGTGTGTCAAAAGGTTCGTTAATAGGACCGTCATGTAATTTTGCGAGGCTTCTTGCATGGTATCCCTCCGTAACAGAATAAAACAAACTCGCGATCGCGAGCCGGCCGAATTCACCGGCTCCTGAAAACGCGAAAATGACACAATTTTCATTCAGTTTTATTATAACATACTGATACTCACTTCATTCTCGTACGTCTTCTTTTTCTATCTGATGTCAGACTAAAGGTCTTTTCAGAAGGTTTGAGCACAAATTTGCTCCAAAACCACACTACCAAACACAATTTGTGATTAAAATCATCACATACAGCCCGCGGCATCGCGAAGCTCGCTATCCTTCAATCGCATTCACTGTAGTGTAGCATCGACCGTCGACCGTGGAATCTGCAGCAAAACCACGTGCGTGATGTGACCGTGTGGTACACGTATACTAGTACAGTACAGGCGTACATACAGAAGACGAGGCATGACAGAGGCCAGGCCGCAAAACACATACAAACGATTATGGAACTACTGAGAGGCTATTAAAACCTATATTAACTTAAAATAGTAAATTCTATTTAAACACTAGCCATATAAACCATGTACCTAACTTGCGGTTTAATAAGGTTCGTGTTTAAATAGGCAGGGGCTTCAATCAAGCTGTTTTCGAATCGGGGAAGGGGAGGCGGGAGGTTTAATACGGAAAAAATTACTGTGGCTAGGCCGTAGTTTCGCGAAACTAGATACTACGAGTAGTTCGAGGACATGCCATAGCAACGTGTATACATTTGTATATCAAAACACGCATTTCTATGTCCATGATGTCCATGAACTAGGGAACGGTTTTGAGAAATTCGAAGTCATTCGAAGTTGAAGTGGTTTTTTTTTTCCCAAGCATTTTTATTTATTTCTTTTTTTTGTTCATATCTCAAAAATTCGATTTCTTAATTTTTTCAACTGGTATTTGGGAGTCTTGTAATTTATTAAAAATGTTGATAGAAATTTCTGAATATATTCAGAAAGTACGCCTATAGGCGCCTACTGTTTGGATAAACGGTAAACATGCTATGCAGTCTACGTTCGATACGAAGAAATCATTACGTCTTTCCCCTAACAAAAAAGTCCTGTGGTACTCCCTGTGGTACTTGTCGGTACCACACAATGTACCACACACTTGTAATGTTACCACAGGAACTGTGTGGTACTGTACCACAGGCTTGTAGGGTGCTCCCTGTAGTACTTGTCAGTACCACACAATGTACCACATAAATAAATGTTACCACAGGAACTGTGTGGTACTGTTTTACAGGCTCATGTGGTACTCCCTGTGGTACTGGTTGGTACCACACAATGTACCACACAAATATATGTTAACACAGGAACTGTGTGGTACTGTGTCACAGAATCGTGTGGTACTCTGGGATGTACCACAGGGCAGTACCACAGGACATTACCACAGGAAAGTTCCACAGGTCAGTACCACAAGACAGTATACACACAAATTGTCCTGTGGTATTTTGGGATGTATACCACACAACAGTACCACAGGACAGTACCACATGAATTGTCCTGTGGTATTTTGGGACGTACCCCCACGAGGAAAAACATACAAGACAAACAAACAAAAAACATTGCACCTACGAACGAATGTTAATAGCCAAAACTTTGATAAGTAATAAGCAGTTATGATGAGCGTGAACTGAAATTAATTGTCATGATTTTGCTGTCTAACCAGGCGATGACTGCATCTCATTGAACCTACTCGTAGTGAATTTCTCTGGGCATACGAGACCTTTTAAGTAGACAATTCTGTGATTGCATTTTTAATTGACTGATTAATCGATCTTTTTTTTTTTTTCATTGTTCAGGGAACATAAGATATTCGATCAAGTACACTATATTCGACTGTTGATGTTTCCTACTATGCGCCAAAAGAAAGGCTATAGAATCACGATATCTTTGCAATGATTCCTTTAATTGAACTAATGAGCTGGTTCTTCGATCGATATTTCCAGGATATTTACACGCTGTTTATTCCAGTGCGCGCATTCTTTCGTCTGGCACGCACCTGGGTGTGGCACCTGCTTTTGTGGAAATTTCCACAAAGGGAGAGAGGTGGGGTGTCAAGTTTCTTCAAGCCGAAGAGACTGCATGTAACACAATCTCTTCGCTCTGCTTACTGCATTCGTGCTTTCCCCTTACTCTTTGCTGATGTTGAACATTTAGATTTAACTTTACGAAGGTTGGTAGCACGTGGTTCTTTTTTGTTGTGAAGTGTATGTAATTTCTTTTTTATCATTCTTGGGAAGGAAAAGAAGAGTAAGGGGGAAAGAAGAATAAGAGGGAAAGTGAAATAAAACAAACGGCACGTACGCTCAGCATTCACAGTAAGCCGTCTTTTCCCACCAGCATAGTTATCATCATCACCATCAGACATCACTCAGACAATTTTAGCCTTTTCCTATCAACATTAAGAAACACGCATACAATGCAGTCCCTCGAGACAAACACCTAGGAAAATAAATAACAAATACAAAGTATTAGCACCTCCCAACAACACAAATACCGGTACATGTATTTAGAAAAAGACAACCCACAGCACACTAAAGCGGCTGGTATCAAACTTCGTCGCTTCGGTTCGAAAAAGTGATTGCAGCAAGCGGAAAATCGCCGTTACGAAAATAGCAGTGCGAGACACTTGAAAGAATTACGTAAAATACTTCAAAGTACAAAGGGAACGGATAAAGTGATATAAAATGGAAGAAATCGTACCAAACAAGGTGTGAGAAACGACAGTGGAGAACGGTAAGTTTAGTGTAGCAAATTTAATTAGGCCCTAGCAAAAGTTGGCAGCACCGAAAGCTACGCGAAAATATAGACATTGGAAACTCGGTGTTGCGACGAGATCCTTAGGATCAAGTCAATAAACGATACAAAACAAAGGAAATCAATTCATTTTGACCGGAAAATAGTTTGTTATAAGTATTCTGTTATATGAGATCTCCTTTGATAAGCCTAGAAATAGGCCTACATCGAATTTCCACGATACTCGGCCTCGGGAAAGTAAGTTCGAACGCTGTTCATCTGCACATACTGTAGTGCACATCAATACACGAACAGAAACTCACCTCTTCCTTGCAGAAAAATGATGCTATAACGTTACAAAAAACACACACAACACTCTAAAAATCATTTCGTACTTGAGAGGAAAGGGACAAGCAGATGGAGAAGAAGAGAAATACAAGCAGACATTGCACAACGGAACGCTTCTACGCCGACTCAAACGAAATAGGGGACTGTAGTGTAGTGGCAGCTGGCTACAGTGTGCAGCAAGCTACTACTACTTGTACAATGTAGTATACTAACGCTCCCCCAGCCGCCCACACAATGTCATGGGGATACCACGGCGATCCATGTAAACATCCAGGGTCCGTAGGCGACAGGGATTCACGCGCGCGAATTTCCGTTCGGTGCACACAGTTCGCAGGCAGCGAATTGCGTGAGCGCACACTTTTCCAGTCTGGTACGTACCGCGAATAACATGTGCGTCAAGGGTCAGTCATTTTCACGAAGAGGTGCGTCACCATTTTTCATGGTTAATGCGTCAATGGCTCATAAAGGTGTGTCACTTTTTGTGACAGAGGGTACGTCATGGTACCTAAAAGGTATGACGCACATTGGTACTTTGACGCACCTATCCCGGGGGTCAAGAGGTGCGTCATACAAATGACAGCTGCATTAGCTACTACCCATACGTCTAACAGAAAACCCCATCCGATTTGCTTCAGTTGTCAAAGAGATATGAGAAGTTTTGTAGAGCATGTCAAGAATCAAGTTCTGTCCATGGTGTTTTACAAATTATGCAGTTCCAAAAACTCCCACTTCAAAGAATCACACCCATAACATGCTTTACAATGATCCACATTTCTGAATTGAATAGGATACATAGCTAAGATGTTATATTTTAAGACTCTGAAGGAGCATTTAGGGAGTTCAATCATATTGGAAGTTATCGATGCAAAATCCGATAGTATAATTGATTGGGACATACTGTATACGTATATACCCTCAAGTAGGGAGTGATTACTTATATTTCCTCTTTTCCGAAATAGTAGTTAATTGTAAGACATAATTCGTAATGCACTTTCTATTCCCCAAATCAGAAATGGCATTTTTGTACATTTTCTCAGATCTATTCAAGCTTCCAACAAATTGATGCGATGTTGTGAAATTGTTATCTTTAGTTAAGTAAAACAAAAGTATTACATTCATGTATGTCATTACACCATTTTTTTTTTGGTAATAATCATTAAAAACAACAACGGTGAATCAACTGTTCACAAGACTTTTTTCTTCAGAGGTTTGTCATAGTTTTTTTAAGATCTTTCTTTTTCTTTCCGTTTCTTCTGACAATGATTTTAAAACATTTCTTTCTTCAGATTCCCATATTGTAATGGTTTTATTAAAGGCATTAACTGCTCTGCATTAAACGTATGTGTGTGTGTTAACATAATTCACGTTTTCAAAATAAAAAGTAATAAACATGTCTGTCCCTCTAAGTATCTATCTAATGCAATATATATATATATATATATATATATATATATATATTTTTTTTTTTTACTTCTTATACCTTAACTTAATTATGTCAACAATTTCACTCTTACACCGACCAAAATCATGCCACAGGCTAATCACATGAAATCTCTCCCCATTAACGGATATTTTAATTGACCTAATTAAGAACGACACGTAGTTTTACGCACAAATTCCGAATGATTACTTTCTTTATTTGGTGCTTTGAAATAAACATTTACTTTAAATCCACACTAAACTCTTAATAATGCAATCTGTTACAATGTATTTACCATTACAAATAAGTACAACCTGTATCACATCAACGTCCACGGAAACTCCAATTCACATGAGAATACGTTACCTTAGCACAAGTAGAGTCGACACTGAAGTAATCCGGTCTGTTTTAAAGTCTATTCATCTAGATTATTTCTCGTGCAAAAAAAAAAAAAAAAGTTCCATTCAAAACATAACATCTGCTCCTGTATACTCACACCAAAGATGGATCCCATCACTCTTAACACTTCCGCTTATATCCTTGATGTTATAGAGAATATAACCTCAATAACAATATCAAACTGATTCCATGATAAAAATCAATAACCAGTCCCACTGGCAGTGGCTCAATCAAGTTAACAAAATACGCAAACACAACAACAGAATATACTTCTGTAGTTGCCTTTGTGTAGACAAAACACAATATAAAAAGAGAGCTACAAATAATCATTATAATCACATCGCAAAGCATTATCCCATAAACCAACCGTTCATCTGCCTACTCGAAAAATACCAATACGCCCACAATAAAAAAATGCGACACATTTTCCATCCCTTATCTATATTTCCACTAAATAGAAGACTATAAAGGATAAATGCAAATTAAGAAGGTTGTCTATGAATCTTGCTTTCTGTAACTCATTTCTGCCTCACCATCTGCCATAATAGATTTCGTGCATGTTTGATATTCTCATTCTCTACATGTACATAAAACTTATCGCCATTATATCAGGACAACGCGTGTAAAAATTCCTCACTCTTACTGAAAGCAACAACAACAACAACTACAGCAGCGACAAAACAAAGGTTCGGCAAGCTATTCCTTAAAGTATGGTGAACGAGACATTAAAATCAAGAAAATCATATAAGAGAAGGTGTCAAAGCAGAGGGAAATGTCTCCTAAAAAAGATTTTTAATGTGACTTATTAAAAGATATTCGCCCCACTGAGAAATCGTGAGTTTAAACTGACTGATTTGCTTCACCGATATTCGCTCCGGAACAGCCGTCTTTTTCGAGCCCTAAAATATGACGTCACGAAATGAACAAAACCCTTTACGAGTGCAGCGGGATATCGAGGCCGCCGTTCATAAAGCACGTATTTCGTGGTGAGCGGATGCAATATCTGACCTGTATTTAGTCGCCTCTGCTTTCTCGGCTGAGACATTAAAACGTCCAATTGTTACCTTATATTGTACGGAAAGACTTTGAGTTTGACATCGAGAGTGAATTTAGTGATGACAGTGACAATGACACTGATAGTGACAGTGGCAATAAGTCGGACTGGTAGAAGAAGCGAGGGAGAGGCGACGGATATGGAAGGCCGCCGCGGACACAACTCGTTTGGAGCGTACATGGAAACGGGCACACTGCCTCTCCATACGCATGCCCCAAACGAACCACGTTCGCAACGGCCCTCCATAGACATAGCCCACTGTGTGGATGAAGTGGTAGCACAGCACACATTTCGTGACGTCATAATTTTGGTCACCAAAATTTCGCCGTCAGATCGGGTTCTGGTGGTCTAAAAAGAGTCTAAAAACACCATCTCTCCATCGTTCTGGAGACGTTTTTACCTTCTGAAAGTCAATTATTCATATTCCTAGAGACGTAAGCTTTCCAGAAATGTATAAATCACCTTGTTTATGATTATCGTCCTTTTTTTCTCGTTCACCATACTTTAACACAGTGTCAATTTCAACCTCTCCTTAGCATTAGAGCAAGTTACCTAGACCTTTTCACGATACAGTTTCCAGATGAACTCATTTATGGACATACACTATACCTTTATATGGGGTTCTGTCAACTATGCATTCCTTGTCATTGTTTCTCGTAAATACATCAAAACAATAAACATCCAGCCTACATGAATACTCACTTAGATGCAAGTAAAGTACAATACTACAACAGACACCAGGGTAAAAGGCTCTAAGATATATTAACTACCTCAAACATATCTAGTTATGAAAGAATATCGATTTCAAATCCTCCGAATACTGACACACTTGGGTGACCTTCGAAATGTCTTTAAAAATAATAATGATAGTTTTCTCCGATTAGCACGAAACAAGCCAGGTGTAATTGTGAATCCTGGGTTCAACTTAATGAAGAGTGAAGATAATAGTCATGACTGACATGAGTATGTGGTCCTCCTAGATAGCTTTGATTACATTAACATGACTTCGAAACAACACAGTGTTTTCGTAAAACAATCAACTTACGGAAACACTACTTGATACACAATATACACAATAAAGACTTGCACATATACAACTGACCCACACGTTTTCATTTTTCAACTGCTTTGAAATGAAGCCACATTCATATCACTTTCTGTAAACAGATTGCCTTTCAAACGACACTTTACTGACAACACATCCATAAAAGGCGATGAACCATGAAGGAAATTGTCATCTTTTAATTTCAGTGACTTTAACCACTGTCCTTTCGGCCCGGCAAAATGGATAATGATATCGGGTTCAGCAAACAAAGTCCTCAAGTTGTTTTCGATACTAAAGGGCACAGTACAAGGAAAGGCTTAAAATATATCAAAGTCAATACATTAATAGAGCTTTCAGGGTTTCTTCTCTTTCAAGTCTTCACCGAAATCTTCATTTCTTCGAGAATAATAGGGCCTATACACAAATTAAAGTTACCTACAATTGAGATATCCATCATTCATTGTGAAGACAAAATTAATCTCTTACCCATCCAGTAATCAAAGCAGGATACAAATGGAATAATATGTCAAACTACAGATTACAAACAGTTTTACTAGTAATCTCTATAATTCAGTGAATTGATACTTCGCGCCGCATGAAATCTTGTTTGAATGTCTGATTTGTTTGTTTGTTTTTTTTTTTCTTATTTGGGACCGACCTGCCTACATTTGGGACTGACCATGCTGACAGCCGACGTGCCTGCAAAAATATGTCATGTAGTCTTTGCTGCCATTGAGTGACAGTAAAATGAAAAGAAAATAAGGTGCGAAGTAGGTGCACATGCTCACTTCTCGTGTGCTATAGGGTGCTTTCAAGCTTTTTGCTCAAGCGATCAGTAACATCTTAGAGGGCTCGAGCGCTCCTAAATAATACCGTACCGTACCGAATCATACTGAGCTAAAAATGGACGTGATGTGCTCCAATGTATACCGTACCAAGCCAGAAGTTGTCATGCAACGAATGATCGTTAAACATGCACTATACTTCATAATTCAATGACTTAATTCTTTTTATTCATCAGTCCTGTTAGTGGGGTAAGCGCGACAGGAGCATGACCCTCTTGCTACAAAACGTTCGATCCCTCTGATTTGAATCTATAATGGCTCATAACAATAATTCAACAACATGAACGCTCCAAAATTCGGCAAAGTATGGTAAAATCAGTTTCCTTCCCTTTAGTTCGCTTTATGGCTGTCTATATAGCAGGTATAGAGTTATATTAATTGGAATCGGTGGTTGTAAAGTAATGGGTGAAAGCCTCACCTTCCCTTGCGATTTTATGAATGAAATCCATTTGCATTTAAGACCTACCACTATGCCCAGACACCTCTCCCAAACTTACGTGCTTGACAAGGTTCTCTAACCCAATAAAAAAAAATCAAAATACAAAAACATGGATTTCCAACAATTGCAAGGCAAGGCTAATTTCACCATCGCAATGGAGGCAACGCCTCCCATGCCGTTTCCCAACTCCTCTCCATCCGTTGAATATCACGCCAAGCTGATCTTTGTCCTTTACAGCGGCATTTCTCCGTAATAATCATGTAGCCTTTCTGAGTCGGGCCGTCTCTTACGATCAACATACCCGGAACTACCGTTACTCGATATTTTCGGTCGCTTCCTCTATTAAATAATAATAATAATAATAATAAAAAAAACAGAGCGAGAGAGAGAGAGACAATCGTTGAATTATAAAAGAAATGGAAAAGAGAAACTTCAGACACCAATCATGAATCACATGAGGGTAAGCCCATTCGCCAGAGAAATCAAACATTTTGAAAGCGTTTAAAGGTGCGAAATATTTACGAGTGAAAAATACGGAGATCGTAATTGGTACCTAAAGTTTGTGTATAACGTATGTTTCAGGAAGTGAGGATGGAAGTAACAAAAATTGAAACTCTTCTCACAAAGAATAATGTTATACTTAACGTATATCATCGTCCAATGTCAACATATTCTCTACAACAGTCGTTGAAATAAGGTTAAATTGGTACCCGCCTTTGAAGGGATTATGTAGTTTGTTTGAAATGGGGCCACAGGTTTCCCACTTTTGCGATATAATTAGAGACTACTTATAGAATACAACAGAGCAGGCAATTCTATGAGGAATTCAAATAATATTTCATGAAATCTGGTTTTAAAATTGCTAAGAATTTCAAACATATAGAAATCCTAATAAAAGATGTGAACCGACTTGTATTACTGTTTTTCTTGTTGTTGTTGTTGTTTTGTACATCAAGGCAAAGCATTTGAAAGCCGACTTTGATTAAATTAAATGTTCATTCTTCTGAGTATTATATGATATTGGATATTTTCTAAGTGGTTTCCAATTATCATCTTATGAAAGGTTTTAATCTGAATCTTCTATGTCAATCAAAATTAATTAATCTCTTTTAACTGACAACTTCGTTTGCGGTGTCCAAGAATGAGGATTGGTTTTGCTCTTACAGCATGGAATAACTTTCCAACACCACGAGGCCCATCCCTGACTCCGAACACCACGAAGACACATCCCGCTGTCAAAACCAGGAAGAACAGCACAGCGAAAACAGCACCGATCTCTGCCGCAATGATCGGCCTGATGCTAAGCTCTGTACATAGGATAAATACAAAACTAACTAAAGTCACACTACAAGTATATTGACAATAAAAAAGATACAATTACGAGTACAGAATGATGGCTTGGATGATGGGATGTTTTTATGATGCATTCACAATATCATGTGCTTGTGTTTTTTTCTCTAAATATTCCCTATTGTAAAGTATGCCTTCAATATGACATCGCTTCATGTAATGTTACTTGTCTGGTTGAATTGAAACGATTCAAATAATTCATAACATATTGCAAAATGTACTGAAGTTATATATTGCAATGAAAACGGCAGGTAGAAATAAACGGAATTGAACGAAAGTTAACTGAAATTTCATCCAAACAGTGGCAGTAATCTTAGAAGTATACTAAAACTAGCCAATGTTAGAGAGTGATTACTAGATTCAGAAGTTCACTGCGTCCTTTTCTATACTCCGGGCGACACTACCAGCACACTCGCTTTTGGGTATCGGAGTGTCAATCTTTATACCCATTTTCTTTACCACGGAATCTTCGCGACGCACGTTCGAACATGCATACAAAATAATGTATGTGTAACCAATATTGTATGTACAATATATATATATATATATATATATATATATATATATATATATAATATGACCCTTTTGGTATAAATCAAGTCAATAATTAACTCTCCTAAACCATCTAATACGCCTTATTGTAAAGAAAGCATACATTTCGGAAAATTGTGAACCGAGAAAAGAGGCTGTGAAATACAGGGTCTTTTCAAGCACTTAATCTTTGCCAAGCCGCGCTAGCTGTGCGGTGGATGGGATAAAAAAGGAACAGGATGTAAACCACCTGAGCGCCAACAATAGAGAGATTATCGGATCAAACTGAAATTCAAAATGTGTTATTAGCGCATTATGTTAATGATTAATGCTAAATTTCAAATCAGCAGCATAATCCTTTCTCAATTTATTATAGTTGAAAATGAAAAGCATGTACTTTTTTTTTACAGAAATGAAAAGGGGGCTCTATAAGACACAGCTAATCATACTTTTCTATAAAAAAAAAAAGTGCTTGCTCGGTGAAACAAACCAGCACTCGGGATGATTTTGTTTTTTGTCGTTCTACAATCCAGTATAACGCATCATCATTATTGCAAGCCATATTTGAATATGAATGTAAACATATATATATTTATATATATTCATATAATCCCTAAAGGCTCGGAAGTTTGACGATCAATAGTCACACCCCCCCCCCCCCAAGAAAAAAAAAAGAAAGAGAGAGAATATCAACTACAAAATATGTAACCACCGCGCGAATGCACAGGTGTATTAAATAATGGCAGTGTTTGGGGAAAAGGCATGCCTTTAAAATGCTATAACGGAGACATTTACGAAGAGAATTTCAGAAAGCGATTAGCATATCTAAATACGTCAGAGTTCAACCAGTAGTGTACAGTTCCTTTAAACATGATATACATTGTGTGAGTTTGCTCATGCTATGACAGAAAAGAAATATCGAACTCACGGCATCGTCTACCACTCCCGAGTTCTTCCGGGGTAATGTCAGTGTATCCACGATTGCATGTACAGGAGAAGGATCCTTCCAAGTTTGTACAGTATGCGTTTGGAGAGCAGTCGTTGGTGTCATCGCTTCGGCATTCGTTCACGTCTTTAATGATGAATAACATAACGGGTAGTTATGCCATAACAGAATTACATGTCATGCCAACAAGGTCATACATTTTAAGAATACACTATTGACTTGTGTCTTTATCAGTTGTTACAGTGTAGACCGAATACACATTCTTATATCAGAGAAACGGGTATGATACATTGCGTCAATGCAAGAGCAATGACATCTGATAACATTATTGCTTCAATAATCTGTTCATGATTCTGATAACAATATGCTACATGGCCGGCGGAACCTTTTTTGCACCGTACCAAAGGAATACATAAGGCGTAACCACTTTGCCCCCCCCCCCCCCCCCAAACACACACACACACTTTTTGACCCCGGAAGTGGAAAATAGAAATTTGAGCGCAGCGCGGTAAGGTTATCCATTTATTTATTTATCTATTTATCTATTTATTTATTTATTCATTCATTTTTATTTATTTTTTTTTTTTTGGGGGGGGGGGGTGGGGGGGGGGTGGGGGCTTGTCAGCTGAAGAAACCCGGATGTGGGTCCCCACTTCTGAAAACGCTCCGCCGGCCCTGTATTATCAATACATTACCATCACGCACCTGCAACGACTCTACCACTACGTTCAAACTGCAGCTTCTCGACCCTCGATGTAAGCTCAGAATTTATTTGCAACAGGGTGGTTTTCGGAACAACGAACACATCAGCGATGAATATAAGGCTGCCTTCTCGAATGCGCAGAACGTCCATATCTAAGATAGATGGCGTTACCACAAGAATCTGCGTAAAGAAGTGTTAAAATGATTAAAGGCATAATTTACCAGTTGCACAAGAAACAAAAACTCAACATTAGTGCTTTAAAATAGTTCAAAAATGTGAGTTAGGGATAGAAACAACTACTGCAAAAATTTGAATCCATTAATCAATGTTAAGTATTGTTAACTATACAAAATGTGAACAATGGTTAAAATAAAAACGTTTCCCGACTAAACCGTCTACAGTTACGGTTTATTGAGAAAAATACAGATATCTCCTTATATTTTAGGCTTTATCGCGAAAATTTGATATGATGGGATGTTTTGTGGTACAACAGACATACACATATGCATTAAATGTCATATCTTGAAATTTTTTTAAATCACTGTTCCCAAAGGTAAACAGGACCTTTAACGATAGTGTTAAGTTTAAGCATTCTAACACCACGAACACAGTATATCACAAGCTGTACACAAGGTCGACTCTGTGAACACGCCGGAGCGAGCGCATAAGGAGGTCGAAACCAGTGTTCGTCACTGTGTGTGCACAGAGCCGGCTATGATTATGGTAGCACATAATTGTAGTTTCCGACACTGTGATCTCAATCTTGATACACTGTGTACACATTGTGAACACCGCGTTCGCTCCGGCGGGACTCAAATCATTATCTAACCCTTACCAAAATCACTGATTATCTATTTACCCGACCACAACACACAATCATTTTCATATAATGTGAAAAATGAGAAAAACATCAACTACCCGCACATGAGGTCTGTAGATGCCAGTAGAACATTCATTTTATAATAGCATGTTTATCCCCCTACAATCTATCTATTATACATATATATATATATATATATATATATATATATATATATATATATCCTGCATTAGGCATTATTATTAATCTACATACAACCGGGTATATAAGAGATAATGGTAGGATGTAGTTTAGAAAGAAGATGCATCAATACCTACCTCGCGTTTAAAGGATTCACTCCTGGTGAGAAATTCTTTCGACTCAGGGTCGGCCAATTCGCTCACGTACTTCAAGTTCACTTCGTTCTCAACCGTCACATTAAGAGTGATACGATATCTATCGACAGCTGAGAGATCGAGCACAAAATTGAAAAGCGATGAGCTCATTGTGTGGCACTTAAAAAAAACCCCTATATGATTCAGCACTTTCTGTCATTCGAATCTGCGTCAACACATATTACTCCAACTGATTTGAATATAAAGAATGCAGAGAAACACCCTAAGTGTACGGATGGAGAGAATAAGTCAAACTTATTATAACCATAATGAATGTTTAGCAAAATAAAGAAGTGTTTCCTATGTACAGCAATTTTCAGGGTGTCATAATATGTGTAACGTTTGTGGTGATATCTAATTGTTTACAGTAGACATATACACAACACGTTAGTTTTTTAATCTAATCGTCTTTTTTTTCTGAAATTTTGTTTAGAATTATCAATTACTACAATAGTTTGAAACATACCAATACAGAATCCCCTAAATCGGCGAAATCCGGGTCTGCATCTGCACTGGTTCTCAACGCATTCTTCGACGACCGTGCAGTGGGAATCAGTCTGACATTTTATGACATCTTCAAATAGATAAAGAAACAGAACTTCGTATTTACTATTTTCGCAATTAATATCATCCTTCAGTTTAGTAGTCATATTAAATGTAAAGCATTGCCTATTGGACAGCAGGAAAACATTCTGAAAACCAAGTTCCAATGTGCTTCATCCAATTACCCTAATACTGATAGAATAGTGTCCGATGGACGAAGATGTTAGCAAGAAGATTTTAAGGTCATTTATGTTGTTGTTGCATGCGACTTCCTTTAAGCGTAGTTATTAATGTTAATGAAATGGTTGCTGTCTATGTATAACAACTGCATGGAGAGGTGCTATATCCCAAAGATTTGGCGCCGTGCCCGTGTCATCGCCCTTCTGAAGCTTAGGAAAGATGCCGCTGCAGCAAAGAGCTACAGGCCGATATCACTTCTTTGCCGTACATACAAGCTATTTGAGCGCCTCATCTTGACCCGCCTCGTAGATGTAGTAGATCCATCTCTCATCAAGGAACAGGCAGGGTTTAGACCTGGAATGTCGTGTGTGGGACAACTCCTGAATCTTACCCAACACATCGAGGATGGCTTCCAAAAAGGTATCATTACAGAAGCTGTATTTGTTGATCTGTCAGCAGCTTACGACACTGTAAACCACCGTCGACTACTACATAAAGTACTTGCCATGACTCGGAAATCACACCTAACCAGAATATAGGAGTGTTTGATCCAAAACCGACGCTTTCATGTTGAGCTGTCAGGAAAGAGAAGTCACTGGCGTAAGCAGAAGAATGGGCTACCTCAAGGGAGTGTCTGGGCACCCATCTTGTTCAACATCTACGTGAATGACCAGCCTATTCACCATAACACCGGGAGCTTTATCTACGCAGACGATTTATGCATCACCACCCAGACTGTGGACTTTCCTGAAGCGGAAACTACTTTGACTGAGGCACTTAACAACCTTTCCTCCTATTATAACGCAAATCACCTGAGAGCAAATCCATCAAAGACACAAGTGTGCGCCTTCCATCTGAAGAACATGTACTCAAACCGAAAACTAAAGATCTCATGGAATGGTACAGTCCTAGAACACTGTGACAACCCAGTGTATCTTGGCGTCACCCTTGATCGTTCCCTAACCTTCAAAACGCATGTCATCAAGCTGAAAGGGAAGGTGAGCGCCAGGAATACCCTACTTCGCAAGCTGAGCACATCATGCTGGGGAGCAAATCCAACTACCATCAGGTCAACAGCTTTGGCTCTCTGCTTCTCTGCTGCTGAGTATGCTTGCGCAGTGTGGGAGCGTTCAGCTCATGAGCAGAAGATCGACCCAGTGCTGAACACAAGCTGTCGCTGTATCACTGGCTGCATGAAGCCTACCAAGACTGACGACATCTACATTCTCTGCGGCATCGCTCCCCCTGATGTAAGAAGGGCGGTTGCAAGCAAAAGGGAATGGATACGGATACGACAATCACATGCAAATCAATCCAACTGAGTCACTCCCTGCAGGTTCCAAACAGCCATGGATCACCTGGCGTAGTTTGAACAGATTAAGATCGCGCATGGGGAAGTGCAAGGCAAACATGCTGAAATGGGGGTACGCTGATAGCTCTGCAGAGTGTGAGTGTGGGCAGGGCAGCCAGACTATGCCTCATCCTCTGAGCTGCAATACAATGTTACAAACTTGTACAGAGAGGGACCTGGCAGTGGCGAATGACGTGGCTCTTGCATGCGCTAGACATTGGGAAATGGTTGTGTGATGACACGAGATGATGATGATGATTAATGTTAATTTGTAAAAACGAAACAGTTGATAACAATGATAGGTTCAAAATCCCTTTTGATACACGTTCTTCCTGCTACAGTAGTAGTGAGTACTTATCTCGATCGCTCTTTGCAAAATACAATTACAGGATGTACTTTTCAATATACGATTTCCATGGCATATATAAATTTCGATTCCAAGAGGTTTCATCCCATATGAAAGAAAAAATGACAATCTTAAACACCAAATGCACTCCATACTTTCTATTTCAGTTTTCAGAGTATTAAAGTCAACCAGCAGCGGTAAGCTTCATCTCTTTGTTGAAATGTCCAGCTCTCAGCATAATGTCTGTGAAACTCTGAGAGTCGCCAATATGCACAGCACCACCGTAGAACCCTGATACAGATGCATTGTGGGAGGACTCCTTAGCATTGCCACTTCCGATGGTCTAGGGTGCTTCTTCGTCAACATACGAGGCATTCAATGCAGCTATCAATTTCTTTGTGCATTTCGTTCATATACTTCTTTGTGCATTTCGTTCATATACTTCTTGTTTCCTCGGTTGAATTTGAGGTAAAAAGTTTTAACTGGTTTTTCAGTCTGACTGACTTGTAGTCATTAAGCCATCGGTGTTCATTGCGACGTTGAGCAAGTCACATAGTGATTAGGTATTCTTCTGTAACAATGACAATCTGGACCACTTAGAAGCTTCACTAAAGGACTCAAGTTTTGTTGTTGTTGTTTTTTTTTCCGCCAGACTTCAATTATTATAACTTTCTTGGAGGAGTCTCTACACATTTGATTTGTTTCTTTGTTTTGTAACGGATATGACCACAAAAAAAAAAAAAAAATGTGTTGTGAATCTTCATCAGAATCATTACTATGCGACGAAATTTGAAAAAAAGAAATATACTCTTAGAGGAAAAAAGTGACCCAGGGACGTCACGTATACGTTGTTGTTGTTGTTGTTGTTGTTGTTGTTGTTGTTGTTGTTGTTGTTGTTGTTTTTTGGGGGGGAGGGGTTGGCGTTAAAGGGGATGGCTAGAAATTGATTAGTCAGCTGTGGGAATCAGTGGGAATGTTGGGGGGGGGGGTGATTGTTCCAGTCCTTTGGGGATTCATTTAAGAATACATTATATATCTATTTTTTGCTTAAACAATTACATTTTATTCTCGGATTGGTCTCATATTCAAGTAATGTGCAGTTTATACGTGTACGATCACCCCGTCACTGAACAGGCATGCTAACCTGGACACATTAAACTGCACATTACTTGAATATGAGACCCTTCTGAAGCAAATAATTTTCACACAACAATAGATATATAATTTACTCTTAAATGAATCCCACACGAATTGGAACAATCCTCCTCCAGCATTCCCACTGAGCAGTTACTATCTATCCCCTTTAATCTGTACTGCGCGCAGTGCTTCTGTTCATTTCCTTCACCCATCCCGGTCACAATTGCCCCCTTGAAGTATTTTGCAGGCCAAAGCAAACGTGTATTCTATCCGCAAGCATAAATCTATGCCAAACGCTAATCCTCACATTAAACTATACCTAAAGCCATATCACGACCGAAAAAATAAGACCGGGGGAATTGTTTAAGGAGCAACTACCGTGTCACCATAATTATTAACAGTGTGTCAAGAAATAACAACAACAAGTTCTTTTGCGAACTTTGAATGAACGTTTTGTTTGGACAAATGGCATCTGGTTAGGAAACAGAATATATCATGTATGAATATAGTCATATGCAAGGTTTTTAACTAAAAGTAGGGTATTGAGTACTGGGCGCCTGTTTAACACGGTATTAACTCAGATTAAGATAAACGTATAAAAGATCGACTTTAATATCGTATATTCATATACTCAAGCAATAGTACGTTCTGTGTCTGGTTGTCAACTCAGATATCAACCTAAATGAAATAATTTATCTATTTCCAGATCCCTGACGGCATTAGATAAACCACTGATACTGCATACAGATTATTCGATCACCTACCTGTGACAAGAATGGCGAAACGGCAATTGGCTGTATTTCCGGACGCATCTGTAGCAGTGTAGGAGACAACTGTTTCTCCAATTGGAAAGAATCCCCCATTGTCAGCATAAGTATCTTGTGATATATTCACGCACCCTGAGTTATCACCTACTGATGGAGTTTCCCACGAAACACGCGCCACAGACTCGCCAGGTACAGCTTGTACTGTCCGAGAACTTGGGCAGCAAATGACTGGGTCTTCGACATCTATCAATGAAATCAATATATATACATATATATACGTAGGGTATATACTTATGGATGTGTATACGTATATATGCGGTATATATATATATGATAGCGCTCTCAGAGAGTAACGTGACGCGGTGCTACATCTAAACTTTTTGGAATTCATAGATTGAATGAGGAGACAGTAGTAAAGGCACGTACCTGACGTTGTTGGCCAATGTCTGAGTATTTAATTCTGACTGCATAACGCTTTGCTGTCCTGAACAAGTTAATGTCTCGGGGAAAAAAAAAGAAAGAAAGATAGCGTCCTTAAAGCACAACGGAAAAAGAATCCATGCATCGTAACTTTGCTCGAAGTTGACATCTGATTAAAATAATGATCACCTTGAGCGTGGTAATCACAGAACAAGGTTAAATCTCAGCCTTTGCAGCCTAGGACAACACTACAAGTTCTCACCTGCAACGTAAACAATGAATTCACAAGTGGCTGAATTGAAGTCCCTATCTATGGCTCTGTATGTGATGTAGGTAGATCCAATTGGAAAGTCGCCGTTGAATTCTATGTCTGCTTCATAGAGCAGTTCGACTGATCCAGAATTATCAGACGCAACTGGTTTGATCCAGGAAACTTTGCCGGTTGGTTTCCTCTTGTCGGTAACAGCGTACTGATTTGCCGGGCACATGCTGATTACTGGCGACTCCCTGTCTGCGAAGATAAAATGTATATCTTTTCAACCCCTAACGTGCAGGGGTGAACGTCAGGAGACCGACACCCACGAGTCATACAGCTCACAAGTCATACAGCCCATGAGTTATACAGCTCGCCAACAAGGCCCACGAGACCGACAAATTACGCGCGGCGTTGTATCTGTCGAAATCATGGGTTGTTTTTGCCTATACTGTCGCACTCATAGGCTCTATTTGCTTAGTGTCGAACTCATGGGCTGTATGACTCGTGAGCTGTACGACTTATGGACCTGTTTTCAATGTCGAACTCATGGGCTGTATGACTCGTTGGTGTCGGTCTAGTGGGATGACACCACGTGCAGTGCGTATCAAAAAAGTAATCAACTTTGGAGTGCAGTTTTATTTGTGAGGAAAGGGGAACTGTTCCTCTTTCCATTGCTACCTTATTATGTTGACAAACGTCATGCATGACTGTGCACCTGAACTGTAAAGACAACAATGACAAATTGCACATTTTCCAAGTTTGCGTGTTGTTGTGGAGGAATAATGCATGTCTTACTGCGTGGATGCGATCTGTCAATGAAAGTGGTCGAATCATCAGGCCAGCCTACACGACTGCAGGTTCGTGTTTAGGGTCTCGTCTAACCGTTTACGGTTCAACATTTTCAACATGTCCATGTTGTCTATAACTTGGTCCATCCCATAAAGGCTAAACCATTATCCATTTCCCCCAGCCTTTTCATACCCAAGACATTTTCGCTGCGAGCTATGTGTTGAATATGAACAGAGAAAATGGACTGTTTGAGTTGGATTGCGTGGGTTGGCCTCTGTGAGAGCAGGAGGTCACCTCCCTGGTGAGAGTGACCAAGTTATGGGTCAGGTGGAAAAATGATTTGTCAGGAGAAACCCTTAACACAAACGCTAATCACAAACCTACATTATTTTGTACAGGCTATTGCCTATTTGGCCACGTTCATTGACAGATCTTCGTCCACGGAGTGAGAGGTAATGTCCTACATGCATTCCTCCTTCACAATAACACGTAAACTTGGGGAAAAAAGTGCATAGTGTCAACGCTGTTTTTCAATTGCAGGTGCTCAGCTATTGCAACATAATTAGCTACCAATGTGAAAAAGAAGAGTTCCCTTTCCTCACAACTAACATTGCGCTCTGGGCAATTACCCCGCACCCTTCCCCTGGCCCTAATCTTAATCCTAATCCTGAATCTAACCCTAACCCAAACTCCTAATCCTAAACCTAACCCTAACCCTAATCTTTACTCTTACCTTACCACTAACCAGTATTTGGCCGGGGGGTAATTGCCCTCCGGGGGTAATTGCCCGGATACGCTTTGAATCATAATATTCTGCTATAGAGATGAGACAAAGATGAGAGAGGGCGCTGTGATATGAATGAAAAAATGACCCAAGTCCTGACCCAAGTGTGTGTGTGTGTGTGTGGGGGGGGGGGGGGGGGGGGCTCCTCCAAAATGCACTTTTGGGCCTTCAGCATACTTTTATGACGTCACTGGAATATCATCTATACATTTTCAAGTTTGGTTTCTATGCATTACCACACAAGAATTCTGTAGGAACAGATTCTAATTCATTTGTCAGAAGTCAGGAGAATTATTTGTAATAAGTATCTCTTTCCTTATTTAAAAGGGATTCAAACGATTGTCATAGTATGTTAACGTCTCACAGTGGTGATCTCCTGCATTCAGTTATCTCTTTTACTATAAATTATGTATATAATAGTCATATATTTAAATATATATATATATATATATATATGAAGGGTTTGTTTGCAAAAACCGATAAGTCCATTTTTGAAGATTTTGAAGTGCGATCTCTTTCATAAAGATCAAAATAATACCTTTTAAATGATATATTGGTCACTACATATAATGGTATATTTTTTTAAGTTATGGTTAAAAGAAGCAAACATTTTCTTATTATTCTCTTTATTTTTCTTGACCTTTAATCGCAAATATCTCCATTTGACAAATATGGACTTATCGGTTTTTGCAAACAAACTCTTCATATATACTTACATATACATTTACATATGAAAAAATATACATCCAACTGTACGTTTCTGTATAATGCAATTTCTTAGGTGTATTTATTTGTGCAATGTTATGGTGTCATTTTTAACTTTTTATGTGCCACGTTCGCCCGACTCAGTCGATTTCGTGTCAAGTTCGCATATTCTGCAGAAACGAACAAACTCGTCCAACCTGCCACATTGATGAACGCAATTCCATTCCTGTCACATGAGGCTTCCATTTTATGGCATGATCGACTATCAAGCGTAGTTACGTACTGGATTTGCTAGATAATTGTAAGGTTGTGTATTAAATGTTGTGTACAAAAGTCATGCCTCTTCATTAATGCACCTAACAGTCATCATCATTACTTTTAAAGAAATTTGCCATGGAGTTTCGTACTGCAAAGAAAAACTTAGCATTTTTCTCTGCAAATTTGTATATTACATGTCCAGGGTAACAAACATCTATAAAAGTTACATGGACTTGTCCTCCCAAAGTATGGCTGTCTCAGAATAATGTGGCACACAGGGGGTTTACACCATGGCACATAAAGAGCCAAACTACTGCAGTTGTTACTCTTTCTCTCTATGCTTTTGATATTTGTAAGCAATTTGTTTGTGTGTGTTTTTTTTTTTCTTTTGATCAAACAAGTGCAGAAATACATCAGGTCAAAGTCAAAATCAAAACATAAAGGCCCGATTTCACGAAGGTGGTACAATCTAACTAGTCCATAGTTTAAACCATTGACAAAGACCGTAGTTTTGTGTAGGACGCCAATTGTCGCATGGCCAGTTTCGTTATAAGTCATTTCATAACAAAATAACCATTTCGTCGACGAAATGGTACATATAGGAAACTACAGTCTATGTCCATATACCACCATCGTAAATTCCGGCCAATATTTATTGGAGGTAGTTGTTGCCCATGATGGCAAAAGTCTAGGTTAAAACATCTATCAGGTAGTACACTTGTCGCCAAAATGCAGCTATAGGCCTAAAGAGAATAATGAGATAACTGCATGGGATCAGTCCGACAGCGAGATTTCTAGTCATACCTACAACTGTGATTGAAAACCTGCATGTGTCCCGATTCCCCGCTGTATCCACGGCTGAGTAACTTTGTATAGTGATTCCAAGAGGGAATTTCGATCCTTGACTGAGTCCACTGTCGAATGAGGCCCAACCATAGGTTGCACTGTCAGAGACAAAGGGTTCTAGCCATCTGACAACGGCTGAAGCCCGCCCAGAATCAGTTGTAAACGTCCTCGAATAACAGTACTGAAGCCACGGGTCCGTAGAGTCCCCTAAAAAAAGAAAGAAAGAAAGAAAAAAAAAACAAACAAACAAACATTCTGTGTTAAGAGAACATAAATACCTTTGTGCTTGTCTGTGTGTAACACAAATTTCTGAAGAAACATGGTCCATATTCATTTTACTAACAGACAGGAACTGAAACATTGTTTCGCTTCTTTTTTATTTAATGGAGTGACATTTTTTCGTGAAGTCATCTGGACCCGAAAACAAAGATCTGCACATATACCCACCAGCAAACACTAATCGTCTTTCACGAAAGGATCTAAAAACGATAAAACAAAACAAACAAATACACACACACACACACACACACCGCGCAGTGTCATGATTTCCTCATTCTTCGAGTCGAAGCGAGGAAGGGGGAAGGGTCAAGCAGTACTGACCCTTGACATAACAGTGACCTTTACCTTTGTCCCATCCGTAATCCCCCCCCCCAATAATTATTAACAAACTTTACACTTTCTCTGAATGTCATGAAAATAAAGTGACATGCATTCATTACGTGAAGAAGGTCCTCCTTACCTTTCACAATAACTTGGAAACGATTTTCGCTTAGCGTTACCATGGTTGATGCGGTATCATTGACGTTCGTTATCTCCTCAAGGAGCCCGTCTCCTAGTCCAAAAGCTTTTATCACGTAGTTCGAGTCTATTTGTTCGCCAACATAGAGTATTCTCCCGTAGACTTGTAGGTTGAAGAGCTGTATTGTGCCGCATTTTAGGACATCTCTATTTGACTGACTGCCACTCCCAGTGACATAGCCGACTTTGCCTTGTCTAGTTGCATAAAACAAACGAGAATCTGTATGGAAAAAAACAAAACATTGCATTGTGTGAAGTTAAAATGGTTGCTTTTGAAATGCATTAATTATTGGTGTCAGCAAGATTGCAGTGTTAATCTTTACTATTTTGAACATCAAAAGAAAAACAAACAGTATTCAAATCTCATGGCAGTGTTTATGAAGCAACAGTTACGTTATTAAAAAGAAAGGAATACAGCAGGGCGAATAGAAAAGAGGTAATGTAAGACTATCAGAAGAGTCATTATGGTGCCGTATATATATTTTTTTTTTTTGGGGGGGGGGGCATTAACGATTGTGAGTGTTCGCTACTGTATCGCTGCTGTAAACAAAAGGTAACGAAATTTGATGCATTAACCCTATTGCAAACATTTGATATGATTATCATCAAACTTTGTTCGATGAAAGGCAACTACAGGGTGTATCAAATAAAACGTTACACTTTTGAAAAAAAAACTGTCTAAATTACATTTCAAAATATTTTGAAGATATTTTCACATTTATGGATGCCCAATAGTCTCATCTATGAAGTGCAATCGACAAAACAAACTTTTATTCACATTTGGCTGAACACTGACGTTCTTTGTCCAGAGTGTGAAAATGACTTGCGCCAAATTGAAAGAAGATGGAAAATTCAGTTAGCGGTCCAATTAAGTGCTCCTATTCAAACAAATTGCTTGTTTGCTTAAAGCTTCGATAATTTTATAATAGTCTGAGATTTTTTTATCAGTTTTATTGTAACTTTAATGATTTAATTTCTAAATCAATTGGTGAGAATTACAGTGTGTAATTACTTCAAGATCTTTAAAGCACAGTTTTCACAATCAATACCATATGCCAGTTATTCATTTATGTGGTAATGGTACAAAATTAATCAACATTCAAATCATTCATCCTATTGATTAATCAATTGATTGACCAATTAATCAACCAATCAATCAATCAATCAATCAATCGACCCATCAATACACCAACCGATATATCAGTTAGTTAGTCATTGAGTTGTTCAGTGAATTAACTCAGTAATCAATTAATAACTTTTCAATCATTGAAGTAATTAATCGGCTGATTAAATGAATAAATCAACAAATAAATCAGTTTTTTAAACATTGATTAGCCTTTAAGCCACGGGGGGGGGGGGAGGGGCGATATTCCCTATGTCAATCTGCTACTTTTTTATAAAGCAAACATACAATTGTGATTGACTGATTGTTTGATTGATTGATTGATTGACTGAATGCTTGATTGATAGGATTGAATGGATTGATTGTATTGATTGAATGATGTGAGTACGCATTAATTTTGTACTTTTCTTCTTGACTGAGTGACTGGCATGTGATGGGTTCGATATGTCTGTGCATGATTTGTGATAACTGTGCTTAAAAGATCTTAACGTTGTTAATAAACCTTCCGTTAAAAAAAAAAATGGAATCATTTGAAACGTTACAGAAAATTGCCAGAAAATTCCTAAACTATCATAACAAAATCAAAACTGTGAGCAAAAGAGCAATTTGTTTCAATGAGAACACCTATTTGGGCTTCTGGCTGAATTTCCCATCTTCTTTCAATTTGGCGCAAGTCATTTTTCACATCCTGGACAAAGAGCGTCAGTGTTCAGTCAAGCGTGAACGAAAATTTGTTTTGTTGATTGCACCTGATAGATTAGACTTTTAGGCATCCACTAAAATGAAAAAAAAAAAATCTTCCAAATATTTTGAAGTGGAAATTAGACATTTTTTGTGTAACTTTTCTATACACCTTGTATAAACTAACAACTTCGTCCGTTCAGTTAACATTATAACATTGGATGAAATAGGAAGTTTTCGGCTGTAATTTGCTGAACAACCAAAACGTGATATAACTAAGGTGGTGAATTACCTTGGACTGGTCATCATATTGTTCTATTTTTATATGACATGGGCATCACACAAAATAGTCGAAAATACACCATTTTCCAAAGACTACTCTTTTACTCCATAATATTTTTACACAAGTTTTGACTGTAGCAATATTTTGTTTATCATGTTAGCAATCTGCAAACTCAAACATTCCAATATTAGGGAAATATGAAATGTGGTAGCATTGTACCTTTCTCAATCAGTACATCGTAGGTATCATAAATATTGTGGTTATTTTTTTTTTATTGCGATGAATAGCGCCTTACATGTTGACTTTTAGAAATTTCAACCATAACGCGTAGTGGAGGCTGACTTTCTTTTCCTTTGTGGCAAATATGAAAATGATTGGTATAAAAAAAAACAAAAAAAAAAACATGTATACTGGGATAAAAAAAAAAATATATCAGGACGTCACGAAGACCCACAACCGTGAGTCACAGCCAACGACTTTTACACTAAGTAAATAAAACCCGCGAGTTCGATATCAAGTAAAAAAAGGCCCACAAGTTGTAAAGCCCATAAGCTCGACACTACCCATAAAAGGCTTACGAAACCGACGCAAAGCAAAGCAAAGACCACTAGACCGACATTATAAGAGAAAGAATGCTCACGAGACCGACAGGTTGAACAGCGCAACCTAAATAATAATAATAATAATAATAATAATAATAATAATAATAATAATAATAATAATAATACATAACATTTATAAAGTGCTTAAAGCGCTGAGGAAAAACAAAGATAGAGAACGAGTGAAGAAGAAAACAATAAACAATCAACATATAAGTACAGTTAACAATTACAAATACTATTACTACTACTGACCCAGTTAACACTGCCTAAAATTATGTTTTGAGGTTTGACTTAAAGGCAGCCGGTCGTCGCAGGCGATTCGCAGCTCAGTAGAAAAGCACGACAAGCTGCTCCTCCCGTTATTGTACCCCCGTACGTACCGAATGCCGAACACGACGCTACGCAGCGCACCAGCGAAAACCAGATGGGGCACGAGCGCCGTGCGAGCTGTCCACTGTAATTTCAACATGGACGCCCGAATACCTATATTCCAGTCAAAATATGAAATGACCCACTACTAATTGCAACAGAAACGATTCTACTTGCATTTGACCCGGAGGAGCTATTAAAATAACATATTAAAAGTTCCCAAAAATTCGAGTGGTGGATCAGTGTCTAATTTGCATAAATTCAAAATGGCCGCCATACAACCTATTTATGCCTATATCTCGGGATATATAACCCACAGAAAGTAAATTCCGGTGTCTAAACCTATGTTTTTTTAGGTCAAGGAATACAAATATGTTATCTTTATCAACTTTCAAGCATCCCTTTATATAGTTTTTGCATATATTTGCATATAATTACATACAAAATGGCCGCCATATTGCCTGTGCAAGCCCGTATCTTCGTATATCATTAATGTAGTATACACTCAGAATTAAGTCGCTATATATCTGGACATAAAACCTGTAGAAAATAGATTCTGGTGTCTAAACCTATGGTTTTTAGGTCAGGAAATACAGTTATGATACAAGCAGTAACTTTCAAGCTTCCCTTTATACATTTTCTGCATATATTTGCATTTAATTAAATGCAAATTGGCCGCCATTATAACTCCACAGGCTTATATCTCTATCTGTAAAAGGTACCCAGTGATGGTGTCTGTGGTCTTAATTTTGCTGCTGAGAATCACTGATGTAGAATACGTTCCACTCAGGAATAATTACCTATATCTCACTAAAAATGTGCATAGCTATATTTCAGCATAAATCTATTCAAATTTTTATTGTGAATATAATTTCTGATATACGAATACGAGCTACAGAACGTTAATTGTACTGTAATTAATGCATCCAATATTTCAAGGGCAAAATTGTTAGAATTCCATTCACGACCTTAACGATTATCCTTACACCCAGTTTTATATTTTTGTATTGATTAAAAGTATTGTACTACATTAAACTCACATTTTCTTGAGATAAAGCCTCAGAACAGAAAACAACTGTAAGTAGCATCAAATAGAACATATCTTTATTTAACTATAATCTCAACTTAGCTTCTAAAGTGTGCTCAATAGGTACACATCAGTAAAGTCTCAAATTATGTAGTAGGAATCGTTAAAAAGATTTTTATGATTGCATGATATTTAATGTATTATATCGTGTAATTTTACCCTCATGTTTACTGCTTATACTTGTGTCTATGTTGCAATACTCTTTTTTAGGCCAAGGGGGGGGGGGAAGTCATCAAGATCATGATTATCCATAAGCTACTCTACAAAAGTTTCATGAGTTTGGACATTTGTTTAGATGATGTCCTTGTCATATTATCTCATATAGCTTTCAAAGTGTGCTTACGGTACACCAAAATTGGTCTTAAATCATTCAGCAGATTTTTTTCAAACATCTTTTTCCTTACCTGCGATGATTTGCAGCCATGTTTAGTCGATACTTGTGTCTTTTGTTGCAAAACTTTTGGCAAAGGCATGTTTATCAATGAGCAACATATGACCGTGATAATTTTTATGGAAGTGGATTTTGTCATATTTTTGCGTGGTTTCACCCAATGACTTACAGAAAAAAAGCCAGATACAAAAAAAAAGAAAAGAAAAAGGAAATGCCTTAACATTTCTATTCCTAGTACTCTGGATTCATCAGTCGATCAATGCAAACAGCATCCTTCTCATTGGCTTCAAGCTCATAAAACGCTTATAAATTCTGATAAATGTTACTTTTACCATTTTTCGTGTTGTATCTGTTACATCAGGCTGTTAGCAAACTGATAGTGTATAGTTGCAGGGCAAACAGATTTGACTGCACACAACCCATATCAGTGGCAGATGCGGGCCATTATAGATCAGACACTTGTAATGTTGTATTTCTACAATATCTGAGGAGTCAGATGATGCTGTTCTAATGATTGGTGAATAGGAATGAATAACATTCTTGAAAGACATCAATACAGTTTACAACAAATGCGAGACTTACCACTCTTCTTTTCGTCAGTATGAAATGAAGCCGGGATCCTGTTTGCTTTAATACATTAATCGACTGCAATTTCACACTATCCTAGTCCAGAGTTTGTGGTATAGAACACTTTGAGTGTAAGCGAGTTTTCATGTTTTACACTTTTATCATTGATCTATATTTTCAGAGATCACATTACATACCTTAAGTATCTATATTATCGCAAGACAGAAAATGAAAATGATGTACTTGAAACGGAAGAAAGTTTTCTTGAAATCCAATGACTTTGATTCATTAGATTTTAAATTCATCTTAGCCAAAGGTTCAAGACAGCAAAAAAGGTTCAAGCTAATATTGCAAATAGCCATCATTTATCTTCTGGCGTCCGTCGACAGTCATGCATGCATTTTCAAAAACCATTTTCAGATTCTCTTTTAAGACCCCATGTAATGACAGATCTTCAACAAACTAGGCAAGTAGCATCCCAAGGATGACAGACTATCAAGTTGTTCAAATAGACGCCATGTCCAAAAGGTCCCAGAACCCCCAAATTAAGGAATTTATCATAAAAAAACCTCACACACGCACGCACACACACACACACACACACACACAAGTAAAATCAGTTATAACAGAGCTAGGTAAAAAGTACAAAGATGAATATCTTGGAGACTGCATAGTTTCGCAGTTTTATCTTCCTTCTTTTCAAAATTTTACACATTATATAATAGATATATATATATATATATATATATATATATATATATATATGGTACCAGTACAGAAAATATGACGAAGTAGGGTGGTGATGCATTTCAGTCCAGCAGTGCTATTTAATCACACCAAATTTTCGACGAATACATTCGTCTTTCTTCAGGATTGCCATTGTCGACCTTCAGGAAGACAAATATATTCGTCGAAAATTTGGTCTGAATAACTAGCACTGTTGGACTGAAATGCATCATCAGCATACTTCGTCATATATATATATATATATAATTTTTTTTTTATTTTTTAACGTGTGGACACTAATGTCCCCATCTGTATCTAGAGTTGCTGCTTTTATAAAACCAGAAGTGCATCGAGTAAATACATCAGTGAGTGTATTAGCATACTTTCAAGATTATTACGGGAGATGCAGGGGTGACCTCCTCGGGGTTAGTGCCAAATAGGTACCAATTTTCTCTCTTTCATCAAAAAAAAAAAACAAAAAAAAAAACTGTTTGATTTGTTATCAAACTTGGCTGGTAGAATATTGTTATATAAAATGGGAACCATCCCCCGGCCACAGAATGCCCAAAGGCAAATCAAATCTGATATAGGTGCGGCCACCTTTTGGCTGGGACCAAATTATTGGAGGCCACTTTTGATTTTTGATCCTCCTTTTGAAAACACATGGTCAAGTTTACAACAAACTTAGCACTGTAAGTGCCTTTATCGCTAGTGTCATGCATATATGGACATCATGCCTCCCTGGGCCCTGGAGGTCCCTAAAGGCTTCCAGATGTGGCCCTACAGTTTCCAAACGTCTTCCAATTTCCTTTCTCCCAAGTAATGGTCTGTAAACATGCAAGGAAGGGGAACTTGAGATGCTCGGATGAGGGCTGGACCCCTGGGTTTTTTATTCAGAAAGTGAGTGAGTGACATGGTACCCTGATATGACAAGATCGTCATCTAATGTCCAAACTCATGAAACTTTTGTAGAGTAGCTTATGGATATAAGCTACTCTTAATTTGAATAGATCTATGCACGAATATACGCAAATGTTTAGTGAAATATAGGTAATTATTCCTGAGTGGAAGGTATTCTACATCAGTGATTCTCAGCAGTAAAATTAAGACCACAGACACCAACACTGGGTACCTTTTACAAATGGAGATATAAGCCTGTAGAGGCATTGTGGCGGCTTTTTTGCATTTGATTAAATGCAAATATATGCAGAAAATGTATAAAGGGAAGCTTGAAAGTTACTGCTTATATGATAATTGTATTACTTGACATAAAAAACAAAGGTTTAGACACAAGAATCTATTTTCTGCGGGTTTTATGTCCAGACATATAGCGGCTTATTCCTGAGTGTACTACATTACTAAGATACCTGCTTGTACAGGCAATATGGCGGCAATTTTGTATGTAATTATATGCAAATATATGCAAAAACTATATAAAGGGATGCTTGAAAGTTGATAAAGATAATATATCTGTATTCCTTGACCTATAAAACATAGGTTTAGACACCGGAATTTACTTTCTGTGGGTTATATATCCCGAGATATAGGCATAAATAGGTTGTATGGCGGCCATTTCTACTACACTGATCCATCACTCGAATTTTAGGGAACTTTTGATATGTTATTTTAATAGCTCCTCCGGTTGATATGCAAGTGGAATCGTTTCTGTTGCAATTAGTTGTGGGTTAACCCACTTTTTGTCGTATTTTGACTGGACTACTACCGAATGGGGCCGAATGGGTGCATGCACAAAACCGCACAACAGCCATGCGCATGAAAATCTCTCCCGACACAACAACAAGTAGTGAGAGCTGTCGGGTGTACGTACGTACGTATCTGGCTCTAGTCTCTGTTTATATGCACTATGGTGCCAATTTCAGCAATCGAAGCAATAATATTTCAAAATGTCTGAAAATATTATATAACAATATCATAAATTATTCATATATTACGTTGTTTAATATTTGGTATTTATAAATATGCTTTGATGAAGAAATATCAAAACTCTAAGCTTCATGTATAGCAAGTTGCAATGCATATGGTCATATGGCAGGTTGTTATGATCTCATCGTGCAATGTTGTCTGCTGCGTCAGCTGCATGCGTACAGCTTACAGTACGTTGGGCCGGATCTAGCCCGACCAGACACTGTTACGCTATGCGAAAACAGCGTCTGACGAGCACGGCATGCAGCCTCGAAGTGAGGAACCTCAACACAACTACAAAACTTAGGAACATGTATACTTTTCTCCTTTAAACAGAATACTTTGCTCACGTTAAATGCATGTTTCTATTACAGAAGAATAGTTCGCCACACTGGGTCCATGGAGACCACTTGCGATAAGTCCGTGGAACAAATAAATGACACTTTCTGGCGCAATTCCTGACCGTCGGGCTTCGTCGTAGCAGGATTCAAAATGGCGCCTTGACTTATGCGCATGCGTGACCGGATGTGCTCCAGAGCGAGCGCGTGTGCGTTGAAAGTGTCGAACAAACCTTTGCGTCTGCTACACAATAACGGTGGTATGGAGCTCAATGTTCCTCGCCCGACCAGACGCCAGCCGCCGCCAAGCCCAGTACAGTTTATAGCTGTATACTAGTAACCGTGCGTACGATGCTTGAGTGTAGCAGCACGGTCGACAGCGCGACCTTTTGAAAGGACATTCACATTACGTGACCACCCGATATCTAAACTTGGCCTGGCGTGAAAGATTGTGTACGGTGTGGACATGCTGGATATGATGATCAATTTCGGTAAGTTTCATTACGTACATTTGAATACTGATAGCATCAGATGTAGAGTAAATATTGAAGAGTATACTCGATGAGTTTGAGGTGACAAAAATGATCGTAAGTATCAAAAGTCAAAGCTATCGTGATACGATTACGTCGCTCTCCTAGTGGTTGGTGGTCGCACTCGTACAGCCCTGTCGCGACGTACCATGTACAGCGACTGGGCTGTGTATAGTTAGGCCGGATCGTAACATAACAAAGTTGATAGAAAGTCGTCGGTACCGGTATGTCAATATTAATATTGTGTGTGGTATGCGTGTACTGTTTGCAATAAAAAAGTGCTGTACTGTTTCGGCTTAGCCTTGGCTTTGGTTTAGTAATGAAACCTCACAATGGAGATCAAACAGCCATCCAACTCGAGGCAACGCATCTACTTGTTTGACGCTATCGACGAGTGGAGAACGCAGAGAGACGTGTTCTTAGCTGGAGGACAAGACTTAGTAAGAGACCAGAGGGGGAGGCTTCAGCGTCAGCGTGCCGATAAAAAATTTGCTTTCCACTTGCTGGAGTTGCATGAACAGTTTTGCAGGAATTTTTATTTAGAATGTGCAAATTCGTGTTACGACATGCACGGTGGAATTGTGTTGCCACGGCTTACGCCAATCAAGCAACCCCAGCTGGCCAAGTCAACAACTTCAAGGAATCCAGATCCAGATGATGTGTAAGTAGAAGTCTACACATGAATCAATGATTGAAGTGGAATGACTTTTTCTAATCTAGTATCAGTAACTTTAGGGCATTTGCGTTTGATCGACAAGTAGGCCTATTTTTCTATGTATAATTCCGCGAAAAACTTCTCTAAGTTCTCATTTATGTCAAATTATGATAAGGCCGTAATTAAAATGACATTTGCTGGGTCAGTTTAATGTCATTAGTCCCATTGAATGAGAAGTTTTTCATATCAATCATGTTAAGCAAATTCCCCAAGAATATGATTGAGGATTTGCAAATAAATCTAAAAAAAAAAAAAACAAGGAAAAGTAGAAGTTACGCGGTGCGTAATATATGTCCCCGCCGGAAGTAGCATTTTGTAGCAAAATGTACAATATAGGTCAAAAATCAAGGTCAAAGGTCAAAATTCTGTGTAGAAGTTTTGAAGCGCTGACCTAGTGCCATCACATAAAGCAAACGGAATCAAAATCGTGTTAGAAATGGCGAAGAAGTAGCATTTTGTAGCAAAATGTACAAAAAATGTAGGTCAAAAATTAAGGTCAAAGGTCAAAGAAGTCAAAGGTCAAAATTCTGTGTAAAAGTTTTGAAGCCCTCACCTAGTGCCATCACATAAAGCAAACAGAATCGAAATCGGGTAAGAAATGGCGAAGGAGTAGCATTTCGTAGCAAAATGTACAAAACAGGTCAAAAATCAAGGTCAAAGGTCAAAGAAGTCAAAGGTCAAAATTCTGTGTAGAAGTTTTGAAGCCCTCACCTAGTGCCATCACATAAAGCAAACGGAATCGAAATCGTGTAAGAAATGGCGAAGGAGTAGCATTTTGTAGCAAAATGTACAATACAGGTCAAAAATCAAGGTCAAAGGTCAAAGGAAGTCAAAGGTCAAAATTCTGTGTAGAAGTTTTGAAGCCCTCACCTAGTGCCATCACATAAAGCGAACGGAATCGAAATCGGGTAAGAAGTGGCGAAGGAGTAGCATTTTGTAGCAAAATGTACAATACAGGTCAAAAATCAAGGTCAAAGGTCAAAGAAGTCAAAGGTCAAAATTCTGTGTAGAAGTTTTGAAGCCCTCACCTAGTGCCATCACATAAAGCGAACGGAATCGAAATCGGGTAAGAAATGGCGAAGGAGTAGCATTTTGTAGCAAAATGTACAATACAGGTCAAAAATCAAGGTCAAAGGTCAAAGAAGTCAAAGGTCAAAATTCTGTGTAGAAGTTTTGAAGCCCTCACCTAGTGCCATCACATAAAGCAAACGGAATCGAAATCGGGTTAGAAATGGCGAAGGAGTAGCATTTTGTAGCAAAATGTACAATATAGGTCAAAGGTCAAGGTCAAAGGTCACGACTGAAATTCTGTGTAGAAGTTTCAAAGCTCCCATGTAGTGCTATCATATAAAGCAAACAGAATCAAAATTGGCTAATAAATGACAGAGAAGTAGCAAATTGAAGATTTTGATCACACACGGACGCACACACGGACGGACGGACAGACGGACGGACGGAGACACGGACACACACACTTACGGAGCCCGTTTCATAGTCCCCTGCTCGAACTCGTTCGGCGGGGACAAAAATGAATAGATCTATCGCACGCTCCATCATACATGTAGTCTAACCCAATAGATCTGGTAGAACTCTAACGTTTAAACAGGGGAACTAAAGGTTCAAAGATGATAGATCTAACAATAATAGCTTCTAGTTTAGGCCCTACTTCGACTTGAAGGTATGTCGGTTGGTGCACGGCCCCCTTCTACCACGGCCACAGTTACACTGCGCAGTGCAACTGTGACCGTTGGCCCTGCACGGGCACAGTCGCTTCCCCGTCCTGAATTTACACACGCCAGGGCAAGTATGGTTGGACCTACTACTAATCGACCGCCTAATGTTTATCTGCTTGATAAGAATATTTAACACTGAAATTCACGTAAAAAAAAAAAAAAAAAAACTTGACCTACGTGATTGAGAAAATCCAGCACTATCAAATGCCGTTGTTCCGTTTTCGATTCGAAGTTTCAGTGCAAAAATATCGCCGACGAACTTGCGTGGCCTCGTTTCAGCTCCCCGCGGTAAATCGCGTTATTAGGATCGACCGCTGTTTTTGCATTGACAATACACGCAAACCGAGTTGTATTGAACACCGTGTTTTACGAAGCTTTTTAGAAGCCTTTTAGAAACTTCCATAGACATTACATTGTGCTGTCATTACGATTCGGTGAAAATATTCATTCGAAATTTTGTCCTTGATTAAAACCATTAATGAACAATGAATTATCGCGTTTTCCCACACCATCCTCATCTACCTTCAAAGCCAATCCATTTTAATGTGCTTTGCGCGCAGAGAAGTGCGTACTAAGTGTTCAGTGCGCGAATTATACGCGGTCGGTTTCAATAAGGGTGGTCGATATGTAGTAGGGCTACCATACAAGACACAGGGTCTCCGACCCAATCGTCCGCGTTCAGAATGGACAACTCGGCGGTAATCCGCTACCCATGACGATGTGTCATCGTCCATGATGGCCACCCTACCAGACCTATATATGATCTGATCTGACGATTACAGTGTAGTTAACGAGTGACGACGATCGACGGTGCGATGAAGAGAAGGCGTACACTGTAGTCGTACGAAGTATAGGCAGCTAGCTACTATAGCTCATGCGAACATTGCATCACACAGTACATACAGTATATACCATACATTCAATTCTCATTACACAAAACGTACTCCCCGCGCTCAGATCAATCAAGTGAGCAAACGAGATACTATAGCGCGATACATTGCTTTAGGGATGTCTTGCGCACACACACATTTCGCTTCGTAGCAACTTCGGAAGCGAGTTTACGTGCTGCCGCCCGCGGCTGAAATATGTCCATGTATCCTCGCGACTGGGTGTCTTTAAGTGAATCTAGTGTATTGGCTTGTCGGATGCTGATTGTTCCATAGTTTAGGAGCAAGAGAGGAAAAGGCACGATCACCATAACGTGTGTTGGTACGAGGTCCAGAGGATAACTGAAGATTGGCAGTGGTGGCGGAACGAAGACGTCTGGTTGTAGAGGATGTGGATGCAGAGCAAAGAGAAACAAGATCTTGAAGGTAGAGTGGTGCAAGGTTGTGGTTGATTTTGAAGATGAGAAGGAGAACTTTGAAAATGATTCTAAAGACCAATTGATTATTGTATAGGGTGTTCAGATAATGGCGTAAGGAAGATATGAGAGATTGAAAAAAAGGCGAGTTGCTAAGAGGTTACACCGTCAGATGAACTCCCTCAGCCCCTGAAATGTTCAAGTTCTTAAGTTGTGTTTGCGTGTGCGTGTGTTTGCGAAAAGGAAATAAAATTCGGTAAATTTGTGCATCAAATCTTTCCACATAAATTTCCGAAATCCCCAAAGCACCCTCGTTTGCCAGATGAATATTTCACCTGTTGAAGGTATTTTTCCCCCACCCCCTCAAAAAAAAAATTGTATATATATATATATATATATATATATATATGATTTTGGCCATTGCCGCTACGATAGTCTATTGGATCATCGAAAAAAAAAGACTCTTAGAGGCACATTACATAGTAAAAGTTGGATACAGCATCTTGCCCACCTTTTGGCATGATTCGGGTATGTTGGGTTAATTGGATCACAAAAGAAAAAAAAACGGTTTGCAAGTAAATTTCCCTCAATCAATTACAATCTTGATAGGGTGAAAAAATGCACCCTCCAGTATGTTATTTCCTCCTTCATGAACACCCTGTACATGCAGCTACATGATTGTAGATGGCGCTGTTCATACTGTCGGTTTCGTGAGTTTTCTTTAGTAGTGTCGGCCTCGTAAGCCTTATCTACGTAATGTCGTAGACTCGTGGACTGCATGGCTTGTGAGTCGTATAGCTCGTTGGCTCATGACTTGAAGAGTTTGTTCGCAAAAACCGATAAGTCCATATTTGTCAAACGAAGATATTTGCGATTAAAGGTTAAGAAAAATGAAAAAATAATAAGATTTTTTTTTTTGCTTCTTTTGACCAGAATTTCAAAAATATACCTTTATATGTAGTGACCAATATACCATTTTAAAGATATCATTTTGTACTATATGATAGAGACCGTACTTCAAAATCTTCAAAGACAGACTTATCGGTTATTTGCGAACAAACTCTTCACTTATAAACCTATCTTTCATGTCGGTCTCGTGGACCGTATGTCTCGTGGGTGTCGCTCTCGTGGGATGACCCCGAAAAAAAAAAAAAAATCACATTTCCTATGCGTTTCTTGATATTTTGGTAAAAAGCGTCCCCAATGTGTGACCTTCAGAAACTTAACGTTCGGCCATGTAGAATACATAACTTATTAGTTGCTCTACCTATGTGCCAAATATGGTGGTGATCCACCTCATAATGAAGAATTTCTATGGGGGGGGGGGGAGGCACGATGTGCCCTCCCCCTTGAACCTGGAAGGTGTCAAAAATAGCTTGGGCTTTATAGGGTTAAAGATGAAACGTCAGGGACTACGGTCTTTAAATATGTAAAACTGATCGAAATTGCCAGCAAAAAATAAATAAATAGATTAAAATGTATTTCTTATTGACTGAACTGAATACTCCACGAACTGGCATGATGGTGATACACTGCAGGTATTGTATTGTGCAGTTTCCTTTATTCAATTCAATTCAATTCAAAGGGGGTTTTTTTCCACTTCTTTCAACAGAATGTATAAACAGTAATAATTCGACATGCATTTGAAGGAAAAATACATAGGTAGCAAATAATAACAAGAATTTCTTAGTAGTTAGAACAAAGTGAGGCATTTTTCATACAAACATATTTAACAACAATGTGCATAATAGAACCTTCAACTCTGTTCATTAACATCGTACTACCAGTGAATTAAACACAGATAGAACGCTACGTCGGGGTGATCGTTAACAGGCCGTTAACGATCGCCCCTTTACTGTTCAGGAGTGCTAACCTGGAAATATGAGACCATTCTGAAGCGAATAATTTTTGCACAACAATAGATATATTCTTAAATGAATCCCACAAGGATTAGAACAATTATCCCCCAGCATTCCCGCTGATTCCCACTGATCAGTTACTAGCCATCCCCTTTAACAATAGATAGTTTAGGAATTGAAAGAGTTCCTTACAGGCAGCATCGTATGATAAGAAGTCCGCTCTTTGTCCACTGAGCAGGGTGGTAGGTGCCATTGTTTGGATGTTATACGAGATTATATCGAAGGAGGATGGTTCTCCATTGGTCTCCAGCGAATAAAACAACGTACTGTAACAAAATCAAAACATGTTAATGCATAAACGGATTCAGCGTACAATTTGAATAGTCATATGTCTTTCATTCATTCATTCATTCATTCATTCATTCATCCATTCAACCAAGGTAGTAACATCAGCCACGGTGACAATTCAACGCGTGCGAAAATAACATTCAAATGGAAATAAAAATTGAAATTGATCTGAAATTGTGAGTTCTCATCATACACATGATTATGATCATTACAGGGAATGCTTTTACACGATGCACGTAACGCGATGAAATCATCTTATGATTTTGTCAGAAATCATCTTAAACTTGTGAAAAGGTTAATCCTTTTCCCTGGGCATAATGTTCAATTGTCCTTTAATTGCAAACAAAGACATAGCTCCACTTTCTTTCTCTGGAAAAGTGTCAACAGGTTTCACATCTCAATTCGGAACAGTGACATGTCATATAGGCCCATGTAAGTATTTCCTACTGCAATTGTCTCCAGTCTCTATTAAACTGCTCATTCAAAGGTAGTGAACAGTAACAGTACTTCATGAAATTGCAAATACAGAACTTAAGCCAGTCCCAGTTATTACCATCCCATACCTCATGGAAATGAAAAAAAAAAAATGTATCACTTTGGATTATGTCAACTTTTTTCTTTTCTTTTTGATAATAGAAATAAATAAACTATCGAATATATATTGAATATTGAAATATTGAATGATTCGTGCAATGTAGAGCAAAGAGGATACCATTCCCTTTTCATTTTCGAAAACCTACCGAAACTCGCCGCACACACCAGTTACTTGTGATGTCATTAATGAAATTAGCAAACAAAAGCAGACTCTGTCCTTCCTAAAGACAATGCACAGGTCTAAAGGTGAGAAGGTGGAACTGTTTTCTTTGGAGAGTGTTTATGAAAATGCTCACTGTGCGACCTGAGCATACGATCTGGCCTGAGTTGATAGCGACCTCGAGCTCCAGCTCCAGATGCGACCAGCTCGCACCAGATCGCTGCGAGTTAGCGCGGGGATCTCATTGAGGACGCGATCTCTTCAATGCCCCCTGCACCACGTCATCATCTGACGGCGACGTTCCAGTGAAATACCTTTTTGCCCCATTTTTGCGCATGCGTGCGCGGTCGAAGAAAACGCAGATTCTTTCGCACGCCGAGTTTGGCGTGTGTCCGTGGAGGAAGGGCGGTATTTTGCCCATGTGGTTTTTGATCTAGGGATAGGTCTGGGGACCGTTTCATGAAAGTTGTCAGCGCTGACTAAATCGATGAAACACCCCACAGGCATGCCTTTTTTTTTTTATTACCTTCGCCAAGGGAGGAAGTTATGTTTTCGTTACCGTTGGTTTGTTTGATTGTCCGTGTGCAAAATAACTCAAAAAGGAGTCAACGGATTTGAATGAAACTTACAGGAAAGGTTGAGAATGACACAAAACGAATGATTAAATTTTTGTAGTGATCCAAGAATTTTTGGGGAATTTATGAAGGATTTTTTTATATTTTGACAGGTATACAGTCAATGAACTTGGGAGTTCAAGCTGCGCATTTTTGAGGTTTACTAACGCGTACTAAAGTGCGTGCTCTAGTTTCTGCAAGGGCGAGGCGCGCTGCGCCGATGAGGGTTTATGAAGTAACAAAGGCTATACAATTGGGAAATCGGGCGATTTTCACCATGTACTAGTATACCTATGAATGGAAATCACTGATCTCTATGGAAGGGCCCAAAGAGCTTTTCCCCAGTGGTGGAGAGGAGAAAGATCTCTTTGGGAAGAGCAAGATCATCGGTGGAAAGTAACTGCTTGCCGGAGGACTGTGCTCTGAGAGTGCTTTTCTAGTTTTATAATATACATTCCTGGTTTTTTGAACGCATGAGTGTTTTTTTTTTTTTTTTTTTGCTGCTTTTTTATTACAGGATTAGCTTCAATTACTCAGCATCTAGCGATAATGGGGCTTTAATGGAACAAACAGTGTTATCTCATTCATTGTTTTATGTGGCTTTGTAAGGAAAATCAGAGTGCATCTAAAAGTGAGTATAAAAGGAAGGAATAATTTTCTAGCAAAAACAATGAAAGTTTGATCACAATCAGATGAAATTAAAGAAAACAGTCAACGGTGAAATAGTGAAATCATGGTTCCACTTTTTTAACCGCTTGCCACGTAGGTTTTTCCTAGATTTTCACACTTCCAGTTTATCATAGGAGAAGAATTTTACCTGGGTTTGAAATCCTGGTCTAACTGATCACTATTCAAGCTATGCAACACGGAATAACGTCATATTTTACACTTTGATAAAAGAAACACCGAATGTTTGTTATTACTTTTGTATACTAACAATAAAGAAAATGAGAGGTGATGACATCGTCAACTCATCTGCTTTTAAAATACCAACTGTACAAGAACTGTGCTGCAGAAATACAATGGAACTGTCATGATTTCCTTTTTTTTTTATATTGGTCAAATCTTCATTGTTATACTTGTAAGATTTTAATCTTTCTTATCAGAATATCTTTAATTTGTCTTTAACAATTAACTTTCATACGATTTCCCCGTGTTCTCTACCCATTTGGAAGGACGAGCAGGTAGGTCCGAATACTTGCGAGCGTGCCCATCAGCTTGCGATCTAGGCCGACATGGGATCGATCAATGTGTTACCGGGATTGCGAGCAACATTTTTAAACATGTCCAAAACCTTGCTACCTCGAGCGACCTCCTCTTTGCGGTGACGTGCTGCTGCGATATGTTGCGCGCTCTCTCGAAGGAGATCGCTCCAGCTCGCGCCAGCTCGCAGGCTCACGGGCATGCACAGTGGGCATTGGGTGTTGCGACACGGATTGTCGCCCCTACACGGATTGTCGCCTCCTGCTCGGGGCGACAATCCGTGACGGGCGTTGGCGGCACGGATTGTCGCCCCCTACACGGATTGTCGCCTGGCGACAATCCGTGTAGGGGGCTGGCGGCACGGATTGTCGCCCGCCCTCGAAGCACATTTTGCTGGGTAATATCGTTCTGGACATAATCATTGAAATACTAACACATAACTTACATGGCTACATCCATGCAAATATGTCATGTAAAAAGTCATGGTGAGGTTTCATGGAAGTGTGTATGTGCGCGTGCACATGATAATTTAGTGTCCGTTTGTGTGTGTGTGTGTGTGTGTGTGTGTGTGTGTGTGTGTGTGTGATGGAAGAATGTGTTTATTATGTCAGTTTTTTGCGTATGTGTTTTTTAGCTGCGCGTGGGGAGGGATACCTAGTAAGCTGTTGCTGGCATAAACGTTGATATTGATTTTATCAGCAGCTTTGAATTTGATGAGTTTGTTTGGCAGATTTGTATAATTATGAATTCGGAGTGGAGCTTGCGTGCGGGCAGATGCTGCTTTTCTGCATACGGTCCATTATGTCTTATTTATCAACATTGGGAAATCGTTTCATCAGGAAGGAATGTGGTATCGGTTCGGGTGTGCGTCGGTATGTGGGAAGGGGGTTACATTTCGTTATTGCAAAAGTTTGTGACTCTGAAGGCTCATTCGTCCGAAGGCTCATTCGTCCGAAGGCTCATTCGTCCGAAGGCTCATTATTCCGAAGGTTCGTTATTCCGAATTTCATTTTTGGATCAACGAACCTCTAGGTATAGGAAATTGTGTGTTTCGGATATTAAAATGAAGCCTCGGAAAAAACGAAACTTCGGAATAACGGAACCTTCGTGTGTGTGTGTGTGTGTGTGTGTGTGCGTGTGTGTGTATTTGGGTTCGTGAATGTGGGTGTGGGATGATTTAGGTTTTGTTTAATCAGGGGTTGGTGGGTTTTGGATTGGATTTGAAGAAGGATAGTTATAAATGGTATGACAGATGTTGGTAGGATTTAAAGGGAAGGTAAACCCAAAGAGCAATGTGGATTGAGTGAAAGCAGCAACATTAGTAGAACACATCAGTGAAAGTTTGAGAAAAATCGGACAATCGATGCAAAAGTTATGAATTTTTATATAAAGGATATTCAACAAAAATTCACTTTTCTAGAATTATGAAAGAGCAGTGGACCAACCGCTTTCAGAAAGCAGGGGGAATTGCTACCCTTAACTTATGTCAATATCAAGTTGATGGAATTTGTAATTTTCATGAAAAATGGATTTTTGTAGTATTTTCTTTATATTTTCTTGATATTGTAGTCCACTCATACGTCATAACCTCTAGTAGTCTCCTCATCCAGCGGTTCCAACACCAAAACTTTAAAAATTCATAACTTTTGCATCGATTGTCCGATTTTCTTCAAACTTTCACTGATGTGTTCTACTAATGTTGCTGCTTTCACTCAATCCACATTGTTCTTTGGGTTTATCTTCCCTTTAATATTTAGGATAATTGTAGGCCCTAGATTTGTTTCGGATGGGGAGGGGAGGGGGTGGTCGGGTTTTTTATGACAGATTTCATTCTAGATTCGTGTAATGTATTTGTGTTTTTTTTTTATGTATATGCCCTTGTAAGTAAGAAGGTGTTACATGATCCAGACCAATGTTTTCAAGGAATATAGGTTTGGTAGGGCCCTACATGTCAAAACTTTCTCGTGAAGAAATTGTTAGTAGGGTTGGTCTATAATCGAGTTATCTATGTTGAAGTGAGATTATTTGTGGTATAAATTGACAAATGGATTTGTTTCTGTTTCGAATTGCCATTTGTAACTTTTTTTTTTTTCATGTTACACCCAGAATGAGTCGATTTATGAATGATTTGAATGAAATCAATGAATATCAAGGAAAAAAGTGTTGAGTTGGTTTATTTGCATTATGAGGATTTGTTTGAGTGTTTGTTGGTGTTTGTTTGTATTACGTATGTATTAGCGGTGTGCAATGGCAGTTCGTTTGTGCTAAAATCAACTAACGATTGACAAATTTTCTATGGCGTGTGGAAATTATTCGCTCATGCATAAAGCATGCCAAACCTATTCTGGGACAAAGAATAGTGGTATGGACGTTCTAGTTTGTAAGACTGATGGAAGAAAATGACTGCAGTGAAAAATGAACAAAGACAAATAACATTTGGGGAGGGTACCTCCCTCGTATGTATTTTCTCTCGGTCTCTCTCTCGCCTAGCCTGCCTCACCGCTGATATTGGTTCACACACCCATACTATTTTTAGATCAACGCTGGTGTGAATTTTTTAAACACGTGCTCATCCACTCTGAAGGCGTTTGTATTGCCACAGTAGCGCCGCTATATTCCACATACACACGTAAGCATACAGGCACACGTATACACACAGACAAACAAACCACTACCACTATGACCACCAAACATGCACAGTTTCTACATATTGTATTATTAAACTCCAAACACACACACATGCACACATTTACACACACACACACACACAGACACACACACACACAACAAATCATACACATCACATATCATGCACCTCACAATACACACACACACACACACACACACATACGTATAACTTACCAGTCATACCCATCCCATCAAAGCTTAACACGGGACGAACCACCCCAAGCCCGGGGCGACAATCTGTGACGGGGCGACAATCCGTGTCGCAACAAATTTTTTGCCAACACGGATTGTCGCCTTCGAGGTCAAAAACTGGGAACTGCACAAGCGTCACGGATTGTTGCCAGGCGACAATCCGTGTAGGGGGCGACAATCCGTGCCGCCAGCGCCCGTCACGGATTGTCGCCCCGAGCAGGAGGCGACAATCCGTGTAGGGGCGACAATCCGTGTCGCAACAATTGGGATTTAGTCGGGATAAATGCCTTACCAGTGCAGAGTGAATGAGATAATAATGATGATAATGATAATAACAATGAAAACAAACAACGACAATAATGATAATACTACTACTATAACAATAATAATGATAATAACTAATTTTTGTATAGCGCATTTCAGACTTGAAAAGAATTTCGATGTGCTTTACAAACAAATTATACCATAATATGAAATATGAAAACAACAAATGCAATTTACCAAACACAATACAATAACTATTTCTTTGATACATACATGCATAAGAGGTACATACAGCTGACATAACTACATTAATGAGTTCAAATTCAACAATCATGTGCTACTTTGTATTGATAAATTTTGAGTTTTTGTTTGAAATCGTCTATTCGCATTTGACTTCCCAGTTGGTGCGGCAAAAAAAAAGGCCCTCTCCCCATAAGGTACTCCAAGGGTTGACGTCTGCAAAGCCTTCGCCGAATGAAACCGAATTCATCCGAAGTGCTTCGGTTACCACAAACATCGCATGCATTTTCTTATTCCTCTTTTTGCATCTCCCGTTCTTGAATGAAAAAAAAAAACAAAAACAAAAAAAAACAATTATTTGTCCTTCTAGTTTCTATATAGCAAAACACAGCATTTGTATTTGTGCCGAACTGCCGAATGGCGATTTTATTTAAACAATAATTACTGCAAAGATTAAAAGGACCCGACTACCACATTTAAAGTCGGAGAGGAAACTGGTTAATTTGTTGTTTGTTTGTTTGTTTGTTTGTTTTTGTTGTTTTTTAATAGTCAGACTGGAATGCGTAACGTTGTTTGTATACCAGACCTCGAATGTATATTTCGTAAGACACTTGCATCATTGATTAGATTTCAAAAGACATACCCAAAATATCCAGTAAATGGAGAGAATAACGGGTTTAATATTATCGTTTTAGACCGTCCCAGGGAGTCTATGACATTTCTGAAGTTTTTATGTCACTCGTACTTTAGATATTATTATGGCCGTCTGGATTCTAACTCAATTAAACCCTTCTATACTGAATTCTGAAATTCTCATAGACTTGATACACAACTCATCAGGTTCCCGTATATAGTGAATTGGTTAATCGATCGTTCACAACTACATTAACAGGTTATACATTTGTATGTATGATTGTATGTATGTGTGACGTTCTCTCTCTCTCTCTCTCTCTCTCTCTCTTTATCTTCCCCTTTTTATCTTGACTTTGATAGTACTAGCCATAATTTCTAGCAATGACATCTGTCAGCAATTCTTTAAATAGACAACTCTTTGAGGAGTCAAGTAATGATAAAACAGATTTCATTTCGGTGCTGTCGAATATTACAGGGGCGGGTCCAGGAATTCCGTAAGGGGGGGGGGGGGGCAAAGCAAGAGATTTAGACCCGAGCCAGGCTGCTGGCTCCGTTTTTCAAAGTGGGAAGGGACAGATTCATGCAGAGGCCTACTATTATCTTAACCGGTTCCATGCGGGAACCTAGTGGCCTGTGTATTAAGTCTATTGAAATTTCAGAATTCCGTATAGAACGGGGAAAACATAAAGGGAAGAGCACTCAGTGCGTCTGCCGATTTTTTTTTCCCATTTTATTTGATAAAAGTACAACGAAATTAAAGGGGGCACGCCCAGTGCCCCCTTTCGCTCCGCCACTGTACAACAATGAAAAAAGAAGTCCAAAAGATATTGTATAGAGAATTGCTCAAAAATACTCACGAAGTGGTTTTGTCGGTTTCTATAGCTAAAATTTGAGAACATTGGCAGGTCATGCCATTGAGACGCTCCGTCGTTGTTTTAGTGCCTGCTCCTGTCGTTACAGATTGTACCTTAACGGGTCCGGTAGTGATCCAGAAAGCCAAACTCAGCATATCGTTTACAACCATTCCAGTCAGGGTGCCACCAACTGTAGCAGAGGATTTCATGAAAGAAAAGACATCATCAGCAAATGTTTCTACCAGATTAACCGCTCGATCATATGGCAAGCCTTTTTATTTATACATTCAGAGTTCATTTCTGATATCACGAATTCCATTTTGTGATATAAAAAAAATCAACTTTCTGATATCAAGAATTCAATTTGTAATATCGAGAATGAAATCTGTGATATCACAAATTCCCTTTAGTGTAGCACATGATCATAATTCGTGTCACAAATGTAATACACATTAGCAGTTATGTACATGTATCAAGACTGTATGCATGGTTGTTTTAATGCGTATGTACACAGGGTGACCAGATTAATGGAGAACATTCTATATTATATAGATATAGTACATACAGGCTCACCAGATCAGTGGAGAATTTTCTAGGTGGTATACAACGTAGCTACAGTACATGCATGTGACAGGAAATAAATTATAGCTCACGCAATCTAGAATGATTTTACCCATTCCAGAATGTTCTAGGAAGTGCTAACATATTTGGCTGAGTGAGGCACTGTCCTTGTAGCCCAATGTAATTGGTAGTTATTTTTGGTAGGATGTTATGCACATAGTTAGGCAGTGAGTCATCTAGGATTTCTGGAACAGTCTTGGACTTGCTAGTACATATAAGTATGTGGCAGCAGGTTGGAGAACATTACAGAATGTTCAAGAAAGGGGTGAATGGATAGTATATAAGCCGGAGAAATTCTGAGGTAGGCAGAGTACCCAACAACTCTGCTCTGAGAGTTACGTCACTTCTGGCTCTGAAGCGACTTGTTATAGTCAGTCCTGTGTTACCTGCTGACCTGCTATGTTTGTGGAGATAAGGCCTGGGAGACATTTTGCCTGCAGAGAATTAATTTGCCTTCATTGGAGATAAACTCCATATTTTAATGTCAACGGACATTGCTACGGCAAAGCTGTGACGGGCTGGATTCCTAGCTGAACATTATTAAGTGAATCATCATTCAACGCATCAACTGGAAGTGGTCGTCATAATGTTTGGATTCTGCACGTTCGCCGTGGACATATATCGTGGATTTTACCCCGGATTTATACCTTGGACTATCGTAACCTGCACCTCTGGATTAACGTCGAAGGTATCATTTATCGGTGCATCGTGGATCATTCATTTGTGCATCGAGCACCGTATTTGGACATTTGCAGGGATATTGCATGTAATACGTGTAAGTGATTCCATTACCGATTTGTATATTGTTTCTATTAATCATTATTGTACTGATGTGAAACCCGATTACGAGTCTGTACCCACAATATCACTGTTAATAAACCGCCTGACCATTAGGTGATTGTTTCTTTTGTGCGATCATTCTCAGAGTGATTTTGGTCGTAACATTCGTGATATCAAGAAATCGAATTTGTGATATCAGACAATCCATTCTTGATATCACATATTCAATTTGTGATAGCAGGAATTTGAATTCGGGATATCAAAATTCAATTTGTGATATCACTAAATGAATTTGAGATATCAGAAATTCGAATTCTTGATATCAAACATAGGTTTCACGTACAAAAAAAAAAAACCCAATGGTAATTCGTGATATCACTAAATGAATTTTTGATATCACAAATTCGAAATTCTGATATCATGAAGTAAATTTGTGATATCACCAATTTGAATTTGTGATATCAAGAATTCTTATTTGTGATATCAAAAATGCGAAATTCTGTATCACAAATGGAATTATTGATATCACGAATTCAAGTATATGATATCAGTAATTCACAGGGAATTCTAGCGTTAGTTTTGCGCTGAAATTCAACTGTGAATTCGAGCGTTAGTTGAGCGCAGAAATACACAGAGATTTCGAGCGTTAGTTCGGTGCAGAAAATCACTGTGAATTCAGCACTAGTGTAGCGCAGAAATACAAAGGGAACTCGAGCGTTGGTTTTGCGCTGAAATTCTCAACTGGTATTTTGTCTGTACCAGTATTCTGGATTCCGGAACGTTCCAAATTCTAAGTTTTGGCTTTAAATTCACTTCCCGGACAAGCCCCCAATTTTGTTACGACCAAAATCACTCTGATAATTACTTGAATTAGTTGAGCGCTGAAATACACAGGGAATTCGAGCGTTTAATAGTATTGCGCTGAAATTCAGGTGTGAATTCTAGCGTTGGTTTAGTGCTAAAATACACAGGGAATTCCAGCGTCAGTTTAATGCAGAAAATCGCTGTGAATTCGAGGATTAGTTAAACGCAGAAATACAAAGGAAATTACAGCATTAGTTTAGCGCAGAAATACATAGGCGTCTGTTTTGCGCTGGAATTCAACTGTGAATTGGAGCGTTTGTTTAGCGCAGAAATACGTAGGGAATAGGAACATCAGTCTTGAGCTGATATTCAAATGGAATGTATACTCCTGCTAACTTTTTTGAACAACGTTCAAAATACAAATAAATGTAAGGATATATGAGAGACTTTAATACACATCCATCATTCCCTAAATGATCATCAAGTTATATTTTTTGATGAATTATTGATACAAATCAAATTGTTTTGCAACATATCATGAATTCAATGATACTTTGTTCACTTAGGGCTTACGTTCAATTCATCGTTCCAGTCCACAAATTGTCGTCTATTTCTACATTACTGTTATTATGATACATTTTACATGTGTATTCCCACTGACAGTATGACTTTTCCTCTAAATCCCCAGAAATGTTTATTTCTTCTTTTTTTAGCGTGTCCCCTTTATGACACGTGGCTTTATCGTAACTTCCGTCTCTATTCATTGCTTTTTATTGTTGTTAACCCGGCATAAATCCGAAGAATTCAACTTGCGGATAAATGCGAGGGATCACCGAAGTTCAAGTTCAAGTTCAAGTTTAGTTTCATATTTTCACTCTCGCAGTGATGGGATAACAAAATGATTGACAATAAAACAAGAGTACAAATTATACAACCATATCTTTTGATTGGAGAAGAAATGAAAACAAACATATTTAACACAAATATAAATGCTCATTATCATCTGAGGGTATCGCAAGTCAATGCCAGAAATATGATGAGGCCTACATAAAAGCAATGATGCTTGTAAAAACTGTAGGTTCCCGAATTCATAGGCATGAAATTGTAATTATGGAGAACGGACGTGTTTATCTCGACCAACTTAAATTATACCACAGCAAAATCAATATTAAGAACGAACTATTGAACCACATAAATATCGCTTAATACCAGACTGCATATTTCGCCGTGTTTACAAAAAAAAAAAAGTGTTATAACGGTACCATCAAATAAGTGGGAGCTACGGACTAAGACAAAAGACTGGGAATATTAAAAATGAAAAAAAAAATTGCTTAAAGCCGGATAGTGTGTATCCATTAAGTAATAGCCGTTTTAATTTGTGTTTGAAGGTGAATAGGGATAAGGAAGAAGTAATATCTTGAGGGAGATCATTCCAGTATCTCGGTCCAGTAAACATAATTGTTTTCTTGGCAAAAATAGTGCGATTACGGGGAAGGTGATAGGCGTCGCTCTGACGAGTGAGGTAACAATGAATAGAGCGATTTCTTTTGAACATGTGGATAAAAACAGATGGTAATTCATTAGCTGTTTATACATGAAAATTCCGAGATTATAATAGGATAGGTCTGAAATTTTCAGAATTCTGCTTTGATGAAAAAGTTGATATGAGCAAAATACCCGGCGTGGTTTATGATTCTTATTGCACGCTTTCGAATACGAAGAAGGGAATCTAATAATAAATCAATTGGATTTCCCCACGCCAAAATTCCATAATTAAAGTGGGGAGATATTAAAGAAGAATACATAACTCTGCAAAATGATAAACAGGGAACAAATGTGTAAGCTTATTTAAAATTCCAATATTTCTGGACAAAATTTTGCTTACAAAATTAAAATCAGTTTTCCAGGATAATTCTCGGTCAATACAAAGCCCTAAAAACTTATTAACCAGTGTTAAATACATATCATTTATTTTGATGTCATGTGGGACAAGATTCAAAGAATTACCATCCAGGGATAATGTGTTCGCATAAATCAAGGACTGCACAGACCTGAGCTCAGTATTCATCATATCAATTAATGCATTAGGGTCTCGATGAAAACAAAACAAGCTTGTGTCATCGGCAAAACAAATGTCTGATAAAATTTGCGATGATTTTTGAAGATCGTTTATGTATAATATAGCTAAAAGTGGGCCCAAGAGGGAGCCCTGTGGGACCCCACATGAAATAGGTTTTAACTGCGAATCATAGCCGTTAATGCTAACAAATTGCTTTCTATCTGTTAGATAACTCTTGAACCATTCGAGAGGTGTTCCGCGCATTCCATAATGGCACTGTTAATAGAATAAAATTTCATGGTCTTAGTATCGAAATCTTTAGAAAAATCAAGAAAAACTCCAACTGTATGCTCAAAATTATCTATAGCATGAGCTACCTTATTTTTAAAGATAAGTAAAGCATGGGTGATGTGGTAATGTTTTCTGAAACCAAACTGAGAATCTGATAAAATATTATGATTTGTGAGAAATTTTAATAATCGCGTGTAAACTAACCTTTCAAGGATTTTAGAGATTGAAGTAAATAAAGAAATTGGTCGGTAATTGTTCATCAAATTTTTCTGTCCCTTCTTAAAGATAGGGAACACATTTCAAACCTTCATTTTATTGGGGACTTTACCATTAGATAAAGATTGATTAAGAATGTACTATGTTAAAGTAGAAATGATTTCATTTAAAACACTTTTTAAAAGAAATATCCTGATATCCTGAACTTTTTTTTATCGTTCAAGATCTTGACGATATCAACAATTTCTTCTTCAACAATAGGTTAAAAAAATATTGATTGAGGATTCCTACAGCTGTATTACCTAAGTATCTATAATATTCATTTGTGGATTTCGAGATTTTACTGGCAAGATGAGGACCAAGACTTGTAAAATAACCATTAAAAGATTCCGCCATAATAACCGGGTCGTTAATCTGCCGGCCGTCCGCTGAAATATATTTTGGAGGATCGGTGTTAGCTTGTGTTAGTTGAGTGTCTCGTTAACCACCTGCCACGTACTCTTCACATCAGATTTATATCCAACAAACTGTCGCGAAAAATAATTACGCTTGGCAATACGAATTAAGGATGTCAATATATTCCGATATCGAGTATATCTTAATTTGTTTAAGGGGCATGGATCTTTGCGATATTTATTTAAAAAGATTGTTCTTGCGGTTAATGGACCTGAGAAGAGATTTTGTTACCCATGGTTGTCGTGGTACTTTTTTGTAATTAAAATGGTGAGGCCTTTGAAGAGGAACACTAGAATCATAATTATTAATCAAAATATTCATAACATTTGTCAAAGGCTAAATCAATATCGCTTTGACTGTATACGGTGGACCAGCCTTCTGAACTTAATTTCTCCCTAAGGTTATTAAAGTTGGATTCAGACATTACACGAATACCAGGATTATGGGTGTGAAAAACATTAGCAGTCACAAAAGTGGACACAAGGGAATAGATTGGAAAATGATCAGTGACGTCAGAAACTATTATGACTGATGTGATGTCAGAAAACTAGTTATTTACAAAATTGTTATCAATAAGAGTAGATACATCACCAGTTATTCGAGTCGGTTTTCTTGTAAGGGGAATAAGTGATTTCGACAACACAAGGTTAAGTAAATCTGCGCGTAAAGGGTTATCATTGTAATTAAGAAGATTGAGGCTAAAATCACCCATGACAAAGCATGTCTTACTATCAAAATAACTGCTCGAGATAAGGCCGCATAATAACTCTGAAAGTTCAGCAGGGTTTGAGCTTGGTGGTCGATAAATCTCCCCAATTATAATATTACATTTACATTACATGACTGGTACTGTGGACAATCATACATCTTTGATAGCAACATGTTTGTACGGAGCCCCTAAGGGGACATGGCAAGAAATAATTTTCCTAAGTCGTTCCCTCGACATACGTAAGTCATTCCCACGACTTATAAGTCGTTCCCTCGACTTACTAAGTCGTTCCCTCGACTTTACGTAAGTCGTTCCCTCGACTTGCGTAAGTCGTTCCCACGACTTATAAGTCGTTCCCTCGACTTACGCATAATCTCATAGAGACTCGCCCCAACTACATCACAACTGTCTGCTGCCCTCTAGTGGTTTGTAATTCAACAAATCAAGGACATGAATAAGAAAAACTTCAAATGAAGGTAGTATTTTCTTTCAAACTTACGGAGATTACATTATAAAGATGAAATAAGGAATAATACACAAATAAGCGTGAAAATGTCCACATGTAGGACAAGAGGCTGGAGTTCATTTTCCTGAAATTTAGTTATAAATTAGATTGGCTTAAATTATACAGCTATTGTGCCTGTCTGAATAAAAGAATTCATTCAAGTATTCTATTGATATCCCCACAATTAAAAACAAGATAGCTATTGTATGGGGGAGGGGTGGAGGAGGAGCTTCCCCAGTTTTGGGGGCAATATCCACAATTCTATATTCTTAACGTGCAAAGGTATCAACAAACAATAGTTTATAATAATGTTTTCATTTAATATACATTGTGCAGCACCTTACAAGAAGTAAATCATCTCTAAGCATTTTACAGCTTTACGGAAGTTTGCGAATGTGTAAAGATCATTTGAGAATAATGCCATTTACCTATTAATTTCAAAATGGAGAGAATCCTCAGGCATGCTCCATCAAAAATGTGAAATTATAGGTTGAACATCTGATGGAACGTACATGTACATGTGTAATTGATTCATCAACATTGTTTGACAAAGCAGATCCTCTTTATGGTGATTAGAAAGGTGGCACATGAATCCTTCAGCACAAAACCTTTTCATGTTTAGAAGTCTGTGGTGCAGGGTCATTGTAGACATGTACTAACTCTGTATACTGGCTTATTGATACTTCAGTAACTAAATTCATTACAATTCCCGCACTTGCAAAATCCACCTTTCCAACTCTTTGGGGAGCATGCTGGCCAGAAATTCACCTTTCAGGGGCATGCATACCAAATCGGGTACCTATACCTAGAGGTTCTTTTGAAGTCATGAAATTCTTCCGTCGAAATGTTTTCATTGCAACTGATTGACAAAATGCCCTACATCGACGTAAATAAGCACTGAATTGATCAGTGTTTATTAGTAGTAGTCATGATAAAAATCATGGGCGTACATACACGAGCAGGATTCGATCCTACAACCTAATGATCACCGGACAGGCGTCATCTCCACTAGCTTTCGCCCGACAGCAAGTATTGGTTCTAAAACACTGATCAAAAAGATGCTTATTGCTAATCAATTGCAACTTTGCGATAGATTCAAGGATAAAAGTTGCAAATTTTGCAATAGATTGTAAATGTCATAATTGCGGCTGCTTATATAAATGCTGGGGAACAAATTTCCAAATTTATTCATTTCTTGTGAAAAAAAAAGAAGAAAATATTCCGTACAAATGACATTTTAATGAAATGTGTGATTGTGTAAGATACACCTTTTTTAAATACCGCACCCCCCCCCCCCCGCATACACAAAGTGTTTAAGGGGGTATAATAAGAATCAGCGTGTGGTAGGTCGGACGGTCCGTTGTAAATCTTGCGTCATGAACTCCGACAGTTTTGAAGCAATTTCGATGAAACTGGTTACATGATACATTGAGATGAAGATATTCAAGACCTGTTTTTTGTTTTGTCGGAGTAAGCGTTGCCATGGTGACCACAATTTTCCAAAAACTTTGTGGAGAATTACTTCCACAGTATTTGAGCAATTTATTTCAAATTTGGCATGTATAATGATGTATAGGTGTAGTTATGTAAGACACACTTTTTGTTTGTACCCTACAAGGCTTGCCATGTTAACAGCATATCATTTTCGTGAAAAATCTTGCGAACTGCATCCACAATTTTGAGGCTATTGAACTATGGTGTACATGATGACATTGAGGTGTAGATATGCAAAACAGTATTTTTTGTTCGTTTGTTCGTGTGTCGGAGAAAGCGTTGCCATGGTAACCACAATTTCCCCCAAACATTGTGGAGTGAACTATTTCCAGTGTTTAAGCAATTTATTTCAAACTCAGTATGTAGGGCCTACAATGATCTATAGGTGTAGTTATGCAAGACGCTCTGTGTTTGTACCTCACGTGTTGCCACGGTTACTGCAGCAGCCAAACTCACCAGGTACTCACAAAGTACTACACACATGTATACACACAGACAGACAGACACACACACACACACACACACACATACCAAAGTCAGTGCTAATTTGTGCTGGACACATTTTTCAAGAGTACAGTTGAAATTCTATTGCCATGGAAACAGTACATTTTGACCGTGAAATCAGGTTTAAAAATGTAGATTTAAATTCATCTGCAGTTCTTAAGAAATTCAGAAGAAATTTTGGCACATGTCGGGATGGTAACTTAGAGCTGCAGAAGAAGTATTTTTAAGCAGCTGTAAGCACTACAAGGACATTTTTTTTTCAATTAAGATGTAAATTATGAATATGATGCATTACATGCTATACATAATTATACACCATACCACACTAAAATTAACCTACTGTATATGCTCAATATTCTGCAAGGTATTTATCTTCATGAATTTCCCAAGACAACTGCTACATGTATCCATGAATTTATAAACACACAAAAATATCAACTCTGACACTGACATGAGAAGGCATCTGCATACATATACACTGTATTTGTACATTCAGTATTGTGTACCCCACAATCATGAATTTAACTACTTGCACAATTGTCTCAAAGTCTTGATAAATACTTGCTAAATATATGCCGTATACAGCATTGCAAATTAAGCTTGTTTCTCAACTCCCCCGCCCCCCCCCCCATTCATATACTCATCATAATATGAAACACTGATTACACCTACAAAAGGATAAGGGGTGAGTAAATCAAAGTGTTACATATTGTTATGATATTTAACATTAAACTACTAAAAAAAATTACTAGTTTCAATAATTCATTACTGCTGATAATCCGTATGTTTCTTACATGTTGCTCTTTACATAGCCCCCTGTTCACTGTGTGATTGACTCCATCACAGCTGTGAACAAAGAGTAATGATTTCATTAGTCCATTGCTTGTGTTTTTTGTATTTGTTTTTATTTTTTTTAAGTCAATAAACAATTTAACCCCATGAATACTTAAAACTGATAAATTCAATGTTCTTCGTATAATTGCCAACTGGGTGACAGCCTGCTGGAAACTCTTCAGTCAACTAGCTATCCTCATGAATAGGATTACTTCACATTCTCTCTTCTAAGGACATGTAGGGCCATCGTTAAATGTGTCAAAGACTCCACATTAAAATCTGTATTCCATACCAAATGTCTTCTCTGCAGTTCAGCACGAATGAACACATACATAAGTAGGCCCTACAGTGTGTGACATGAACATCTTCATGATAACATCATGCAATTACATCTGAATTACACCAAGTTTCTCTTCCCACTGCATAAACCCTTTCTATCCCAGATCCTATTTACACTGAGCTCAAAATAAACCCACATCTATGGCTGAATACATGGGCTCATGTGTGTGTTCCACACTGTCAAACACTCATGCACGTCTTTTAAGCATGCTTGGTTAAAGATGTACTAAAACAGCTGAATATAAATACAACCAGGTATAAAGTTAGCTTATCTACATGTAACTTATCTGCATTTGTATACTTGTGCTGTGATCTACTCATACAAACATGCCTTTATCAAGTTTATGGTAACCAAATGTTACACCGAAAAATAGTTCCAACATGCAGAACTGTTGATTTTGCTCAAAAATGTATGCAAAAATTAATGCCCTAGAAATGTGTACAATTATGTTACAATACCACAATGTCAGTTGGGAAACAACATATTAACAAAAAATAGATTTGCCATTTTTTTCACTATATAACTTTGTACAACTGATTAGTAATCTAATCTGCAGTTTGGTCCACAGCAGTATCTACTGATCCTTTATGCTAGTGTGAAACAGACGCAGCTTGTTGGAAAATATGGTTTATTACGTATCTCGTAACTACCTGAAGGAACCACCCCTGGACCCATGAATGCAATACAATAAGTGGTTTATTTGCTGATAAATCAAATTCAGCGCCATCTTTCCACATCACAGGTTCATCTGCCCCCAGGTTGTGCTTTATAATGAACAAAATCAACATCATCATAATTTTAACCAGTACTTATCTAAGAACTTTTTTCTTTTACCACCGAGAAACATGAAATGTCTCGCAATACATGTATACCTTGGCAGTTTTGAGTTCAACGATGTTCATTATTACACAGTGAAAGGATGATGATGTGTCTCATTATCCATGCTAATACTGCAGAATAAATGAGTTTCATCAGGGGCGAAATATCCAGAGAACTCTTCAATATCTTTGAAAAGCACAATGTGCTATTATTGTAATTATCACACTTGGATGCATTTGATGTAGCCAAGATTATTACTGCCCATGCACTTGTTAAAGCTCTGAAACACTGCTTGCTTCGTGTTTCCCTTGCTTTGTAAGGGTGATGACCTCAGCCTGATGAAATGTGTTTAACAAATCAGCGCCTTGTTTTGTTTGCACCTTTCCTCATTCTTGACAGCGAGCTGCTAAGCCTTTGCAGTGTATACCATCTCCTGACGTCAAGTTTGGCCTGTCTGCCCTCAGCTGCCATTCCCCTTGATTCACAGAAGTTATACCTATACATGATATAAGAAATATTGAAGAAATAAGAAATAGAAAATAAAGATAGCAACATTGCACTCAAAAAGTCATTTTGTGGAGATCTAAAAGGTGTTTTGTATAAAGGTATGATGGTGCCAACATCTTCATTTAAAAATGAGGGGAATTTCACATAACAATCAGTAAGATACTGATGAGTATTACATGCAACTTCATGCGCCAAAATTACACAATGTACCTGAATTATGAAGGCCTGTACTTCTGTCAGGACATGTAGAGTATTTTCAGTTTTCAGAGGGCTTTATGAAGAAATTTGAAGGTCCAAACTCTTTAGTAAACACAATATAAGCTATTACTGTTCAAAACACTCCTTTCATTATTGGTAAATTTGTGTTATGTAAATTTCATTGCATCATTTTAGCTTTGCAATCTTGAATGAACTGCTGTGAAGTCTTCTTTACTCATTACTATGCCATGCTGTACATTTTCTTGTTCAGTAGGATGAAGTCACAGATGTACAAGTATCCTCAAATGAGAAGACTTATAAGAACTTATCCTAAAACAATACAGACAGATTCCAACAAATCAATCTATGAACATTTCAAGCTGTGAGGTTCTTAACTTTTCATTCTCTCTCTATAACTAGAAATAATTGTACAATTTACAATGTTCACTTACTGTCTGTGTGCACTAGGTGGAATTCTTATGCTGGTATGAGTCTCGGCCGTGAAGAAACATGTTTTATTTTTTTTTCCTCTTTTTCTTCCTTTGCCTGTTTGATAAAAAAGATAACATTGTCTTATCATGCAGTACAAAAGAGGAATGATAATTTGCAAACAATCAACGTAGGAACAAAATGGACATCTGATGTTTAGAAGCAGGCACTTTTTTCTCAATATTACAATAATGTAAGAACATTCTTTGAACTGCTTTCATATCCTCCCCTCAGTAGCAATTTAACCCTCTATTCACCGTGCATATTAAAGTCAAATGATCACCAAAGTCTACAATCTTTTCACATCCTTTTCCCTTTATATTCTATGAAATTTAATCGCTCAAAAGCCAAATTTTTTTGAAGCCGAATCTATTTCTTTAGTCCAAATAAATTCGACTTAGGCACGGTTGACTGTACATCAATCCATCAGCCCCCACTCATATTCATATGCAGACATGTACAAAAATCGATTTTTAAAATACTTTATACACATGGTACATATCCTATATCCATCAGGCCCTCATGTGCCTTGCCTATTGCAAGCACTCTCCTCTCATGTTTCTTCATCCCCTAAATCCAGAGGTCACCGTGACTTGGGGCTTGAGTAGGCCTACATACAACTACACTATAGGTTGGCACACACCTTTTATTGAAAGTAGTAGAGTAGGCCTACTATGCAAACTCTGGTATCAATTTGGTAAGTGTCCATGATACCATTTGTTTTAATGCATTTTAACAAGGACTATTTGTTCTTTCCACAAACAGAGCATACAAAAGTCAGTTTGTTGTACTCATATATATAACTCCATCAAGTAAATCACTGGAAATCCAGGCCATTGTAGCTTTCAACGAATACCCCTTCAACCACTTGTTTTCAACAAAAGCACTGATAACTAGTTTTGCTTGGATATCCTACAGTCAGTTTGTTGATCTTATCGTACGCTTCTTGTCTGAAACGTCAGACATGGTGGCTATAGTCAGTACAGACCTAAACACTGTATTACAAGACTTAAGATTTTACTGGCAATGTTTAATACACTTTAACACTACAGTATCATTAAATCTATGATCACTTTCAGCTACTTGCTATGGATATGACTCAATTTCTCTTCCCTCCCCCCCCCCCCAAAAAAAAGAAACAAAACAGATGTACTTGGCCTCTGCTCATTGCACGTCTTACATGTAGCTTTTCATTGATCCAGCAAGTCAACACTAAATTCTAATTGTTAAGATTTAAATTGATCCTTCAAAAAATTCAGCAAGCTTTCGTGTCGCATGGACAGTAAACCTTACGAAATAACTAGCCTACAGCATGATCTGTAGGGCCTATATATGTACAGGAGGGGAATGAGGCCAAGGAGGTGGGTTAGGCCTATGTATATGGTAGTAATTAACTAGGTACCGGTATGTACCAGGTAATTATCCTTTATAGACGTAGCCGTAGGCCTAGCAGTAGGCCTAGCAAATCACGGTACGGATCACCATGCACCAGCACTCTACCGTGGCTCCTGAATCCTGCTTGAAAGTAGCGGTTTTTGACAATGAACATTATTTTAACGTCCTTTTCACTCTTTCTAGTCTAGTTGATATTGATTTTTTTTTTCCGATTTTCTTTTTTCTTTCAGAGCTAGCCTATACTGTACTAGACAGAGCAATGGCAGCAGAAAAAAAAAAAGGAGCTTGCCAATGCAACAACAAAAATGCCAACACAAAGAGCTATGTGTGGGACTATTATCGATGAACTGTGTGCCCACAGAGTGTTCGAGACGGCCACAACTTTGTCAGTTCTAGGAAAGACAAGTTTCTCATTTTCACGAAAATTCGTATAAGAAGTAAGTCTAAGGAACTAGCTCTTTTCAATACAAGACAAAATGAGCAAATAATGGGATCAAAATCGACAATTTTTTAACTTACTCTGTTTTGAATCTCCAGTGATCGCACAGCAGACCTCAACCACAGGAGAGACACAACACATTGAGCTATGGAGCATCTTTATGCATGAATTTAGTAAGTCGAGGGAACGACTTAGTAAGTCGTGGGAACGACTTACGTAAGTCGAGGGAACGACTTAGTAAGTCGTGGGAACGACCTAGTAAGTCGAGGGAACGACTTAGTAAGTCGTGGGAACGACTTAGGAAAAATATTTCTTGCCATGTCCCCTTACGGGCTCCGTATGTTTGACTCCGGGCCTTGCGTAAAGTTGCGCAGTGTCGCGTACTGAGTTCAGTGTTGCGTGACTACGCAACACTACGCAACTACACGTTGTGAGTACTCAACTCTAAGTAACAGTACGCCGAGGGACACACAATTAAGTGCGCGAGATGTACGAAAAAAAAAAAAGTAGAGTACTGGTATGTAGGTTTTACGTAATACTGAAAAATTGAAGATGCCAGCAAAGGATTTCACCTTCCCATCAATATTATTTTTGCTACGTAGTCGAACAGCAGACAATTCATGAGAGAAACGAGAAGAAGAGAGTATACTGGAGTAGCTCTGTACTCATGTGCGTACGCCCGCGATACGCAACTTTACTCGACTGTACGCAACAGCTGTACGCAGTCAGGGAGGAGTACGCCCAACTTAACCCTACTACTTGGGTACCTAAGGGGGGGTCACCGTGCATCCCCCCCAGGACTCCTCGAAACTTACATTTTCAGGATCCTCATGACATACTAAAACATAATCAAGATGTTAACAGGAACGAAAAGTGGCTGTTCTAGGTGAAATTTAATGTATTCTATTGTTTTTCATAATTTCTTATGTATTTCTTTGTTTTTCAACTTTTTCAACTTTTGTTTTTTCTTTGTTTTTCCATTGGAAATTGTCACTGACCACTTTTCTACCATAATGAGCACAAAACTAATCAATGAAAGTGATTAATTGTAAAAATAATCAGGTTTTCATGACTTTCATGACAGAGCACTGTTTTCCATAGGAAATGAACACAAAAGCACAAAATTGTGCCCGTTTTGGGACGACATTCCGTTACAAAAATGGGCGTGACTTTGCAAAAGTATACGCGGATGTTGCAAATTTGGTCTCAAAAGTTGTGCGAGACTTGACCAAACAAAGTCAAGAAGCCTCGCGACAGATTTATAGCGCGAAACTTTGAGGGGGGGGGGGCGGATCCCCCCACCCCCCGTCCTTATGTATGTATGTAATATATAATATGTACTTACATGTAGGGCCTACATAGTAGGGTACCTAAGGGGGGAGGGGGTCACCGTGCACCCCCCAGGACTCCTCAAAACTTACTTGACTTTGTTTTGTTCAAGTCTCACGCAACTTTTGAGACCATAATCTATTTGCAACTTCCCCGCATACTTTTGCGAAGTCACGCCCATTTTTGTAACGGAATGTCGTCCCAAAACGGGCACAATTTTGTGCTTTTGTGTACATTTCCTATGGAAAACAGTGCTCTGTCATGAAAGTCATGAAAACCTGATTATTTTTACAATTAATCACTTTCATTGATTAGTTTTGTGCTAATAATGGTAGAAAAGTGGTCAGTGACAATTTCCAATAGAAAAACAAAGAAAAAACAAAAGTTGAAAAAGTTGAAAAACAAAGAAATACATAAGAAATTATGAAAAACAATAGAATACATTAAATTTCACCTAGAACAGCCACTTTTCGTTCCTGTTAACATCTTGATTATGTTTTGGTATGTCATGAGGATCCTGAAAATGTAAGTTTCGAGGAGTCCTGGGGGGGGGGATGCACGGTGACCCCCCCCTTAGGTACCCGACTATACCCCCGGTATACGCAAAATAGACTACGTTGAAACCATGTCGCGTGATTGGCTTCGGGCGACCCTAATACGCAGCAATTGCACAAGTCGTGTAGTTTACGAGCAGCTTGCCAATGTTTTTGAACGTTATGAGTCATTCATATGAACGCGGTACAAATCTCCATTCATAAGTCTTACTTACGAACGCCGTAAGAGCCTTCTAGAAACAACTTAAGGCATTCTTTCGATTATTTCAAGAATTTGAGGTTTCTGGAATTGTGTAACGACCCTACGAATTCTACACGAATTTGCGTTGTTCTTACTTTGCTCTAAGACGTTCAGGAAAAAAAAAAAAGATCTTGCAAAAGACCATTAACCAGCTTAAGAAACTTACGAAAGGTTTAAGAAAGGTCTACGAAAGGTCTACGTAATCTTAAGAAATTGTTCTTATTCCATTCTTACCAGCTCGAAAAGGTGTTTGTGACCGACCCTTTAAAAAAAAAAAAAAACAGCACTGCTCTTTGAGAAACATGAATGAAGACAAGTGAGGAAAAACATACACTCCGTATCTTTTCCATGCCCCGTTGATACAATACCATATCATATATCGACTGCTTTAAATCATAAATCTAGGAATTGTCTAAAGATGGAGACAATTCTTAGCATGCCGCCAATAAAACATCGTAAAATTGCATCTTTCAGAACAGAGAGATAAAAGGTATCGTTTGCAACACTGATAGCAGTGACTTAAAATGTGCTCGATTATGTGTGGGTCAATTCTATATCACAAACCATCCTACCATCAAAAAAAAAAAATGCAATAAACTTATAAACTTAAAAGAGATATCACTACTTTTTTGAGTAAACCATAACTGTAGACGATTAAGTCTAGAAACAGTTTTCTTAAATAGATTATGGTTATATTTCGCATAATATTTAACATCGGTTATGATGATAAACATTTTAGCATTAGCTGATTCTATCATTAACATGCATTTTGGAAATATTGTAAAGTAACAGAGCTGGGTTTTTTTTTTCTGTATTTCAGCTACAAAGGGTGAATAATGTCTTTGATACTTACCGTTTGCCGTAGGCACAATGATTTCTTCGTTTGCCCCCGTTAGATCCATTCGTGCAATCCCCGTCGCAGCATCCGCGAAATATATCTTGTTGTCGACACTACTGTAGTCCATGAAATCTGGGACTACACTCATCGTGGGTGTTAAGGGAGTGAACATATTCGTAAAAATGTTGACCTCATTGTTCGGTACGGTCGCGGTAAGTATGCGCTGGTTATCTTTGATGAGAACCCGACCGCTCAGCGCTGCAAAAAGAATATGAACATGAGTAATCAACACTAAATGGTAATTAAAAAGTAGGAATAGCAGTTGAATCATTTGAATACAAATGCATTTGGCTATATGATAGTGCAACGATAATATGTAGGCTATAAAAAAAGAAAGCTACCTTTCACATTTCGTATGCAGCCCGTTGTTCTTGACCCTAGCCTAATGAATGTGAAATTATGCCTTTCAATTCTAATATACGGCTTATCAATGAAAAACAAGCGTTGTTCAATGTTTATTTTGGTGTGGACTTGATTATTCAAAATTCTTGATTTTGAACTTTACTGAAGGAGAAATTGCGTACACACAGAAGCAGGGGCGGATCCAGGGAGGACCGCAACCGGCGCACGCCCCCCCCCCCCCTTTAAAGGGACGGTACAGTATTGGTAGAGATGAGAACTGGGCTTTTAACTTTTTGCGAGATACGAAGAAAACACTTATGATATAGTACAGAACATACCATTTTAAGAGGAATTCAAAGTTTATTTGATGAGAATCGGGTTTGGAATGACTGAAACATCCAAAAACAAAGTAAACCAAAGCGATCGTAATAAAGTGTGGGTCCCACACTTTTTTAGAATCGCTCTTTTTGGATATCTCCGCTATTTCAGAACCAATTTTCATCAAATAAACAGTGAATTTCTCATAGAATTACACGCTCTTTCATATTTCATAAGAGGTTTCTCATTATTTCACCAAAAAAAAAAAAAAAATGTTAGGAACCTGAAATTAGGTCTCAACCAAAACTATACGATCCCTTTAATATTTTTAAACGCACCCCCTCTTTATGGAATTCCTGGATCCGCCCCTGCAGAAGACATCCGGGCAGGGAAAAAAGGAAAGTGTTACCCTCCTCCCACTACGCAACGGATATTTCCAAATGGATCAACGGACATTAATTTAGGGCATTTGAAGATGATTTGAAAGGTGATAATGAAACATCACGAGTCATTCCCGCCCACCCTGCAGTAGGCCATGATGGTGAGGAGTAGGGAACATCTTTGTAATGTTAATTGTGCTGTTTTGATTTTGGAGAGCAGTAATCGAACCCAATGTTCCGTAGCCTAAACCTTGTCATTTATATTCACCGGTGGCTCCATAGTGTGCCCAAACTTGGGTGCTTATTATTATTCTACCTCTGGAGAGACACAGTGTATGTTTTGAAGACAGGATATATCATAATAACATGTGTTATACTATAGGTGAGCGGAAATGCATGATTACTAAGTTTGAGCTGCATATAATGGAGAATGATTAATATTGGTGTCCGGCTACTGAAAAAAAAAAAATGACATTGATACTAAACCTCGCTAATGATGAAATTCTGATCCACAAAGCAACTTAAAAACGAATATAATGTGCTGACACAAAGGTGTGAACAATTGGGAAGCGTAATTATTCATAAAATAAGTGCACGGGAGATTTGGAACACACATCAGCCTTAGATATGAACGAATAAACATGTTGTTTAAAACTCATATATAAAATATCGTTGGTGCAACAGACTATATTATTGATTAATTAATGCATGGCTCGACATATTATCGGAGGCCCGGTAGTCCATGCAGTATCACAAAAATTCCTTAATAGTTATCTTTCAGTGGTCCATATCTTCGAAGGATATTTCATATCTCCTTTTGTTTCGGACCACTGTATTTTTATTCGGACCAATAATATTTCAAAACTGAAAAATATTAAGTGTAGAGCCCTACGATTATGAGCGCAGAGACTGATGTATACGGCAAGACACCGAGGTATGAATGACTTGTTTTCTTACCTGGTCTCGCCATGAAGAAGGCGATAATCAAAACAACTTTTGTCAAGGAAAACATGGTTCTGTATGTCGTCCTGTTCGGAATATCTTCTTATAAGTGATGAGGTGCTGCAGATCCAGTCTGTAGAGAAGTTTATTGTTTCATATCAGAGATATTTGCGATGTGATAACATGTTATCCCGGCTTCAGGTGGCCAGGTGGTGTTTTTGCACGGCGAACTCCTGCTGTATGTTGTAGGATATGATGACAGAAGCTTCCAACTCAAAAAAAAGGGGTGGAACCACTAAAATTGTTCCGTTTTAATAGAAGGTAATGGATAAACAGACATCCTTGAAATCTTGAATAAAAAAAAAATAAAAAAACGTAAACACTATTGTTCCGCAGATTTAAGATCCTCCATTCTGAGATTATCTAAGCATGCCTACACATGCCCTTGGGCACATTTTTGTCTGCGTGTGTTTGTTTTTGACTGTATGTGCGTACGTATGTGTGCTTGTGTACGTTATTATTAAAAAGTCAATGTTACTATGTATATAGACTATTAGTTCTTCTCGGTTATGACAAATGTTTTGAGTTAAGCTCATCTCCACACTTCAAGTTTGACGAAGTTTCCTTCTTTACGTTTATAATTATTCACTACATCGCATGTAGTAAGTGCACTTACAGAATGTTCCACTCACGCTAATTTCAACTGTTGCATACCACACAAAACAAAGAATGTCACCGATATTCGAATAGCTTTCACATTGAAATTTTCATATTGAAGTTTTCAGATTTCAAAAATAATCATCACAAGACTCGTAATAAAACGCAGCTAATTTCATTTTTCTTCAAATTGCGATTGGTATCTTTCAAAGAGTCTCAATGGTACATTGTAACAATTCTTTATGAAAATGATATAATTTTGTTGTGGATTTGTTTACCGTTTTTATGAAGACAACGTTTTGAAAGGTAATACCAATATATGTACGCATTCCAAGCAATACATTATAGGTTTCATATATATCTTTATATTGAAATGAATTACGCCCCCTTATGTTGACCATGAGAACTTTCAACCATAACAAATAGTGAAGATTGACTTGCTCTTCCTGTGTAGTAAATATGAAATGACTGATATAAGATAAAAACATATATACTAGGTATAAAGAAATAAAAAGAAAAAACATGATTTTAGCGTATTTTTTATGTATTTCTCTATATTTTGGGAAATAGCGCCCTCAGTGGATGACCTTGAGAAATTTCAAATATTGAGTCATGTGGAGCATGAGTTGCTCTACCCATGTGCTAAATATGACGGTCATACATCATATAATAAAGAAGTTATGTAGGCCCTTTGGGCCTGGAAGGGGTCTAAATAGCTTAGGCTTTATAGGGTAAATCATGTCAATAATGCTCACTTGATAAACTCTCACTGGCCCGAATTCACGAAGGTGATACAAATAAAACCATGGTTTAAACCATGGACAAAAACCATGGAGCACCAAGCGTCGCACGGTCGCTACGCGTCTTGTTGTTGTTCTTGTTCTTGCAGTTATGAACGCGTAATAATGTACGGACATTTGACATGTTGGAAGAAAACAGATAATTACACTTATCTAAATTCAAATTCTATTTCTTGTATTATTTTTTTTTTTGCGTACGATTGATTTCTGGTCTTTTTCTTGAAATCATGTCTCAACGATATTTTCTTTGGATTAAAAAATAAAATAGAGACTCGCATGATATAGAAACGACAATCGATGGCACAGCGTTAGGATTCCATTGTTGTTATATCATGCAAAAACAAAAGAGCCTTGAAACCAAAGTAAAAGAAGAAATGACGAAAACCAAACTATTAATAGTGACTAATTCAGTTTAACCTCGCTGTGGATTTTACAAAAAAGGCAGATTACCTGTATGACCCTGGATGCAGTGGTGTATTGTTACACTCATTATATTGTAGGCATTTTGTTTACACCGACTATACTTAAAATATTTGTCTCTCTGTATTCAAGTGTATATACGCGTATAGTACCGATTGGCATTGGAAATACCACGGCGTTTTAAACTCACACCGAAACCTTCTCTCTCTCTCTTTCTCTCTCTCTCTCTCTCTCTCACACATACACATACACACATACAAATATTATCACCGGTGCGAAACTGATGTCGTTATGACAAGATGAGATGTCAAAGATAGTCAGGACATTCATTACAAACAAACTTACAAAAAAAAAAAAAAAATATAAACGTTCTTGTTTGCTCTAAAAAAAAAATAAATAAAACGCAACAGGATATCCAGCTCTGTGCTGTTTTCATCTGACACATGATTTCTTTCTTTTTTTACAACAGTGCAGAGCGCTTAAAGTTTGTCTTGCAAAAATCGTCAACAATCATACCATTTCATCATGTCTTGTAATGTATAACGATTAACATAATTCTCAAGGTTCCATTTTTATGACGTGAAGCTCTGTTATGAAAGCGCTGTATAACTATTCTCTATCCCGTCGTGGTTCGAACGCGTGATGAGGTGTAGTCTGGGCTCCGTATCCTTTCCTTGGTGCGATAAACCAAGAGAGGGCGCAACTCGGGTGTCACGCCCTCACACGGCTTGTCGCGTACACTGAATCACCGCTACGAGTAAAAAGAGTCCAGGGCCCTGTTTCATAAAGCTGTTCGTAAAGTTTAATACGAACAACTAACGAGCGACTGGTGATCAGTTCTGATTTGCTATACTTATCAGAATGTCCATAATTCAGCACAAGAACTGATCACCAGTCGCTTGTAAGTTGTTCGTAACTTTACGAACAGCTTTATGAAACACCCCCAGAAGCTAGACTAGATGGAGTGGTGTGATGATGAAGTGTCGGGGTGAAGTGGTTTACTGTAAAAAAGAAACATGTATTTACACTTTAATTCCACTGTAAATGCTACATGTTTCATAAGCGACGGTATAGTTCGCCTTGCGTATAATTCTGCTTGGCGAGTCACTAATAAACATTAATCAATCATGGTTTGAATTTGAATCAATAAAGTTTGAATTTGAATTTGAATTTGAATTTGAATGGTACATTTACTTAATGAACATAAACATAACACTTTGACTTAATGATATTTACAAAGAAATCGGACAAAGTCTCATCGCTTCATCATTCTGAAGGGTTTGAACATAATAACCTTCCAATAATCATTATGTAAACTTTAAATGTCCAGGTAATGTGAACGGAGTGTTTATAATCCCATCATTGCATACAGTCATAACAATGCACGGATTTTGCGTGTGTATATATCCTTCATATAATTAAGATTTTGACGTACAAATTGCTCTAAACTTTCCAACATAATTTTATTACACATTTGTTATTATGCATACAAAAGTGGGGAAATGTTCAGCCCTGAAGAAAAATACAATAAACATATTAATCTTGCACACATACACACACACACACACACACACACACACATGTTTTTTTTTTCTAAAATTCTATTCTTCAACTGATAAACACGCGAAAATGGCGTTTCCCTTTACACTTTTGACCAATTTTCATATTACGAAGTACACCCCTCTCTATTGAGGATTGACGCATGTATCTGAAAGTATGCCCTTTTGCCAAATTTTCAAACGCTCTTTGTAAAATTCTGGTATATCTACAGATTTTTGTTTTGTCAAATACATAAAATTTGATTTCTTAAAAGAAGCTCAACGAATTGGCAATATCAAAATATCGGTCTCGAACACTTACCTAATAAGCAATATCATATATTTATATATGACCCTGCATCACAAAGATTAACAACAAGTCACCAGAAATGGATTTTTAGTCAAGAGCAGATTCTGAAAGAGCAGACTTTACGCTGATGCATGGATTCTCATAACCTCTCCTAACATTTGAAAGAAAACACACTTTGGAAAGTGTGAATTGAGAAGGCAGGCTCTGAAGTACAAGGCTTATTCGAGGGCTTAATCTTCACCAAGCTGTGCTAGCTGTGTGAAATGAATGGAAAAAAAAACCCAACAACAACAGGATGTTAACCACCGGAGCAAGTACAATGTGGGGGTTATTACATCAAACTGAAATCAAGCATGCTTTGTCAACACATTCTGCAAATGATTAATGTCAACTTTCAATGCAGTGGCATTATTCTTTCTAAAGTTATGGGAGTTGAAAGTGAAGAGTATGGACAGGGTTTTTTTTTTTTTTTTTTTAAGAATAGAATGTAAAGTTTAGGGGACTCTTTGAGAAACACCTAGTCACATATCCACCAAAACGTGTTCGAGCAAAACAGCTGGTACACAAGTTCCAGTCCTGTTTATGATTCCAAAATTTAGTATGATGTAAAAGAAAACTAGGTCTTGCTCTTTCAGAGAATATGAAAGACTCAAGATTGGCTGGGTTGACCCATTCCACCTAATTTAAGTCCTAACCTCAAATCAGTGCATGCAACTTTTTGTTGCTTTAGTAATGCACAGTCATATAAATTTATGTAGTATATTATGTGTGTCTGTATGTGTGTGTGTGAGAAGAGACTTCATAATACAAGACTACCCTATCTTTAGCAACAATGATACCATCGCAAAATATCTTTTAACTCTCTGGGGTCATTGTATTTTTCTTGGGGATTAGTTTGCTTTACAGTTTCCTAGACCAGGGAGCTCACGGGATATTTGTCAATAGGTTGATTTTATAATCATTGCTTTTCTCTTTTGTTGTCTGTTAGACTAATTCCGGTTATCGCTTAAAACATATGGTGCATGTCGCGCTATTACAAAAGCGTTGTACAACTCCCAAAAGAAAAAAAAAATGGCGGCCCTCTGCATAATCGTTTCTTAACTACAAATGTTATTTTTATCACTGCTGCGTAGACATGCATACTGTATATAATATCATTAATTTTCTGTCATATCGTTGTTTATGCAAGTCAAAAGACTGTGTTAAATTTATTTTATATGAAGAGTTTGTTCGCAAAAAAAAAAGTCCATTAAGTCCATTTTTATAGATTTTGAAGTACGGTGTCTGTCATAAAGTACAAAATAATACCTTCTAAAGGATATATTAGTCACTACATATAAAGGTGCCTTTTTGAAGTTATGGTCAAAAGAGGCAATTTTTTTTTTTTTATAATTCCCTTTATTTTTCTTGACCTTTAATCGCACATATCTCCATTTGGCAAATATGGACTTATCGGTTTTTTTAGTATTAATTTCATTGTTAGTTTATAATACACCAAATTACTTAAATATCACCACATTTCATCTATTATGTAATCATGTAACCAGCCATGAACTGTAACTGTTCACCTGTACCTCGGACTCTCAGTTACAAAATATTTTTGTTCATGCCTTACAGATCATTGATCCAGGTGAATTAACTTTGTGTAAGTGAAAGCAGACAGACCTCACCTTTCTCTTTCTCCTTTCAACTATCCTATCTCTACGCAAGTCATCCCTCCCTCCTATTTTTTTTCTATATGTGTATGTACGAGAGCTGCACGCCAATCAAGCCACGCTTAAGCTGTTAAGTAGCCCTACTTTATTACTCATTGTACGGTTGTATTGTTGATACGTTTCTGCTGCATATTGGGAAAAAATGTTCACAACTGATGTTTATGTATATGTATGGCTCTTTATATATATATATGTATATATATATATATATATATATGTATATATATATGTATATATATATATATATATATATATATATATATTATATATATATGAAGAGTTTGTTCACAAAAACCATAACAAAAAGTCCATATTTGCCAAATAGAGATATTTCATTTCATTTCATTTATTTCCACTTTCATAATTGGTTTACAAACTTTGCATTAAAAACAAACAGACAAACAAACAAACAAAAATACATGGTGTCAAATATGAAAGTGGCGGAATCATGAGAAGCACAAAGTAGGCTTATTGAAAATGATCCCTTAAGAAATATTGTGATGTAAATATATGTAATCATTTATAATCATTGGTTTGTAACTGAATTGAAACAAACATGAATACAAAATACGATAAGATTTACAACTTGAATCAATAAAAAAACGGCTACGTGTAGATATGAAAGTAGAGAAGAAAAGATTAAAGGTCAAGAAAAATAAGAAAAATTTTGCTTCTTTTTGACCATAACTTCAAAAATGTACCTTTATATGTAGTGACCAATATATCATTTAAAATGTATCATTTTGTACTTTATGACAGAGACCATACTTCAAAATCTTCAAAAATGGACTTATCGGTTTTTGCGAACAAACTCTTCATATATAGGAAGCCTTGGTTGAGGCTTTCCGTATTACCGTGCACTTTCATTGACTTATTCGCTATGCTTTACTGTAGGTATGATCGCACTTCTGACATGTTAGTACACATGTACCTCGATACAACTCTTTCGCATCAGTTTTCACCACTCGGCATTCTATGAGCATAATTCACACATATCATCATCGATTACTGTGAAATATTTTCAACGGAATTACAGTACAATTATCTACTCACAACGTTTGGCTCATCAAAAAGATTAATTCATCACCCCAACCTCATGATCGTCTGTCCATTCCAAACGAGGAACTTCAGTAGTATGCACGTACGTATACCGCGCGACCTACGGCGTGGCGTGCGCATGCAATTTTAGCTTTGCCATTGACCAAGTGCTCAACGGTCCACGCGTGCACGTATAATACGTGTACTTGTACTCGTTTGCTTTCTCTCTATGATAACGTCATTGAAATGATATTCTTGATCCCGGTGCGAGAAGAAAAAACAAATGTTTAATTCAAGTAGTAATTTTTTTAGTACAGTATTACTGATGACACTGTTACTCTTTAACAACGTGTAGTTATATTTTCAAATAAAAATATACCATAATATCCAAAAATAGTGTGGCATTTTAAGCAAACACCATTCAACACCCACAATCCTACATGTCAGCTTTCGGGAAAGACTATGGAATGGTTCCAAATTCGATCCCTTAAGACTTGGCTCCCTTTAGGGTTCGGATTTGCACCCCTACATCCATCCCGAACCCTATAAGGTGCCACTTAGTTAGATTTGCTCGTAGGGTGAAAATAAGAACCCTAATAGAACCCTAATTTCTCTGTGTGTAGGTCTTCGCGTTGGGGCGTTCCTCAGAATCACATATCGTGCATGGCTGAATGGCTCCTGCCATCTCGTCTACCAAAGACTGGACCTGAAGGTTAGTCTTAAGGTTTGATACATTCCCGTCTTCCACCTCCGTCTTCTTGCGGCAGAGTGGACAGGAAATATGATTGGGATTCCCGCCTGAAGCTTGAAGGAGACAGAGGCAGTCCTTGCAGAAAGTGTGACCGCATGACAAAAGTTTTGGTGTTTTCAGGAGATCGATACACAGTGGACATTGGAGACTTTTCGACACATCTTGTTCTAATAAAGACATTGCGATGTATTCTAAAGCAAAAACGAAATAAAACGAAAAATACATTTCCCTAAGTACGATATAAGAAAACTCTAAAGGATCAAGTAAACCCTTAACCTCTTCTCTTTTGATTCGTTCTAATCTCGTGTTCCGAGATTCGTAGCAGAAGAATTCTAAGGAAAAAAAAAATCCCTAACTGTGACATATTTAAAGGGAAAACTTACATTCCCAACCACAAACTTCACATTTTCTCCTAGACCTCACCTAGCGACATTTCTAAGCAGGTTTTGGCAAACATTGGTTTTGTGATGTGAATATAGTTTTTGAATTCAAACTGGCAAAATATCGTTTGAAACGAAAAAACGAAAACGCAGGGGCACTGCATCTGCTTGAGTTGTGAAGTCGACTTACTATATAGAGGGCCTACGTTTCGACTATGATATTTTCATACCTAACACATGATTATATATCACTTTCCACTAAGCAAGCAACAAATTGATCTTAACTGACATTGTAAAGGTAACTTCAATAACCAAACAATGTTTTGTGGCCAACATTACAGTCCGGCAATTATGTATAAGAATATAATTATCCACAATATTTCCCAGTTGAAGTTCTCTAAACAGCGATCAATTTCAATTCAATTCAATTCAATTTTTATTTTCCACTCATGGGGTGGAACACCCTCGTCAGCCAAAGGCTGGTTTTCAGAGGGGTCCACACATTGATTAAAAATACAAACATTATACGTACAGTATGACAAGGATATACATCACATAATATGCAAAGAGCAAGAAACAAGGTATATTCACCATGATAGCTTGTTTCAGACACAAAAGTAGAAAAGGAAAGAAAAACATTATCTACAAGGCCTTAGATTACAACATAAAGAAAAAGAAGAAAAAAATAAGGGCATGTAACACTGAATTTCAAATACAGAAGAGAATCGGTATTGCTGAGATATTTTGACTGTGAATTGATGAGTAAAAAAAGGGAATGGCTTAAACTCCATCCGGTTAAGCATCCTATATTTATACTTATTTTATATATTTATGTAATTGTTTTTTGAATGTATCAATAGAATCATCAGAAGAAACATGTCGAACTAAATCATTCCATAAAGAAACACCTTTATATACAAAACATCTTTTACCATAATCTGTTTTAGGGCGTGTAATATTCAATTGCATGTCGCCCGACCTTGTGGCATAATGTGATTGACGTACTCTGAAAAGTTGATTCAAATACGGTGGGGCAGTATGATGAACACATCGATACATAACTTGAGCTAAATGCTTTGATCTGCGAATGTGCAATCGATCTAATTTCAATGAAGAATACAATAATCTACTTCGGAATAACTGGTTCACCTTCAACACTGCCCTCAAGGATCGGTTTTGGAGAGATTGCAACTTATCTAAATTTGTTTTGTTGGTGTTTCCCCACACCACAGAACAATAATCAAAATGAGCTTGTATGACAGATTTGTAAAATAATTCAGCTGTTTTCTGAGTAATGAAATATCGTATTCTTTTTAATAGATACAGATTCTTCACTACTTTTGATCTCAGATATTCAATATGTCTATTCCATGATAAATTCCCATCAATATAAACTCCCAAATATTTACAAACATTCACTTTCATAATAGGTGTGTCATTTATATACACACAAAAATCACCACTTATATTGTTCCATTTCTTCAATCTATTTTCACACTTTGCAACATTTAAAACCAACTTATTAACGTTCAACCACTTTGAAATAATCTTCAAATCATAATTCATCATTTCATATATTACGTTTGGGTCCTTATTTGAATAAAACAAACACGTGTCATCTGCATATAAAGACAGTTTACACTTTTTTACTTTGATAGGGATGTCATTTGTATATAATAGAAATAACAGCGGCCCGAGGAGCGAGCCTTGGGGTACACTACAGGTTACATTTCTCACAGAGGATGAAATGCCATTTATACATGTAAATTGTTTTCTTTGACAGCACAAATAATTTTCAAACCACTTTACTTCTTTATCATCAAAACCATACAATTTCAATTTATGCAATAATATTGCGTGATCCACAGTGTCAAACGCCTTTTTCAGGTCTATCATAACAACACCAACTAATTCCCCTTTATCTATCTCTGAGAACCAATTTTCTGTTACATTAAGAAGAGCAGTCTGTGTAGAAAATTTTCGTCTAAAGCCGGACTGGCAGTTGGAAAGTATATTATTCTGTAATAAATAATGTTGTACCTGGTTACAAACAATTTTCTCCATTATTTTTCCAATTACGGAGATATTGGCCGGTAATTACCCAAAATACTTTTGTCACCACCTTTGAATATGGGGGTCACTCGAGCTATTTTCCATTGATGTGGTAAAATGCCTTCATCAAAGGATCGATTTATAACATGAGTAAGTGGTGACGCAATAATGTGTGCTATGGGAGGGATAACTTTGGCTGGTACACCATCGGGTCCGGTCGCCTTATCACATGGCAGAGCGGTCAAAAGTTTCATGACATCAATAACTGAAACAGTATTAAAAACAAAATTTGATGTTACTTTTTCAAAATGATCAGCTGCCTTTGATTCATGACTTCCGTTCTGAACACTAGTACCAATGTTTATGAAGAACTCATTGAAAGCATTCGCCAGCTCTTTGCCGTGAGTAGGCACATTATCGATCATAATACTATTTATAGGCTGACTATTTTTCTTATTTGGCGTTATATACTTCAGCGAGTTCCATATTTCTTTGGAACTGTTTTTAGCTGAGTTAATCTTCTTGGTTATAAATTCCCTTTTAGCTTTCCGAGCTGCCTCAGTTACATCATTGCGTGCCCTTTTGTAAATATCCCAGTCATGCGTAGAATTACTCTTTTTAGCTTTAGCTTTAAGGCGATCCCGGGAGCGAATCGAAGTTAGAATATCTTTCGTCATCCACGGCGATTCTTTTGTTCTTACCCTCCGCTTGTGTGCTGGTGCATGCTTATCAATGACTTCTATCAACAAAGATATAAAAATGTCATATGCTTCCTGAGGGCAATTGCATTCATACACAGAATTCCAACAAATATCACTTACATCACTGATGAATGCTTCAGGGCTAAAACGTCTGAAATCTCAATTTATCTTGTATCGATGGTTGTCTTGAGGTTCACTGGTTGTTTTACCAATAATACAATATATCATGTAATGATCTGACAGTGATATTTCAATGACTCCGCTAGAAGAACATTTATCCGGACAATTAGTAAATATCAAATCTACTGCAGTAGTGGAGGTCGCAGTTACCCTTGTATATTGCGAAATTAACTGAGTACAATTAAACAAATCCATTATATCAAATAGTCTGGTAGTTTGCCATGACTTTCTGTCACTCAATGCATCACAATTTAGATCTCCAAGTAAAATATAATCCACATTTAAATTATCTATGTTATTGATAACAATTTCAAAATCATTAAATACCTCAGCTTTGGAGTTAGGAGGGCGGTACCAATTAATAACAAAAAAGGGTTTGCTCTTACTTTGTTTGATTTCGATAATAATCATTTCCAGTTCTGAATTATGCTCAATGAGATCTTGCCTAGCGACAAAATTGATCTCATTCTTTACGTAAGAAGCTACACCCCCGCCATGGCGATTTCTATCACGCCTCAGTAAACAGTAACCAGGGACAACAAGTTCACCATCATCTATGTCCGCGGACAGATGAGTCTCACTAAGAGTCAGTATATCAATATTTGTTCGCAGTATAAAATTTCTAATTTCATCAAAATATTTTAGAAGAGACACACAATTTAAATGGGCTATCTTAAAACCCTTCACCTTGTTGAATTTACATTCAGCATTTCCTATAATCCCTTTTGATTCAGACTTGAAAGAATATGTATTTGCCCCTTTCTGACTGGCTTGGACGGGTGAACTGAGTGTGTCATGGAACGATGTGCACCTTCTGTTTTGTGTTATGGTTGGTACATCTGGAGATTCAAGAGGTGGTAATTGATCCCACAAACAGTTGTCACATATCCAATCAGCATTTGATGCGAAAAAATCTAATGACATGTTAGAACATTTCAGATGGCCCCAGTTATCACAGTACACACATCTCATAGCGTATTGATTATTTTTTACCGATTTTCTACAAACAACACATGGAAATTTTACGGGCATGCCTTGTATGAATGCAAAACAAATACAATAACTACAAAATAACCATTTAAATATGAAAAGCCAGAAAATTATTACAAAAGGACGTCGAGTATTGATAGTCAAAAAAGACAGCAGACTTATTTGGAGGCAAAAATCGACATGAAGTCAGCACATGGATGCAAATCATGAAAGCTTTAGAGGGAAGAAAGGTCAGATGCGTTGCGAATCATTCTGTTTATTGTTCTGTTGTTTGTCGCTTTGAACTTCGCAATCACTCGACCATCGCTTGTCCAAGCAGTTTCCACTTTCGGGTGTTTTTGTACATTGTTGAGGAGTTCGCGGTTCACTTTCGTCAGATGTTCCTGTATGACAACACCAGAGCCTTTCAATCGACGGCGATTTGAGATGACTAATTGCCTGGTCCTGTATGACACAAACTTGACTACGATTGGACGTGGCCGTTTCATTCCGTGCGGTCCATTGATGGATGCGGGCGCTTTGTTCGGGTTCCCAATTCGATGCGAACGGTCTATGTCACTTGCTGTCATGGTAACCCCCAGCCGCTTGTTGACAATGTCGCAGACAATGTCATCTGTGTACTTTCGGCGATCCCGAAGAACTGAAGGCAGTTTCTTCTCGAGTATTGCTCGAGCTCATCCGAGGAATGACGAAGATTGCCGAGTTCGCTCTGCTGCCTGTCAACAGTACTCCTGAGACTCTTGATCTCCTGCGCCAAAGTTGTGTTCTCACGTTCCAAATCCATGAGCTTGCTTTGCTGCTCATCCAGGCGATCGTGCAATTTGGAGAATTCCTTTTGGACTGAATCCTCGATTGTTGCTTGAATAGAACGAAGCATATCCTTGTTCTCGGCCTTAAAGGGCGCGAACATCTCCTCAATCAGCCTTTGTGTTGATTCTTGTGTTGATTCGTCAGTCGCCATTTTGGAAATGGAGTTCCCGAATGTAATTGATGCAAACACAGAACTTTGATAAGCAGTACAGGATACAGTTACACTTCAGTGTTAATTGAAATTGAATTGTCAAATTTCTATTGGTCACGCACCAAATAGTGAAACAACTGCTGAATGTGTAATTTTATTCAGAAAACGTGTCTTCGGGGTCGGCATTATCCAAAAGGAGCATCAGTTTCCAAAGTGACCAGGTACTTGAGGTACAGCAAAGTTGCAAATAAAGTATGTGCGTATAGCATATATCCGGTATGAGGTTGCAAATTATGACAGACTCAGAAATAGGAGCAGAAGGCTGATGTTGCAATGAAGTCGTAACAACAATGTCAGAGTCCCACATGTAGTATATGATACTCACAGAGTCACTGCTTTCTTGGAGCCCTTGGTAGTGCATGTGGGACTAGCAGGACTCCTCAGTAAACGATGGCACATTCATTCATGTTGCCGTCTTCACAAAAAGGTCGCAAACTTCACGTTATTTCCAACACTAAGTTCTTCATGAGTTCACATTTGTTCTTCCCAGGAAAAATATTTACTTATCACATATTAAGGTAGTAGTTTCCATGAAGAGCCGACATTTTTCTTTGTAGAGAAGCTTAAGGCGTTACATCCATGACGCAGCCCATCACGCAGCCCATCAAGCAGGGCTATGGAATGATCAAACAAGAAAAGGACAAAAGAGTAAAAAGAGAGAGAGAAAAGAGATGAGGGGCAGGAAGAGGAGGAGGAGGAAGAGAGGGTAGGGAGAGAGAGAGAGAGGTGGGGGGGGGGAGGAGACACGACATAACATCATTACCTTATATTATCCACAAAATTAAAATACATAATCATCATATTTATCCTGCTAAGGTATGGAGGAGACGTATAGAAGTTATGGTATTACTGTTGAAAAAGGGCTGGAAAAAAACTCGCAAAACAAAGCATAAGGAAGACAAGTATACAGGTAATACATGCCAGAAAATAATTCCAATGATGGTTTCAAAAATATAAGAACATTTGACAAAACCGTATGTAGGAGTCAATCTCAACAGAAACTAAGACGAAAAATGCAGTGATTACAAACTGAAATAGGATGTTGATTTTTCATTTCACTTACTCGTGAATGTGTATTCCGATAGATAATCCTGGTGTGTACTCACGGGGTTTCTGTACTGAACTCATACATAGAAAGATGTCTGCCGTAATAGTTCAAACCAAATCAGACGCTTTTAACCGTTTTTGTTCTAATAAGTCAATTTAATGTGCACAAATCTCACACACATGTCTATGGACAGGAAACAAACGTGACACACAAAGAGTTAAATCAGGATGCTCGAGAATCCCGAGTACATTGTGGCAAACGGATGTGAGCTAATGTGAACTTTGGATTAGTCACTGTGTACTTCTAATGGTAGTCTCATATTAATTTTGTTCCCCTCATAGTTGAAGGGAAGGGTCGGACTATTTATCAGTCTTTCGAGGGGAGAGTATAAGAATAATAGAACACATTGGAATTGTATTTCAATCTAACAAAACGCGCCATGGAAGTATCTTAATTATTTTTTTTTTTTTGCAAGACTCAGCCTAGTTCTAGCCAGATGGCTTCATTGCGCAATTACCCACAAACTGTCGTGAGTGACGTAGCAGCCTCACAATCGATCCTCTCGCAGTACACACACTGCGCTGAACTTGGTATCTCACTTTACTCACGCTATTATAGCATACGAGTGTTTGCCAATTTCAGCAGGACAGTTTTATTTCAATTGTGTATTTCACCCGTATGTAATATAAGAAATTTATGAAGCAAAATAAGTTATCATACTGTACATGGCCGACGAACGAAAATTGTAGGTATGGCGTCTGGCTTGATCATCTTTTTCGTTGATTGTCTTGTAATTCATCATCTTCGCAAACATGTCTTCCTAAAGCATTCTACTTCGAAATGATCTTCTCGACGAACGATTCTTACGATATATCATATACGTTTTAGGTCGTATCTGTTCGTTCCAATGCTCACTAGCCATATAGATGTTGAAGCAGCCCGTCCGCCAATAATCATGTACTAGTAGAAAGAGAAATATGTATGCTACATTCGTACCGTTGACCCCCCCCCCCCTCCCCATCCTCTTTACTCAATTTTAAAGTAAAATCTTCATTGAACTGTACTCACGATCATGTCGGGCGCAGCAACAAGTAGGCTTACTGCTGCCAAAGTCAACATGATGATAAATTACGTTTTCACACCTTAAGCACCTGAGACGAAAAGATTTGTTTCATAGATCGCTTAATGTGCAGTCGTCCCGCAGTCGGTCTGCCGTAACCTCTCCACTTCCCAACTAACGAATCGTGCCCATCTCATTACTTTTTGCCGCTTACCTTCGTAAGAGTGGTAATTAGTTACTATTTTGTTACGCAATATGCAGCATGCGATGGCCAATGCCACAAAATTATTGTATCTTGTAACTTTTTTTCCCCCTATGGAATATCAGAATAACATGATTTTGATATGACATGCGACGCGCTGTTGGGTATGATGTTTGCTTTACCATACGCTTCTAGTCGTGTGCCGGTTTGACCAGGAAAATACAAAAGAAAAATCAGATGTCCACTAATGATCATAAAAAGCTCCACTATTTCTTTGAAAACTTCCTTTTTTTCCATTTGTTCTCAATATTGTCTCTCCCTTAGCAATTGCTAAGTAGGCCCTATAGCAATAACTAAAAAGCCGAGGACATTGGCCTATAAGTTTTGATATTTTCCCTTCACTATACAGATGTCATTAAATCTTGTGTAAGTTCTGCCTTTTCTTCTAAAGTGTTTTCTACACTTCGAACAATTTGATTGACAATTTTGTTTCAAACTCTCGAAATATCTATAAATAAATGGTTTCATTCGATATTCATGTTTTGCATCCAACAAGAGCAAAATTTTCAACCTGAAAACAAAATTATTAACAACTGCCATGACTGCTGCTCAGTTAACAACCAAAAATAATTATCATTTAAAAGTTGTAAACAAAACGTTCTGATTATTGTTCATGCACATACTCTAAGAAAATTGAAAGTTACAAGGCAGATAAGTGCACATAGGCCAAGTCATTTCCTCCCATAATAGTTGCAATTTTGGAGTGAAGACCCATCTTCCTTGAAGCAAGGTTAAAGTGCAATACTAGCCAGGCATTACAACAGATATTTCACCAACGTCCTCTTTTGAGATTCTGGACAAGAGTCCCATATTCTTTTAGAACGTAACTGTCTATCCAGGTCAATAGCCCAACAACCAATTTTGTTGCCTCTATAACAAAAACTTTGTTTATATTTCTCTATTAATGATTTTTGTTGATGACACAAGTTCATTCGTTCATTCGTATTTATTTTGCTTCTCATACCAAATCACATCAAAATGAATTACATCAGTGTGTCAAATTTAAAGAAAATACAACCAAATGACAGAGGAGCAACACAAAAGTGCAGTTTATACTACATGCATAATAAATGTCTTTGTTAAACATTTATAGTTACATAATGTAATACAGATAAGGCAGTAAATTTGATTCAATAAGGAAGCAGGGAACCTTCAGCATAAGCATATCTTGACTTGGCTGATGGCCTCATTGGGAAATGTACAGTAATGTAGCAACTGGTCATTCGAAAGAGAAATTGAAAATAGATTCGTCATAAAATTTACATCGAAACAAAGTTTGGCATTCCTCTTTAACTTTGCTTACTATTATGCCCATCTTAACAGAAATTTGTAGAGGTTATACAAATTAGAAAAACAGAATTCTTTCTCAAAGCATGACTACCTTCGTGTCTCGGAATAACGTGGCACACAGGGGGTTTTCGCCATGGCACATAAAGAGTTAAAGGTTTGCCTCTCACAAAAAGTACAGTTTTTATATTTTCCTACTAATTGCAATATTATGCTTTAGAGGAAAAGTTGCATTTATAAATTGTGTCAGAGAATGAATTGATTGACTACTTACATGACTTACGTAGAAAACAGAAACCAGCCCACATGCTACAAAACTTAACAACATGCAAAACATTATAATAGATGATGGCTGGCGGGGAGGGAATATACCGAATGTTCCACCCGAAGGGTTTGAAATGCTATTGAAAAAGGTTATAAGTCCCGAGACGAAGTCGAGGGACTTATAGCCTCCCGAAATAGCATTTCAGACCCTGAGGGTGGAACGTTTGCTACATGTTCCCGACAACAAAAGTCATCATCTGTTATATTAATAATTATGGGTTTAACATTTAATAGTCAAATACGTCAAATACGTCAACGTCAACCACCAGCTCCAGCATAACGCACTCGATCTCTCGCTCGCGCAGCAAAGCAGAGCCAAACAAAGTTACTGTGCCCGCGGTCCATGGCCTTCTGTCATTTGTTACGTGAAAATGTTTTCCCATGGGAGAACGTTACCAGAATGTTCGCCCATGGGTGAACATAACGAATGTACCTCCATCACTTGACTGTGTTTTATGGGCGAACATAACGAGTGTACCTCCATCACTTGACTGTGTTTAGCCAATCACTAACCGGTATTTGACTAACCCATTTGATATTTTCAAATGAACCAGGACACTGCTGCCTGGGATACCCATATAGCTATGTGACTTGTTCTCAATTTCACAACGTTGCCAGTCTGAATGATTTAGCAATTACTCATCGTTCAATATTTCTCTTGAAATATTTTCAAAAGGGCTGAGGAGGGATGACGGAATAAAAAAAAAAATGGTAGCTCACTCACAATCCAGTAAACAACCAGCATTACCGGTATCATTGATGAGCAACACACATACACTGACATCATTAATGAGTAACAAACAAATACTGTCGTACACTGACATCATTATAATATGACATCTTATATCTAAATTCTTTATGGCTCAAATATACGTGCATTAGTGCAAACGGCGCTGTTGGGCTCAATTAATTATATAGACATTGATTTTATACAGTCTTAGTCTACATGTACTACACTTCCTGTATCATTTCGACGAATTGATCACATCATAGAAGATATCAACAAATCAAATACATGTATAATATATATTCAATGTGCTTTGGCTGGAACATCAAGCCCGTTATATAAGAATGGTTTAAATCTAAAACACCCTTATCAACCTTGTGATCGAGTTTGATTTACTCAATATAACAAACCTCACTATTCACCAAACTTCCTTGAAGCTCTGCACAATGTGACTGTTTGATATACCCTTGTGTTGGACATTGGTAAGTCTTTTCAACCAGGGATGTCACCACCCTAATCCTTCCTTGTTATCCGTCAAACATTTACCACAGGGTTTGAATTGCCCTGTCGACTCTTTTCTCGAACAGAAGTATACAGAGGGGACACAGATGAGAGAGTTCGAGCATGATATCCGTTGATACATAACAATCATAATCATAATATTAGGGCATAGAAATCAGTATTATTCATATTTTTTGTTATTGTTGTCTGTCAAAGTGTACAAGAGATGGAAATAATAAAAATAATAGAATAATACTTTATCACATGTATTGCTTTTTGTTCTTCTTCTTTTGTGACTGTAATTTTGGTTTTACATTGTCCTATTTATCATTGTTGTGTTTTCCAGTCTTTTTCGTATGAATAGCACCAGTGTGCTTTATAGAAACACATATATACAGTACAAATACACTATTGTATTTAAATGAACCCTGTTAACTAGGATACCCATAAGATATGATGCTTATGAAATAACACGTTCCCTATTTCACTCTCCATCAAATACAGCGCCGTTTAACAATTATCACTTATCACCCAATCTTCCTCTTTAATAGAATATTTACACAAGGGCTGAGAAGGGATGACGGAATAAAAAAAAAAAAGATTGCTGACCTCACTTACCATCCAGTAAACTGCCAACATTAGTAGCATCTTGATGAGCAATACACAAAGAAGTATATACAGAGACATCATTGACAAGAAACAAACAAATACATTGACATCATTATTATGACATCTAACATCTATATAAGATATAGCTCAACTATTCTTGGGGGGAAAAAAAAACTATTCTTGCATTAAAAAAATCGGCGCTGTTGCTGTTACATAACGTATACATGTACTACATCTACTAATTATTTCAATGAATGGCTCACATGAGCATAAAAGGAGACTTGAAGAAAATAAATATATACACTACTTGTGCTTACACACGACCATTACGCCGGCTATAAAGAATGATTTTCTTTTTCATCTTAAACATTCTTAATGCAACATAATGATCGAGTTAGATTTAGATAACAAACCTCGCAGTTCACTAAACTACCACGTTCCTGTAAGCTGTGTACAATGTGAATGTTTGATATTGCCTCCAGTATGGAAGGTGCTAAATTGGTGCAACCAGGGAGTTACCATGGGTAGACTGAAGATTTCTGTCTCCCTCATCCACTGACCAAGACACCGAGTTATCACGGAGCTTGCATTTCACTGTCGATTTATTCTAGTAAAGCAGCAGGAAAAGATGACCGATGAAGACAGCTCAAGTAGCCATGAAAAGATGCATAAAAAAAAATCTTATTTTAAACGGGACGTTAACAACAGTGTTAACGCACTTTGACTGCAATGTAAAAATACAAAGTAGTATTAAAGAGAAACGGATATGAATGTGGTTCCTCATTGCGGTTCAAATTCATTGAGTTAGCGCCAAGGTATAGTGCAGTGCAGATGTTAATACACAAACAAGCCGTGAATATCATATCCCATTACATCAGTAAAGTGTATTGACTTTTATAAGCGTAAAATGTCATATAGGCCTCCCTCTATAGCCTACATCTCTACAATGTTATAATATGAGCAAGACCCTATTGAATCACCTTCTTTCATGGGAATGCTCTTTTTCACATACATATGAAATGTCTCATGCCATTATTCATCATCCCGTCATCACTTCACCATCCCATACCAGTACACGCACATAATAACTTCGGATTTTATGTGTATGTATGTGTGTGTGTGTGTGTGTTATTCAAAACCAACGACAAATCTATTGTATCTTACAGTTCTGTTACTGATTTCTGAAAAATGTAGAGTTTGTCGGGTGTGCAGAAAGCAATGTCGTCTGAACTTTTGAATTGCTGCAGGCAGAACCACTTTCGCTCAGGGATGTCAATACGCTGACCATCAAAGAGTGTTTGCTTATACTTGAGGCCACTAGAGTAATGATCGATGCTAAGTACATTTTCTTTCTTATTAACCAAGGCTATCAAGATGGAGCCATCGCTGCAAACTGCTGGATAGGCATAATAGATGTCATCCTTCGTAACACTGCTCTTAAACGTGCCGGACTCGTCGATTACTTTCACGGAGTTATCATGGGTTTGCATGACAAACTCCTTGTTGGATTTCAACGGACAGTGATGTGAAGGTTCGTAGTCTTTGCAGGGTATCTCACGCACTGCCTTCCCACCTGACTTCATGAAAACTTTGATCAGCTGAGCTTCTCTGTAGCTGACATAAATGCGATCTTCACCGTCTACCGAAACATCGCACCATCCGCCCTCACTGTATGTCAAAGTGTCAAATTCTACGTCACACTTTTCACCGTTTACAGCGAAAAGGGACATGTTGTTTGACTTGTCAACAATGACGCGGCGACCATCTGATAGATACCCCATGCCTGAAATATTTATGTCCTTATGATCACTTGTCGGTGATAGCTCACCGTTGGGCGTGTAGTAATAAACCCCACCATTGCCAAATCCTACCGCAATCTGGCCTGTAGGTGTCACTATCATTTGGTTCATACGACCCTTTTTATAAAGCTCTTTCTCCGCGACCTTTCTCCACTCTACCCTCTCAAGTTTGCCAAGATAAAGCTCGTTGCTAGCTGCGTTTGACTGAAATCGAATACATTTTATACGTGCCGCGAGATGACTGATGTCAGTTAGATCTGGTTTATCTTTCCAAATTGCACACTTCAATTCGTCGAAAAGTGACTGGTGCATCGCAATTGTGCCGCCCTCTAACGGCGCCTTTAAACTCTTGTTTGCCAACTCCGAGGAACCTTTGATTCTTGAAATATGCGTCTTAGTATCATCCAATATATCCTTGAATTTTTGTTCTGCCTGCGTCTTCTGTTCCTCAAGTTGTCGAATCAGTTTTTCCTTCCTCATCGTCAGTTTCCTCACATATTCGTCGTAAGTCTTATTGATTTCTTTCTTTTTCTCGTCGATATGTGCGATGGTGTTTGTTTTCTTCTGACTTACATTTTTGATGAAAGTTTCTAAATCATCTTTACAAACTTCACTTTGCTCACTAAGTGCAGTAATTTCTTGTGATCTTCGTTTGTTGTACTCGGCGTTGCTCAAAACTTCATGACCCTTCGGCTGGTGATTCAGCATTCGACACCTCATACACATGATCTTCAGGCAATTAAGGCAGACATCCGAACAGTACTGCTCTCCTTCGTCCTCGTCATGACTAGGACATAAAACCTTCTTTTTGATGAGCGCCCCCCCCCCCCCCCCCTGTTTGATGTCTTCAACGGTGGCGATCAGGTGGGTGGTGTTTGCTGGCCACTCATTGTGCTTCACGTGACATTTAACACACATGTAAGCCTTACAATTTTGACAGTAGGTCTTAGCGTCAGGGCGATCCGCCGAGGTACATACCGTGCATGGCTGAATGGCCCCTGCCATCTCGTCTACCAAAGACTGGACCTGAAGGTTAGTCTTAAGGTTTGATACATTCCCATCTTTAACTCCCGTCTTCGTGCGGCAGAGTGGGCAAGTAATATGATTGGGATTCCCGCCCGAAGCTTGAAGGAGACAGAGGCAGTCCTTGCAAAAAGTGTGACCGCATGAAAGAAGTTTCGGCGTTTTCAGGACATCGAAACACAGAGGACATTGGAGACTTTTCGACACAGCTTTTTCCAAGGAAGACATTGTGAAGTATTCTGAAGCAAAAAAACAAAACAAAACAAATGAAAATTTTCTAAGTATGACAGGAAAATGAGACACTCCTTGCAGAAAGTGTGACCGCATGACAGAAGTTTCGGCGTTTTCAGGAGATCGATACACAGTGGACATTGTCGACTTTTCGTTACAGCTTTTTCTAATGAAGACATTGCAAAGAATTCTGAGGAAAGAAAAGACACCAACAAATGATTATCTTAAGTGAGACATGGGGGGAAATATACAGGACCAAGTAGAAACTTTACCTCCACTTTATAATTTAGTCTGATCTTTCGAGATTCTTAGCCGGACTTTTTGATATCTTTGAGCAAAACATTGAGAGCGAAATTACAAGACCATCCTGAAATGTGATTACAGTGTAAGATTTAGACTGTTGTTTTCAAGATAATATTCCTGCATTTGTGAGTTTATATATCTGCCATTTTCCAAGTTTCAATTTTCTCATAAACAAGACAGGTCGCGATTTGGAGGAAGTGGGAGAGGAAAGAGAAAGAGGGGGAAGTGGATCAAGAAAATTGATATTTTGCAGATGAAACTTAGGAGCCAGGCTGAACAGAAATTTAGATAGACGAATAAAGGATGTCAATATAACTACAAACTGATATAGGATAGTACTATTTCGCTTCACTTACCTGTGAATGAGTTTTTTTTTTTTCAGTAGATATTCAAGGCGTGTATTAACGAGGTTTTCTGTACTGCAGTAAGATGTCTGCGGTGATAGTGCAAACCAAATCAGGAGCCGTTAAATACATACTCGAGAACATACTCTTTTACATACATTGTACATAACTGCACACGGAGTGTGCGCGTATCATAAACCAAGATTTTAAGTCATTGTTCACTTGATATCATAATCCAATAATGTCAAAATCATTATCTCCTCGTAGTTAAGCTACTGTCCAATCAGATACATCGTAAAGGACGCTATATAATAATGACATTTCTCGAAGTCGTAAATGTCTAGGGCATTCGAGAATAGTCTGCATCAACGTGATCACATAGGTGTTATAACTAAGGCCGCAGTTAATTCGTCTTTTAGGATGCGTAGGACTTCCATTAACTCTGAAGGATACTACTGAATTAATTATGCTGTGTTTTGGGTATACTGTTGATCACGTGGTATGATGTTAGAGTGGCAAGGTCTCCTAAATGAGAAGAATGTGGAATGGTCTTGAAGCAGTTTTTAAGCAAAAAGAACTTTTTCTCTAAAGGTAATGTCATAATCATGTTACAGGGCGTTGCCACTTACACGTACTTCATAGTCAACATGAGAATAAAATGTTGTCTTTGCACCTTGAACCGAGACGATGGAGCTGTTTATGGATCCCACAATGAACTTTTGTCTTTTGTCTTTTGTCTGCGTACCTCTATCGGCACGCCAATGAATCTTGTACGTCACCTTATACCGTGTGTCAAAAAAAAACAAAACAAACAAACAAAAAAACGGTACCCTCCGCAACGATAACTTTAAAAAATAGTGAATTAATCCAAATACAATTTGAGTTTCAATTTCAATTTCGATTATTTGCCCACATCTTACAGAAAACCCCATTCGATTTCTTTCAGTGGTCAAAGAGAAATGAGGAATTTTGCAGAGTATGTCAAGAATCTCTTCCCTCCAAGTTCTGTCTAAGGTGTTCACAAGTTAGTATGGGAAAAATTTGCTAAAAACGTAGGAAAAAACCCACACAATTGAAATAAAAAAGCTCTATGAATTATGAGAATTGCCTGATCAAAAAAATTGTCATTTATGGTTTGTAAACGGTAAAAGAAAATAGAAATACATTTTGCATATTTGGGTTATTTTAGAAAACATGGCATTATACCCTCATCTTCTAGTGAGATAATTAGAAGAGTGAAGAGAGTTAATTCATGTGCGCTATTGGCGCATGAGGTCCACCTTTAATTCGTCAATAACACTTGGAATACATGTATGCATGAATCTTCGAATAGCGTCTACTTTGTAAAATAATCACGCCGTTTCCTCGGGTATTATGAGTATTTTGCGTGTTGCTTTTTTGTTTGTTTGTTTACTTGCTTGTTTGGTGATGCCCCAGTCACATAGACATCCCGGATCACCCCAGACCACCCCGAATCTGATCCGGAGTGATCCGGAGAGAGATCCGTTTTGACGCATTGGACATCCTTGGACATCCGCGTACGTCCGTGTAGATCCGGGGACATCCGGGAGGCCAACACTGCAACTTTTGGAGGTCAAAAACATCCGGCGTCATCCAGAGATTGCCGTGTTGGTAGAGCAATCCGAGATGGTCCGTGTGGCTGCCGTGTAGCTGCCGTGTTGATCCGTGTAGATGCCGTGTTTGTCCGTGTAGACGCTTGCTCTTCCGGCCTTATCCGTGTAGCTGCCGTGTTGATACCGTGTGTACAGTCATATCAACGCTTGTCGACACTTCATCGAGGTCGATACTATCCCGCATCCTAATTCCTGTAGCTACATGTATAACATAGCAATATTTAGTTTCTCTAGGGCAGATCTTGAAATCAAAAATAAATATTAAAACACTGTAGGGGTCTACATATGGATCTGAAATCATACTCTCATGAGGAGGCTCTTGCACATTGTAAGGACACAGTAAGAACAAACAGGAGCAAAGTCCAGTCATTTTTCACTCTGTACAGAGCAACATTTCTTCCGTCTTTATTTCGTCTCGTGGAGGGTGGCCTTTAAAAAACACAAAACATTACATGCATAACAAAAACCAAACAGGTATAAAATCAAATCCTTTTTGAATTCACACAAGCATCTCCCAGTTACCAACTTGAAGTAATTCGTTAACAAAACATAGGAATGGCCTACAGTGCATTATGTTTGTGCAAGAGGAAAATAATTTTCATTAGAAATGATTTCTGGCACCATCTTATCAACTGTACACTTTGGTAAGTAGGCAGCAGATTGTACACATCTCTGTAGATCGCCACGTCGTATCTCAAAAGGAAATAGAGGCCTTTAAATTTGCAACGGACGTATACAGTATGCTGGAGAAATAGAACTAGCAGGAAATAATTATATGCAGTTCACTGAAGCTTAAGCACAGTAAACTTAAACTGTTAAGACTACTGTAGTCAAATACACGGTAGCATGAAAAAAGAGTAACTGGTTAAATAGAAGAGCCCCACATATAATTTAGACAATGATCCTATCAATAAAAGATCGAAGATTGTCGGCAACAAACCACATCTGGTGTGTTCGTATTTCAGAAAAGTTGGGATTGGGGTCTCAATTTTCTAAAGGAATACGAGAAAAAGGAAGAATGTGTTCTTTTCTATTGGAAAGAATGAGTATGAACCTAACCTAGTCCGTGCATGAAGAGTAACCAGGAAGTTTTGTGGATGTTATTATGTAGTACACTGAACTACAGACAGTTTCTGAACTACTATGTCCAACTAAGCAGGAGGTGAGAATGATAATGGTAAGTTCATACTCATTTCTTTTCATTGTTTTATTCATATGTGGTAATCATGATGATGGAATGAATCCATCTCAAGGGGGCCGTTTAAGTGGAATTTGGCCACATTACAAAAGACGTCTCACCAACGTGGCCTATTGGGGTTCTGGGCAAGAGTCCAATTCTTTTGAAGGGGATGGCTAGTAACTAATTAGTGTGAATCAGTGGGAATGCTGGAGGATGATTGTTCCAATCCTTGTGGGATTCATTTAAGAGTACATTATATATCTATTGTTGTGTGAAAATTATTTTGCTTCAGAATGGTCTCATATTCAAGTAATATGCAGTTTAATGTTTCTATGTTAGCATGTCTGGTCAGTGACGGGACATTAATCTGCTTATTACTTGAATATGAGACCGTTCTGAAGCAAATAATTTTTCACACAACAGTAGATATATAATTTACTCTTAAGTGAATCCCACAAGGATTGGAACAATCATCCCTCAGCATTCCCACTGATTCCCACTGATCGGTTACTAGCCATCCCCTTTGACCTATTGAGGACGAGTCCCGAGTATATATATTCTGGCAGGTGTCTATGGGAAATGCATGTCGTAGCAAAATCAGACCGCCCTCAATGGGTTGATAGGCAGTTACCAATTCAGACTACATTGAATTAGCCTGAGAGTTCAAGTTATTTGCTGAAGTCATAATCTTGTGTAGCAATCATGGGTGTGAAGTTTTTATGGCACTGTTCATTACATTTTGGGGTTATACAGACACAAACAAAAACCAAGACATCCAAAGATCTTGCAAATGCCAAATAGGGAAAAACACACTGTGAAAAGTAAAGAATACATACATTTTCATGAAGTGTATTATCTTCACCTGGATACTGACATCTGATAGACTCACTTGTCTTTTTTATTGCTGCATACTGTATTTGAAGTTTCACAGCATTTCCTTTCTTTTGAGTCGAAAAGCTAGTACCCTTACCTTGAGGTCATTCAAAGTAAAATGTAAGATATTGTGGCTTACTGTTTCTTCAAAGGAAGTCGTAAAACTAGGGAATGTCTGTTTGTCAAAAGCGTATACGAGATTGAAATAATGAAAACTTACATAGGAAGCAGAAACCAACCAACACATTAGCAAACATTACAACATGCACCATATTTAAATTAACCCACAGCTAATTAAGTCGCCTTGGCAGATTACATTGTGCGGAAAACCTGCGGTCTTTTAAAAAGGCGGCGATGCGTCGGGGTATTCAAGCTTTCACTTTGGCCCGCTCTATACAGCGTTTCTTTCAAAACGCCGCGTGGGTCCTTTCTCATCCTTCAATGAGTAACAAACTCCAAGTAGTCAAAAGTGTGACAAACCACATTTTTTGACATTTTAAAAGACACCCATTTCTCTATTTCGCAATGCTACATAACGTACTGCAAAGTTTAACAAAAACCTATCGTTCAATCTTTCTCTTGAAATATTTACACAAGGGCTGAGATGGAATGACGGAATAAAAAAAGAGACCAAAGAATTGTATGTTGACTTCACTGACCAACCTTCAAACTGACAGCACTACTGTATCAATAACGAGTAACGCACAAAATACTATTTATCACGCTTTGACATCATTATCATATGACTGGTCATACGTAGAAAAGACGCAATTATTTTGATATGGCTAAAATATGTGAGCACGAAAGCTATCGGCGCTGTTGTGCTCGACATATTATTACATCACATACATTATTCAATACAGTCTCAGCCTATATCATTTATGAAATATACGGTGATGAGCAGCCGTAAATGTGATTCGTCGCTCTCTGTCCTTTTCCCTGAGATAAGGACATTCGAGCAATTAATGTCTACTTTCAGATAGACACAATGGCAGCCTTCACTCGGAAAGTTGAATATCTTTGGCTGAGTGTATGAAATTTGACAGAAATTGAAGATTTTAAAGGAAATTGTGTGATTTGTGTGTAAGTAAGTACTTCCTGCTTTGATATTTTAAAGGCCTGGATTTAGAAGGACCATTTTTTTTTTTTTTTTTTTTTTTTTTTTAGGAGTGATTGCTGGTTACAAAAAAAAAAGTACGGTAAGCAAACTTTGATAAAGGAACCAAGACGTACTGATGCATTACGTGTGGATAGATACAGTATCAGTGAGATTCAAAACAGATAAATCGAAGTGAAGTTTTGTCAAGAAGCAGTGGGCCAGGTGGCACTGGCCATCTCTTATCCATAAGAAACGGGAAAGCAAATCAAGAAAATTAACTCCAGCAGAGAAACGGTTTATCACCAACTTTGTAAAAGACAAGTGGGGTAGAGGTAGATCAAGCGCACTGGGGGATCCAGAGGGGGCGCTCGCTCCTCTTTATTAGTTGTAAAAACAAAAGAAATAAAAAGAAAAACATGAGATGAAACCCGGAAGTAGCACCAGAAATATTTTTTGCGCCCCCCCCCCCCTTTTTTTTTAACGGAATTCCTGGATCCACCCCTGAAGTGGGTTACTTGGAAATGGTATGTCAGTTCATTCCACATCTGTTCTCCCGTATGTTAAGTGTACAGTTCTGGTCGAGGTGAAGATTTAGCTTTTAACGTTTTGTGAGGTATTCAGAAACCACTCTATGAGATGTCAAAGAGCATGCAATACTAAGGGGAATCAAAAGTTTATTTCATGAAAATCGGTTTTGAAATGGCTGAGATATCCAAAAACAAGGTGAAACAAAGAGATACTAATAAAGTTGGGGCATGTCGCCTTTTATCATTAGCACTTTTTTGGATATCTCAGGCATTTGAAAACCAATTTTCATCAAATAAACGTCGAATCCTTCTTACAATTACATGTTCTTTTATATTTCATAAGAGGCTTTTCATTATCTTACTTAGGAATGTTCAAAACATGAATCCCTACCTCAACCAGTACAGTACCTTTAAGAGCCAGCCATGGGGTAAAAGTATTGTTATCATTGTGTATTTATATCATTGTTATTGTATAGAGACATCTATCATCTTTCAACGCACCACCGTTTACATAGCCTACATGCACTTATTTAGCCTACACGGATGCATCGTTTTCAAATGAACCCTACACACTGATAACTAAGACACCCATACAACTGTGTAATAACATGTTCTCTATTTAACAATGCTGCTTTACATACTTATAATTCATCAATCACTTATTACTAATCTTTCTCTTGAAAAATTTACACAAGTGCTGAGGAGGGATACCAGAATGAAGAAAAAAAAATGTTGACCTCACTTATCATCCAGCAAACTGCCAGCACTATCAGTATCATTGATGAGAAATACACTAAAAAATATATACAGTGACATCATTTATAAGTAACAAACAAAACAGTACTATACCATCATTGTCATAATTATGACATCTAATTTTATCTATATTTGATGTGGCTCAAATATACGTGCGGTAGTGCAAACAGCGACATATAGACATTAATTTTATACAGTCTTAGCCTAAATGTAATACACCTCCTGTATTTCGACGAATTCATCACATGACAGAAGACTTTAACAGATACATTTAAATTATTTTCACGTGTTTCCGCCAGAACATCAAGCCGGCTGAATGGTTTAAATCTAAAACAATCTTAACAACCTCATGATCGAGTTGGATTTACCCAATAAAAACAAACAACATTGTCAACCAAACTGCTCTGCACAATGTGACTGTTTGATATACCCTCCTATTGGACAGTGCTACATCGGTTAAACCAGGGATGTCACTCTGATCCATCCGATCAGAGAAAAAAAAAAAAAAACATTTACCACAGGGTTTGAATTTTCCTGCCTACTGTATTCTCGAGGTGACCCAAATGAAAGAGTTCTAGCAAGATTTCCGTTGATGAATAAAAATTATAAGTCACCAAACTACCAAACTCCTGCAAACTCTGCACAATATGACTGTTTGATGTAGTCTTCAGTTGGCACGTGGTAAATTGGTGCAACCACAGAGTTAGCATGGTTAGACTGGAGATTTCTGTCTCCCTGATCCATTCGCCAAGACAACGAGTTATCACAGAGTTTGCATTTCACTATCGACCTTATTCTTGTAAGGCAGTAGGGAAAGATTATGGATGAACACAGTTCAAGTAACCATTAGAAGATGCATATAGATCTTACTTTAAACGGGACACTGACAGCTAATGTTAATGTACCACAAATGCAATGTAAAAAATACAAAGTAGTGTTGAAGCGAAATTAATATGAACGTGTGTCCTTATTGCGCTTCATATTCATTTATATACCATTAGGATATAGTGCAGTAGAGTTGTTGATTCACATTAGAAAGGTACTTTTCTAATGAATACTATTCCTAATCAGTAAAGTGTAATAATAAGTTTTTTATCAAGGTGAATCTAAGCATTGAATATCAAAACCTCCCTGTATAGCCTACATCTCTACATTGTTATATCGTATCTTACATCCTCTGATTGTTGAATCTCTTTCTATCATGGGAATGTTCTTTGTGAAATGCATTCAGAATATGTCATGCCATTATTCATCATCCCATGTCATTACTGCACTCTCCCATACCACTACACCAACATAATTGGATTGTGTGTGTGTGTGTGTGTGTGTGTGTGGGTGGGTTATATTAAGAAAAAAAATCGTCAGGGTGAGAAATGTATTGTATCTCATACTTCCATTATTGATTTCTGAAAGATGCAGAGTTTGTCTGGAGTGCAGAAAGCAATGTCCCCTGTACTTTTGAATTGCTGAAGGAAGCACCATTTTCGCTCAGGAATGTCAGTACACTGAACTTCAACGAATGTTTCCTTGTACTTCAGGTCACTGGTGTAATGATCGATGCTAAGGAGATTTTCTTTCTCATTAACCCAGGCTATCAAGATGGAGTCATCGCTGCAAACTGCTGGATAGGCACTGTAGATGTCACCATCCTTCCATGCAGTGCTCTGAAATGTACCAGACTCATCGATTACTTTCACGCAGTTTTTAGAGATTTTCATGACAAGCTCCTTGTTTGATTTCAACGGGTAGTGTTGTAAAGGTTTGTAGTCTTTGCAGGGTATGTCACGTACTGCCTTCCCACCTGACTTCATGAAAACTTTGATCAGCTGAGGTTTCCTGTAGCTGACATAAATGCGATCTTCGCTGTCTACCGAAACTTCGCAAATTCCGCCCTCATCGTCTGTCAAAGTGTCAAATCCTACGTCACATTTTTCACCGTTTACAGCAAAAAGTGATATGTTATTTGACCCGTTAACAATGATACGGCGACCATCTGAAAGATACCCCATGGTTCGAATGCCGATGTCCTCATGATCACTTGTCGGTGATAGCTTGCCGTTGGGCATGTAATAATAAACCCCACCTACGCTAAATCCTACGGCCATCTGACCTGTAGGTGTTTCAACCATTTTGTTCATACTATCCTTCTTATGAAGCTCTTTCTCCACAGCCTTTTTCCACTCTGCTGGCTGAAGTTCACCAAGATTAAGCTCGTTGTTTGTTGTGTTTGACTGAAGTCGAATACTTTTTACACGTTCCTCGAGAGAACTGGCGTCAGTTAAATCTGGTTTATCTTTTCCAATTGCACATTTCAATTCGTCGAAAAGTGACTGGTGCATGGCAATTGTGCCGCCCTCTAGCGGCGCCTTTAGGCTCTTGTTTGCCAACTCCGAGGAACCTTTGATTCTTGCAATCTGCGTCTTAGTATCATCCAATATACCCTTGAATTTTTGTTCTGCCTCTGTCTTCTGTTCCTCAAGTTGTCGAATCAGTTTCTCTTTCCTCATCGTCAGTTTCCTCACATATTCGTCGTAAGTCTTTTTGATTTCTTTCTTTTTCTCTTCGATATGTGCGATGGTGTTTGTTCTCTTCTGGCTTACATCCTTGATGAAAGTTTCTAATTCATCTTTATAAACCTTACTTTGTTCATTTAATCCATAAATTTCTTGTAATCTCTGTTTGCTGTACTGGGCGTTGCTCAAGACTTTGTGATCCTTCGGTTGGTGATCTAGCATTCGACACCTCATACACATGATCTTCTGGCAATCAAGGCAGACATCCGAACAGTATTGCTCTCCTTCGTCCTGATCATGACTAGGACATAAAACCTTCTTTTTGATGTGCGCCCTCCCTTGTCTGATGTCTTCAACGGTGACAATCTGGTGGGTGGTGTTTGCTGGCCACTCATTGTGCTTCACGTGACATTTATCACACATGTAAGCCTTGCAACTTTGGCAGTAGGTCTTCGCGTTAGGGCGATCCGTCGAAGTACATACCGTGCATGGCTGAATGGCTCCTGCCATATCGTCTACCAAAGACTGGACCTGAAGGTTAGTGTTAAGGTTCGATACATTCCCGTCTTTCACCTCCGTCCTCTGGCGGCAGAGTGGACAGGAAATATGATTGGGATTCCCGCCTGAAGATTGAAGGAGACAGAGGCACTCCTTGCAGAAAGTGTGACCGCATGACAAAAGTTTGGGTGATTTCAGGAGATCGATACACAGTGGACATTGGAGACTTTTCGTCACAGCTTGTTCCAATGAAGACATTGCGAAGAATTCTGAACGAAAAATAAAATATCGCCAACAAGTTGTTATGACATGGAAGCTGCAAACAGTTAGAGCAGAAATTCCACACCTGTTTCTAGATTCAGTCTAAATTCAAGGCATTACGGTGTTTAAATAAGTATTCTGAAGAAAAAACAAAACAAAATAAAAACAAAACAAAGCAAAACAAACATGACATATAAATATAAATAAATATGACATCAGGAAAATGAAAAGGACCAAGTAAGCCAGTATATATTTTACCTCAACTCTTTTAGTTCGGTCTGATCTCGCGTTGCGAGATTCTTAGTAGAAGAATTCTGAGGGGAAAAAAAAACCCTAACTTTGACTGACGGTTACATTTAAATTCCAAACACAAACTTCTCTTAACTACTGGATCTCACTTTGAGACATTTCTTAGCAGACTTTGAGACAAAGTAGCTATTTGATGTGATTTCTTTTTTTAATTCAGACTGACAAAACATTGTTTGAAACGAAAACTGTGATAGAAAGGGACACATCATCTGCTTGAGTTGTGAAGTCGACTTTCTGTATTGGGCCTATGTTTCCACTATGATGTGATTACCCCATTCGCCTATAAAACGTGCAGCAAATGAATTTTTAATGGACTTTGCCAAAGTATACTTCCCTAACTAAACAATGCTTTGTGGCCAACATGCTAATTCCAGCAATCATGTATGAGAATATATCTGCAATATTTTCCAAGTTGTAGTTTTCTACAAACAGTAGAAAATTTACGCAGGGCTAAAGAAATTAAGCAAGAAAAGAACAAAGAGAAAACGGAGAGAGAGAGGGGGGGGGGGAGACACGACCTAACAACATTATCTTACATTATCCACAAAATGCAATTTATAATTACATATATCCTGCTAAGGCAGAAGATACTAGAACCTTTTGAAGTAATGATATATTACTAGGCATTGCAAACTGGATGGAAAACCTCTTGAAATGACGCAGAAAGGATACAAGTATACATATACATATGCCAGAAATAAGTCAATAGTGGCTTCGAGATATTAAAAAAAAATCTCTGTACGCAGACGAAACTGTATAATTATATGAATCATACTTAACAGAAACTTAGACAAATCATGGTGTAAATTACAAACTAAAGTAGGATATCGATTTTCACTTTACTTACCCGTGAATGTGTATTCCGATAGATAATCTTGACGTGTACCCAGGGGAGTTTCTGTACTGACATGAGATTTCCAAGGGTGTCTGACGAGAAAGTGTAAACCAAATCAGGCGCTGCTAACCGTTTCTGTGTCAGAAAGTCAATTTAACGTGCACATGATATTTTCACACACATGTCTATGGACAGGAAATAAAGGTGGTACATACAGGATTAAATCCAGACATTCAAGCATCCCGAGTACATTATTGCGGCCGGATGTGTGCTGGTTTGAACATTGGACTTGATATTGTAGTCCCATAATGAATTGTTTTGTTTTATTCTCCTCATAATCAAAGGGAAGGATCCCTATTTTCATACCCGCAAGGGCCCACCCAAGTTCGACTTAGTGGAAATTCATTGCGCATTTACCCACAACACTGTTGTAAGTGACGTAGCAGCCTTACAATCGAACCCCTCGCAGTACACACACTGCACTGAACTTATCATCTTCCCTAGCACACGCTCGCATAGGACAGTTTGTCAAATTAAGCAGGACATTTTTATTACATTAGTTTATTTCACTTGTGTGTAATAATAATGATTTAATGAATCAAAATAAGTAATATCATACTGTACATGACCTACATGTAGTTGTTAATACACTAACAAGCCGTAAATATGATATTACATCAGTAAAGTGTACTGACTATTTTTAAGCGTTAAATGTCATAAAGGCCTCCCTCTATAGCGTACATCTCTACAATGTTATAATGATTATCGTATTTAACATTCTATGAGCAAGACCCTATTGAATCACCTTCTTTCATGGGAATGCTCTTTTTCAAATACATATGAAATGTCTCACGCCATTATTCATCATCCCATGTCATCACTTCACCATCCCATACCACTACACGCACATATTAACTTAGAGTGTAGGACTTTATGTGTGTATGTGTGTGAGTGTGTGTGTGTGTGTGTTATTCAAAACCAACGTCAATATGACGTATCTATTGTATCTTACAGTTCTGTTGCTGATTTCTGAAAGATATAGAGTTTGACGGGCGTGCAAAAAGCAGTGTCCCCTGTAGTTTTGAATTGCTGAAGGTAGCACCACTTTCGCTCTAGGATGTCAATACGCTGACCATCACAGAGTGTCTCCTTGTACTTCAGGTCACTAGTGTAATGATCGATGCTAAGGAGATTTTCTTTCTTATTAACCCAGGCTATCAAGATGGAGTCATCGCTGCAAACTGCCGGAAAGGCAGAATAGATGTCGCCATCCTTCCTGACAGTGCTCTTCACTGTGCCGGACTCATCAATCACTTTCACGGAGTTAGAATGGGTTTTCATGACAAGCTCCTTGTTGGATTTCAACGGGTAGTGTTGGTAAAGTTCATTGTCTTTACAGGGTATCTCACGTACTGCCTTCCTACCTGACTTCGTGAAAACTTTGATCAGGTGAGCTTCCCTGTAGCTGGCATAAATGCGATCTTCACCGTTTACAGAAACATCGCAATATCCGCCCTCATCACGTGTCAAAGTGTCAAATTTTACGTCACACTTTTCACCGTTTACAGCAAAGAGTGATATGTTGTTTAATGATGCAATGATACAGCGACCATCTGAGAGATACCCTATGGCTCCAATACCTATGTCCTCATGATCACTTGTCGGGGATAGCTCACCATTGCGCGTGTAATAACAAACCCCACCCAAGTAAGATGCCACAGCCATCTGACCGGTCGGTGTTTCAACCATTTTAGCCATACAATTCTTCACAGGAAGCTCTTTCTCCACGACCTTTTTCCACTCTACTCTCTGAAGTTTACCAAGATGGAGCTCGTTGGTCGCTGCGTTTGACTGAAATCGAAGAGTTTTTACACGTGCCTCAAGAGAACTGGCGTCCGTTAGATCTGGTTTATCTTTCCTGATCGCACATTCCAATTCGTCGAAAAGTGACTGGTGCATTGCAATTGTGCCGCCCTCTAGCGGCGCCTTTAAACTCTTGTTTGCTAACTCCGAGGAACCTTTGATTATTGCAATCTGCGTCTTAGTATCATCCAATATATCTTTGAATTTTTGTTCTGCCTGCGTCTTTTGTTCCTCAAGTTGTCGAATCAGTTTCTCCTTCCTCATCGTCAGTTTCCTCACATATTCGTCGTAAGTCTTATTGATTTCTTCCTTTTTCTCTTCAATATGTGCGATGGCGTTTGTTCTCTTCTGGCTTACATTCTTGATAAAAGTTTCTAAATCATCTTTATAAACCTTACTTTGTTCGTTTAGTCCATTCATTTCTTGTAATCTCTTTCTGTTGTATTCGGCGTTACTCAAGACTTTGTGATCTTTCGGCTGGTGATCTAGCATTCGACACCTCATACACATGATGTGTGTGTGAGAGTGTGTATATACTATGTACGTATTAATGTGATGATTTTTTTTTTATTTACTTGATTTCACACAGAACCAGTTGTAATATATGTTGCTATTGCAAAGTTGTATTTTCATGTGTAGGCAACCTAACACAAGCCAAGATGCTTTCAAGGCTGCCTGGCTCTCATTGTAAACGCCATTATTACATATTGTTGTGTTTTATTTTGCCGAATAAATGGCCTAAATTGGCCTCAATCAATCAATCAATCAATCAATCTTCAGGCAATCAAGGCAGGCATCCGAACAGTACTGCTCTCCTTCGTCCTGGTCATGACTCGGACATAAAACCTTTTTCTTGATGTGCGCCCTCCCTTGTTTGATGTCTTCAACGGTGACCATCTGGTGGCTAGTGTGTGCTGGCCACTCATTGTGCTTCATGTGACATTTATCACACATGTAAGCCTTACAATTTTGACAGTAGGTCTTTGCGTTCGGGCGATCCGCCGAGGTACATATCGTGCATGGCTGAATGGCTCCTGCCATCTCGTCTACTAAAGACTGGACCTGAAGGTTATTCTTAAAGGTAGGGGATACCTTTTACAGACCTCCCAAAATGCAGCAAAACATTAAATATGAACCTCAGGGGGCTTGTTTAGGCCACTGCTGAGAAATTTGGAAGTCAACAGTTATCTACAATTTGAATAATGCACAAAACTCAACTACTCAGTAGTTCTTTGTGTCAGCCACACTTAAGCCTTTTTGTTGCAGTCTTCTATATTTTTTATCTATAAACACAAATCTAAAAGTATAAGAGCTGATGTAATATAGAGTGTGTGGCAAGAATGTATATAGAAATGTTTGTAAGTTTTGATGAACTTTCTTCACAAAATATACATGATGGACACACATGCAGTGCATGGGTCTGCAAAGGTAGCCTAGTAATGTACTGGAATTTACGGTGAGCCCCGAAAAATATTCAATTCAAAATCTAACGGTCAAAAAAGTGTACTAAATGTTACCTTCCACTTTCAATACTTTATGGGAGTTTCTAAAATGATACTCTCTTCAACATACCACTGTATTTATACAACTCTTCATTTAAGGCATGCAAATGGGATTCCCTACCTTTAAGGTTTGATACATTCCCGTCTTTCACCTCCGTCCTCGTGCTGCAGAGTGGACAGGAAATATGATTGGGATTCCCGCCTGAAGCTTGAAGGAGACAGAGGCAATCCTTGCAGAAAGTGTGACCGCATGATAGAAGCTTTGGTGTTTTCAGGAGATCGATACACAGTGGACATTGCAGACTTTTCGTCACAGCTTGTTCCAATGAAGACATTGTGATGTATTCTAAAGCAAAAGCAAAATGAAACGAAAAATACATTTCCCTAAGTACGACATAAGAACACTATTAAGGATCAAGTAAACCCTTTACCTGTGCTCTTTTGATTCGGCTTAAACTCGAGTTCCGAGATTCTTAGTAGATGAATTCTATGGAAAAAAAAAATCCTAACCATGACACGAAGGAAAACTTATACACTGTATTCCCAAGCACAAACTTCACATTTTCCCCTAGATTTAACCTAGCAATATTTCTTAGCAGGTATTGGCAAACAATGGCTTGGTGATGTGATTATAGTTTTGAATTCAGACAGGCAGAACATCGTTTGAAACGAAAAAAAAAAAACCGAAAACACAGAGGAACGGTATCTGCTTGAGTTGTGAAGTCTCACTACAATATAGAGGGCCTACGTTTCGACTGTGATATTTTTGTCCTAACATATGATTATTAGTTTCCACTAAGCGAGCAACAAATGAATTTTAATTGATGTTGTCAAGGTATACTTCCATAACCAAACAACGTTTTGTAGCCAACATAATAGTCCGGCAATCATGTATAAGAATTTTGATAATCCACAATATTTTCCCATCAGTTGAAGTTCTCTAAGCAGCAATCAATTTAAGCAGGGCTAAATGAATCAAACAAGAAAAGGACAAAATAGTAAAAAGGGAGGGAGAGAGAGAACAGATAGATGAGGGGCAGGAAAAGGAGGAGGAGGAGGAAGAGAGGGGGAGGAGAGAGAGAGAGAGAGGGGGGGGGGGAGTAGACGCGACATCATTACCTTACATTATCCACAAAATTACAGCACATAATCATCATATTTATCTCCTGCTAAGGTATGGAAGAGACGCATAGAAGTTATGGTATCACTGTTTAAAACGGGCTGGAAAAACTCTCAAAACAAAACATAACGAATAAAGACAAGTATACAGGTATACATGACAGAAAATATTCCAATAATGGTTTCAAGAATATAAGAACATTAATTATATCCGCAGACAAAACCATATATAGGAGTCAATATCAACAGAAACTTAACCTGTTCAATACTAAATTCTTAAATCTCCATAGACTTAACACACATGTAACCAGGTTCCCGTAGAGAACGGGTTAAACGAATAATGCAGTGATTACAAACTGAAGTAGGATGCTGATTTTTCACTTCACTTACCCGTGAATGTGTACACATTCCGATAGATGATCTTGGCGTGTACTCACGGCGTTTCGGTACTGAACTCAAGTATAGAAAGATGTCTGCCGTAATAGTTCAAACCAAGTCAGGCGCTACTAACCGTTTTTGTGCCAAAAGGGCAATTTAATGTGCACAAATTTCACACGAATGTCTATGGACAGGAAATAAATCTAGGACCCAAAGGGTTAAATCAGGATACTCAAGCATCTCAAGTACATGATTGCGAACGGATGTGTGCTAATGTGAACTGTGGATTAGTCATTGTGTACTTGAAATGGTAGTCTCATATCATGTCAAAATGAATTTTGTTCTCCTCATAGTTGAAGGGAAGGATCGAACGATTTATCAGTCTTTCGAGGGGAAAGTATAAAAATAATAGAAGACATTGGAATTGTGTTTCAATCTAACAAAACGCACCAAGGAAATATTTTAATTAAATATTATTTTTTTATTCCGCAAGACTCAGCCTAGTTCTAGCCATTTCGCGACAATCCATTGCGCAATTACTCACAAACTGTCGTGCGTGACGTAGCAGCCTGACAACCGATCCTCTCGCAGTACACACACTGCGCTAAACTTGGTATCTCACTTTACTCACGCTAGCATACGAGAGTTTGTCAATTTCAGCAGGACAGTTTATTACATTTGTTTATTTAACTGTTATTTAACTGTTGTTATCAACAATGCAATATTATTATTTTATGAAGCAAAATAAGTTATCATATTGTGCACGGCCGATGAACGAAAATTGTAAGAAATGGCGTCTGGCTTGAGCATCTTTTTCTTCGTCTTGTAATTCATCATCTTCGCTCACATGTCTTCCTTAAAGCATTCTGCCTCGAATGGTCTTCACAGACGACGCGATTTTTACAATAGTTATAGGATTTTATATTATATTCGTCCGTCCAAATATTGACTAGCCATTTAGATGTTCAAGCAGTACGTCCGCCTACAATGTACCAGGGGAAAGAGGAGAATGTATGCTACAGTTGATGATAAACTGTATGTCGGGGCGCTGCAACATTTAAGTATGCCTACTGCTGCTTAAGTCAGAATGATGATAAATGACGTTTTCATACCTCAAGCACCTGAGACAAAAAGAATTGTTTCATAGATAGCTCAATAAAACAATCGGCCCGCCGTCGGTCTGCCATAACCTCTCCACTTCCCAACTAGCTGATCGTGCCAATCTTATTACTTTTTGCCGCTTACCTTCGTAAGAGTGGTAGTTTATTACTATTTTGTTAAGCAATATGCAACATGCGATATTGCCAATGCCACAACATTATTATACCACGTAACTTTTTCCTCATGGAATATCAGAATAACTTGATCTTGTATGACGTGCAATGGGCTGTCAGTGGGGTATGATGTTTGCCTTCCATGAGCTTCTTATGGTTTGCCGGTTTAACCAGGAAGAGAATATAATACGTATATAATTATATATATATATACATATATATATATATATATATATATATATATATATATATATATATATAGAGACGATGAAGACAAACAAGTTGACATAATGCATTAGAATCCAACTTCATTTATTTGTAAACCAAATTTTCGACCCTTGCACGGATCTTCCTCAGGGTAACAGTGATATTTGTATTTGAAGCTCAGCACAGAAAAATAATAATAATAACAAAGAAACGCGCCTGGTTGTCAGCTTAGAGTTTGAGCTAGGTTAGCAACCAACACGCACGGTTGTTAGCTTAAAATCCTTAAACTCAATTATGACGTAACAATGCATCATAAAATGCATAAGAAGTAAGACATAGACATTTTCAAATCAAACTGATCGTTTACCAGCCGCGCAAAATACATACCAACACGCACGGTTGTTAGCTCATAATTTGCGCTATCTTCATGAGTGCAAAATCCTTAAACTCAATTATGACGTAACAATGCATCATAAAATGCATAAGAAGTAAGACATAGACATTTTCAAATCAAACTGATCGTTTACCAGCCGCGCAAAATACATACCAACACGCACGGTTGTTAGCTCATAATTTGCGCTATCTTCATGAGTGCAAAATCCTTAAACTCAATTATGACGTAACAATGTATCATAAAATGCATGATAGACATTTTCAAATCAAACTGATCGTTTACCAGCCGCGCAAAATACATACCAACACGCACGGTTGTTAGCTCAAAATTTGCGCTATCTTCATGAGTGCAAAATCCTTAAACTCAATTATGACGTAACAATGTATCATAAAATGCATAAGAAGTAAGACATAGACATTTTCAAATCAAACTGATCGTTTACCAGCCGCGCAAAATACATACCAACACGCACGGTTGTTAGCTCAAAATTTGCGCTTTCTTCATGAGTGCAAAATCCTTAAATTCAATTATGACGTAACAATGTATCATAAAATGCATAAGTAGTATAGTAAGACATAGACATTTTCAAATCAAACTGATCGTTTACCAGCCGCGCAAAACATATAGCAACCCGAAGAGAGCATAACGATTAAAATATGCAGATAAAACATCTAAAGGCATGTTTGAGTAATAGCCGGTAAACTTTATCGAATTGGGCCTAAATTGAGGCGCAGAGACAAAGAGATATACTACTTAAAGAAACTATATTTGCCTAGCCATGACAGGTCTCTGTTCAGCCCAGTCTGAAAACTCTTGCTACGAATTATAGCGCGCAGTTCAGCCAATTTTCTCTCATCCGCGGATTTATACCCGCCCCCGAAGAGGCAGATCTTAAGATCACTTAAGGAATGGTCGGTTTGGCTGAAATGCTCGGCTACTGGGAAACCGGTTCGGCGTTGCCTGATTGTACATCTGTGGTTATTGAATCGCATTCTGAAACTTGTACTTGTTTCACCAATATAGGCTACTCCAGGGCATTTGTTACAAAGAAAACAATACAAAACGTTACTTGAATCACAGTTGTGAGCAGGAGGATAGATGGTATAATCAGATGAGAGCTGTACGGAGTTATCCGTTATTATGTGAGCACATATCTGACAGCGCGTTTTGCCACATTGTTTGTTACCTCTATAGGTTGAGGTGGGCCGGGTAGCTGATTCCTCACCAGTAATCTTTTCAGACTGGGCGGCTGTCTCTGTGCATGTAGGGGGGCCCTAGGCATGATTTTAGCAAGTTTTTCATCGACCGTGATTGTGGGCCACTCTTTCTTGATTGTAAGGGCAAGTTGGCGACCTTTCGGGTGATACGTGGCGACAAAGGGGACTGCTTCTTCCCCTTTGTTTTTTCTTTTTTGTACGAGAAGAGCCTCTCTACTTTTTCGGCTCACCATTTCCATGGATTTCTTGATCAAGTTGATCGGATAACCGCGCTCAATGAAATGCCTGCCTAGTTGCAGTGCATCCGATTCGTAGGTATGAGGGTCGGATGTTATTCTTTTGTACCTCAATAGTTGGCTGTACACTATTGACTCCTTGATGTGCGTAGGATGGAATGAGTTATAATTAAGATAGGTGAAGGAGTCAGTCGGCTTAGTGTACACCGATGTTTGGAGTTTCTGCCCATTTGGGGAAAGAGTGACCGTGACGTCAAGGAAGTGGACTTTCTCTTGTGAACTTTCCATGGTGAATTTGATGTTACCATCGTGTGAATCAAACCTTTCATGAAAGGATTTGAGGTCATTGGTATCATGTGGCCATATCATGAAAATATCATCTATGTACCGGAGGTACAAACTGGGTTGAAGATGGGATTTTGAGAGAAAGTCCTCCTCCAACTCGGCCATGAAGATGTTTGATTTGATCAGTTTGATTTGAAAATGTCTATGTCTTACTTCTTATGCATTTTATGATGCATTGTTACGTCATAATTGAGTTTAAGGATTTTAAGCTAACAACCGTGCGTGTTGGTTGCTAACCTAGCTCAAACTCTAAGCTGACAACCAGGCGCGTTTCTTTGTTATTATTATTATTTTTCTGTGCTGAGCTTCAAATACAAATATCACTGTTACCCTGAGGAAGATCCGTGCAAGGGTCGAAAATTTGGTTTACAAATAAATGAAGTTGGATTCTAATGCATTATGTCAACTTGTTTGTCTTCATCGTCTTCATGCTCTTATTCCAACACGCGGATAATAATACCATTTTATACATCTTGGAATTTTCCACGTGTTGGACTTCGAATGTTGTAATTATTAGAAGAAAGAGTCTCAAGTACGCCATAGATCCAACGATTACAAAAAATTTTTATTACAAAATTTTCGGTCTGCCTCAGACCTTCGTCAGTGCAAAGACAATGATGGACAATGATAAACATGAATCATAACAACAATGCTATGCGCGTCATACGCGTAGTGCGTTGCCCTGGAGCTGCGTTGTCAAGGAGAGCGCTGATACGTATAGGGGTATGGTAGAAAGTGAAATCTCAATGAAGACTGAACTCAGACTCAACAAAAGTTTCAAGTGCTTGTTTGAATCATATGCTATATTATATACTCTTTATAAGAATACATTGCTATGTATACGTCCTTGTAATAATAGATTCTATTTTTTTCGTATATAGATAAACATCGAAGAAAAGACGCATATAAAGCATTGATTACAAATGGAGAAAAAATTAAAAGGAATGAGCTAATAATACAACTAGTTATTAGAGCATCTATTTACTGTAAAAATAAAAATTATATATATATATATATATATATATATATATATATATATATATAATACGGATAATCAAGACATCATATTAAAAAAATAGTGTTCAATACAAATATAATAAAATCTCAACATTAACTCAATTAAAATCTCAATGAAGACTAAACTCAAACTCAACAGTTCCGAGCGTATGTGTATATTATATGCATGCCAATGTATGCTATATATACTATATATAAATACATTACTTTATGTATACATCCATGTAATATTTGACTTTTGTGACTCCATTTTTTCGTAGATAAACATCGAAAAAAAAACATGTAAAGACGCATATCAAGCATCAATCAAGCATCAATTACAAATGGAGAAAAAAAATGAAAAAATAAGCTCATAATAATCATAACCAAATATCGAAGCATCTGTTTACTGTAATGATGAGAATATGATAAATTTGCGGCTAATCAAAACATCATATTTAACATAAAAGGTAAGTGGTCAATGCGAAATATAATAAAATCTTAACATTACCTTTTGTAAATAATGAAAAATATGCATATAATATAGGTCTAGTCTCAGATTCTTAGAGATTCATTTCTTCACTTCTTGTAGAAAGAGAAACTGCTTAACCATCCAAGGTCCTTGTTGAGTCCTGTTTCAAAAGACCTGGTTTGGATCCCTCTCAGCAATTCACCAAAGAGGCAGAGGAAGTCCTGTCATCACTATCGGCGATCCCGAAAACTGAAAGCAGGAACCTTCTCCCCACCGATCCCAGAACCAGTCGTCTCTACCTTCTACCGAAGATCCACAAACTACAAGCGAAAGTAGCCTCACACCTCGAACAACCAGAAGGCGAGATCTCCAGTGACCAGGTAATCGACGTATCTAAATCACATAACATCATCCCACCAGGCCGACCCATAATATCAAACTGTGGTTCTCTAACAGAAATGATGTCAGCTTACGTAGATAGAACTCTACAAAAATACTTGCCCTCGATTCCCAGCTTCATCAAAGACACCACTGACTTTCTCAACAAGATAGAGTCCATTAAGGATAAACTCCCCGAGTCATTTACTCTAGTCACGATGGATGTCACTTCTCTGTACACTAACATAGGTCATGAAGACGGAATCAAGGCCATGTCAGATTTTCTTACTAAGCAAGACGTAGAAGCATCTCTTGTAACTGATCTTGCTAGGTTAACAGAGTTCATTCTCAAGCACAATTTCTTCACGTTTGACGACAAATTCTATCTCCAAACCAATGGCACTGCAATGGGCACGAAAATGGCCCCTTCGTATGCAAACATATTCATTTGTGAGCTAGAACAAAGTTTCCTATCCAAATGTGAGAAGAAGCCTCTACTCTATCTGAGATACATCGACGATATTTTCATAATTTGGACAGACTCAGACGAGTCGCTCATGAAGTTTGTCGAAGACTTCGGAAAAGTCAACCGAAGCATCCAATTCACTATGTCAAAGTCAAAGTCAGAGGTTGCCTTCCTTGATGTTAAAATCAAAATATCTGACGGAAACAAGATTTCGACAAGTGTGTATCACAAGCCCACTGACAAACACACCTATCTTCGCCATGAAAGCTTCCATCCAAAACACTGCAAAGAAGCGGTCGTGTACAGTCAGTTTCTGAGATACCGGAGAATCATCTCAGATGACGAGGAATTTCACAAACAAGCGATCACACTTGGAGGCTTCTTCTTACAAAGAAGATATCCTATCCACATGATAAACCGCAGTCTAGAAAGAGCTAAATCAAAAAAGCGTGCAGAGTTACTCAAGAGTAAAAGCGAAACTGCTAAACCATCTGACAGGCTACCTCTTGTAACCACGTATCATCCCTCCACAAAAGCGTTGATTAACGAAATCAACAAGGAGTGGAAATACCTATCTCTTGACAAATCTCTCCCTGCCACGTTCTCGAACCACCCCATCAACGCTCAAAAACAACCGAAAAACCTACGAGAATTATTGGTAAAGAGCTCAATCTCAAAGAAACAAAAACAGAAAGCTAACCGCCCATGTGGCAAAAGCCGTTGCCAAATCTGTGCCCATATGCTCACCTCTAAAAAAGTAGATCTAACTCCTGGCTTCTCTGTCTCTACCCCTCACGCCACATGTGACACCCCAAATGTGGTTTACTGCATCTCATGCTCAAAATGCCCTAACGCGAAGTATATCGGGGAAACAGGTACTAAGTTCAGACTTCGTTTCAACAATCACAGAAATTCAATTCAGCACAAGTCATCACTACCAGTTGCCGAACATTTCAACTCAGGCAACCACTCAATTCGGGATCTGCAATTCTGTATCATCGGCACTAATTTCAAAGACAGAGAAGCCAGAAAATTAGCTGAAATGAAATTCATCATCCAAACCAGGTCTTTTGAAACAGGACTCAACAAGGACCTTGGATGGTTAAGCAGTTTCTCTTTCTACAAGAAGTGAAGAAATGAATCTCTAAGAATCTGAGACTAGACCTATATTATATGCATATTTTTCATTATTTACAAAAGGTAATGTTAAGATTTTATTATATTTCGCATTGACCACTTACCTTTTATGTTAAATATGATGTTTTGATTAGCCGCAAATTTATCATATTCTCATCATTACAGTAAACACATGCTTCGATATTTGGTTATGATTATTATGAGCTTATTTTCTTGATTTTTTTTCTCCATTTGTAATTGATGCTTGATTGATGCTTGATATGCGTCTTTACATGTTTTTTTTCGATGTTTATCTACGAAAAAATGGAGTCACAAAAGTCAAATATTACATGGATGTATACATAAAGTAATGTATTTATATATAGTATATATAGCATACATTGGCATGCATATAATATACACATACGCTCGGAACTGTTGAGTTTGAGTTTAGTCTTCATTGAGATTTTAATTGAGTTAATGTTGAGATTTTATTATATCTGTATTGCACACTATTTTTTTTAATATGATGTCTTGATTATCCATATTATATATATATATATATATATATATATATATATATATATATTATATATATATATATAATTTTTATTTTTACAGTAAATAGATGCTCTAATAACTAGTTGTATTATTAGCTCATTCCTTTTAATTTTTTCTCCATTTGTAATCAATGCTTTATATGCGTCTTTTCTTCGATGTTTATCTATATACGAAAAAAATAGAATCTATTATTACAAGGACGTATATATAGCAATGTATTTTTATAAAGAGTATATATAGCATATGATTCAAACAAGCACTTGAAACTTTTGTTGAGTCTGAGTTCAGTCTTCATTGAGATTTCACTTTCTACCATACCCCTATACGTATCAGCGCTCTCCTTGACAACGCAGCTCCAGGGCAACGCACTACGCGCATGACGCGCATAGCATTGTTGTTATGATTCATGTTTATCATTGTCCATCATTGTCTTTGCACTGACGAAGGTCTGAGGCAGACCGAAAATTTTGTAATAAAAAATTTTTGTAATCGTTGGATCCATGGCGTACTTGAGACTTTTTCTTCTATATATATATATATATATATATATATATATATATATATATATGTAGCGCCCGCCCGGGGAGGGGGGCGTGTCTGAATAGACAAGAGAAGATAAGACACTGTGTCAAGCTTGGATGCGTGGTACAACAGAGTCATTTTATTCTATATCTCTACTTCAACAACTAATAATCAAATATCGAAATGGAAAATGTATATTTACAAATGAATATTTACATAACAAACACTATAAAATGTACTGATGAACGTCTCATCATAACTTGTAACGCTTCATGATACGAATTGTATCGATTATACCATAATAACGACAACAGTAACAATAACCACTCCTTATAACCCGAAACACTTCATTCTTTAAAACACTATTAACATATCTAACAATCCTCCGATATATCAGTCTATCATTCCTTGGAATGAACTTTTCATAATTCTTGAAACTAATCAACCAAAACTCATTCTTAACTCTCAGATTACCTTTGTAATCCTTTTGCCTTTAAAAACAAACATAACCAAATTAATATTAAATTCACAAAATACAAATGTAAAGTCTGTAGCTAATCAGCCATCATATTCATACCTTCAAAATAACCTTGTTATCTTGCATGAGTAAACCTGACATCTAACATATATTTTACCATGACTAAATTGTCATGAAATAATATACTAAAACATATTCTTCTTTCGATCTTTAACTCTCTTTTTACTTTCAGCAACTCAATGAATATAACTACAAGAATGTTAGCATTATCATCCCTATAATTTCTACTCAATGATTTACTATCTTTAATCTCTAAGACTGCAGGTCATTTGTGCGCACAAGACCCTTGAAATAATAATATTTCACTCTCAGTCTTCATTATTAACACATAATCATTTGCTCTGCAAATGCATTTCTTCATGTATTCTAGAAGCTATCATAACTTCGCATAACATGACTAAACGCTGAAGGTATAAACTGTACCTTGCCATTACTTCTAACTCTCATGACTTTAAATAAAATATATATTAACCTTGCCCTTCTGAGGCCAGACATACGCTATTCACTATAGCATTTATATATACAAGCACTACAAGGTGACAATAAACTAGACATACACAATGTAACCAACTACAACACTACAGCATTCCCACACTCTGGTAGGGGCTTAATCCTAGAACTAAACAAATCACAGACTGCCCAAACTTCCTGCCTCAACACTGAACACAGCATCTCAAACAGCTACTTTTATTCAAGACTGGTAATACACTACATCATGCAGTCTCTTCTCTTTCAGGTGAGGGGAAGAGTGAGGAAATCTCCTCATAAAGCTCAAACTAAAACAAAGAGACTGGCTGACTGTTCAGCACCAACGCTTTCTCAATGAATGGAGTAGAGGGACAGAGTTAGAGAGAGAGAGAGAGAGACAAAGCAAAAGAGGGGAGAGAGAACTAAAGCAGGCAGTTACACTAGTCTATGTTCAGACCCTGTTTGCTGAAAATTCCCTAGCCATTGGGTTCACCCTGTAATACACTATATTTACATTTCTAATCATTTAAAGATGAACAGGTAACATACTGTAACTCCAAATGCATCCTCAAAGCTGTAAGTCACATCAATGTTATATCACCATAACGTTTGCACATATAGAAATACTCCCAGTGGGTCTAGATTGTGAGACTAATCTCTTACTTGGAGAAGTTCTCATAAAGTCTCTTATCAGCATTGTTTCTCACCCCTGAAGCTTTCTGGTCAGTTCTTTGTTCTAGTGTGAATCATGGGGGTGCGTTGGCACTCTTTTCATTACACTCCTTCAATACTCTATGTACTACCCTGTGCTGGGTGTGTTCATACCCAAGGAAGGTATATACAATTATAGTGCTGCATGCGTAACAGCACTGCTTATGACCCAACGTGTATGAAACTATTTTGGATCACACACTATATACATAGTACATTGCCTTTATACATTCTCGACTCATTCATCAACTCACATGTGTCTGACATCATACAATTATCTATCATGTCACACATACACAATCAATAAGTAAATATATTAAAAGTATATATTATAAAACATTACGTCTCATCGTAGTTTTCTTGCCAGATGAATATTATGACATATAATCTTGGTTGAGATGGAACATTCTTGTTTTACCACTTCCAGAAAACTTAGATGGAGAGTGACATGGAGCTTTTCATTCACTCAAGTTTCTTACAAAACATATAATAATTGCATTTCTGTTCACAAAAGCATCTCGTACGGTGATAGCTCTCATTATATTTCTCAAAACGTGTTTGGTTCAATAATCATTCTGAGAGAATAACTATTAAAAGTATGAAAAAGGTATTTTTTACCTGAATAGACAAGAGAAGATAAGACAATGTGTCAAGCTTGGATGCGTGGTACAACAGAGTGAAGAACCAAGCCAACATCCAAGCTGGTTGGGCTTTTCTTATCTCTCTTCCAAGAAAGGGGCTGGGCCACTCTCCAAATTGGGAGGGGCAGCATCTCACTTTGAGGGACAAATAGCTATTTACCTTCATGGCCAATTGCCATTAGGGTAGAGAGGTACAATACAGTAACACAAAAAAATAGGGGGGGGCAATTCTGTGGGGCTCCACATATATATATATATATATATATATATATATATATATATATATATATATATATATATATAGTTGAGACAATGTAGATAACAGAAGATGTCGCATGAAACCGGCAGAGTTGTGAAGCTTTCGACCGTGGTCTTCCTCAGCTTTAATGTCTGTTTGTGAAACGAAATATATGTTTTTGAGCATAACAAATCTGAAGTCATAAACACAATATATTGAATATAAGTTGAGCATGAGTTAATAGTTACATGACATACTTGGCAATATTTTTTGGCACTTTGCAACATATTCAACAATGTATAACTGAAAATGAGTGTATAGTGAGTATATATAGCATACAAACATATCATACAATAAAAATTATCAAACATATATCATAAATAAACTAAATAATATGATTACCTGCTAAGCAGACGTTTGCGTTGCCTGGATGTCTTGTGGTTGTCTTGTGGCGGGATGTGAGTGATCATGTGATATTGGGGGAAGGGAATATCAGCTATAATAATCTCAACTATAATTTCACTTAAGATGACAGAGGCGTGGGGTAGGAATATCAGCATCATCACACTATATATATATATACATATATATATATATATATATATATATATATATATATATATATATATATATATATATATATATATATATATATATATATATATATATATATATATATATATATATATATGTGTGTGTGTGTGTGTGTATGTATACTCTCTAAAAAAATCGAGTGAAAATATTCACTCTTTTCAGTGAATACAAAAAAGAGTGAATTTTGAGAGTGATTCCTGAGGTCACTCTAAAACGAGTGAAAATGAACATTTTTACTCAAAATTCACTCCAATTTCATTCTAAATTCACTCTTTTTTGTATTCAATCCTTTAAGAGTGAATATTTTCACTCGATTTTTTTTAGTGAGTACTCGTTTATCTTACTACATATTATTTCCTTGAAAACTCTTTTTCTTTTTGTACTTTTTACTGTTTCACCCTTAGCAAGTATTGCTTAGTAGGCCCCAACAATGATAAAAAGTCAAGGAATAATGGCCTTTTGGTTTTGATATTTTCTTTGACTATACAGTACAGATGTCATTAGATCTTAGGATAGTTGTCAGTTTTCTTATAAAGTGTACTCTACACATCAAAGAATGTTAATTGATAATTTTGTTCCGAACTTTCCGAAATATTCATAAATCAATGGTTTTATTCAGTATTCATGGTTTACATTCAATCGAAACAACAACAGCAAAACCTGACATCAAATTATCCACATCTGCTGCTAAGATAACAACCAACAGAAATTGTATAGTACAAAAGTTGTCTCAAGTTCAATGTACTAAATGATAACACTCCACAAAACTTTCTGATTATTTTTCATGCACAAACTATAAGAAAAGGGAAAGTTGGACGGCAGGTAAGTGCACATAGGTCAAGTCATTTTCCTCACATTATAGTTGCGGTAATTTTGGAGTGAAGACCCATCTTCCCTTAAGCAAGGTTAAAGTGCAATACTAGCCAGGCATTATATTTCACCAACGTCCTCTTTGGGGATTTTGGACAAGAGTCCAATATTCTTTTAGAAGGTAACTGTCTATGCAGGCTAATAGCAACGCAACCAGTTATGTCGCCTCTTTACCGAAAACTTTGTTCATATTTTCTGTTAATGATTATTGTTGATGACACAACCTCGTTCATTCGTTCGTTCTTTCGTTCTTTCGTTCGTATTTATTTTGCGTCTCAAACCAAATCAAATCAAAATGGATTACATCAGTGTGACAAATTTAAACAAAACATAACCAAATGACAGAGGAGCAACACAGAAGTGCAGTGTATACTACATGAATAACAATAATAAAAATCTTTGTAAAACATTTCTAGTTGCATAATGTGATACAGATAAGGCAGTATATTTGATTTAATAAAGAAGCAGGAAACCTGTAGCATAAGCATAGCTTAACTTGGCTGATGGCCTCATTGGAAAATATAACTAAGGCTTTTTTTTCCCTACTAATTACAATAGTACCGGTATGCTTTAGAGGGAAAGTTGCATTCACATCGTGTCTGAGATTGAAATAATTGACCACTTCTGTAGAAAATAGAAAACAACCAACATGCTACAAAACCTAACAACATGCAACATTTTCAAATGAAACCTGGACATTGCTAACTGTGATGCCCATAGAGCTACTATAATGACATGGTTTGTTCTTTATTTCACAATGTCACGTAACATACTACATAATTTACCAATTACTCATCGTTTAATTCTTCTCTTGAAATACTCACACAAAGTCTGAGAAGGAATGACGGAATGGGAAAAAAAAAGAATGTTGGCCTGACTCACCTTATCAAAACTGCCAGCATTGGCGGTATCATTGATGAGCAACATACAGACAGTATACACTGGTGTTGCAGATGAGTAACACAGAAATAGTATCACAACACTGACATCATTATCGTATCTACATTCGATCTCGATCTCTCTCTAAAAAAAAAAAAAAAAAAAAAAAAAAAATGTTCTTTTTTAACTCGTTTTAGAGTGACCTCAGGGATCACTCCAATATCTTCGAGTGATCCCTGAGGTCACTCCAAAATGAGTGAAAATGAACATTTTCACTCGAAATTCAATCCAATTTCAATCTAAATTCACTCTATTTTGTATTTACTCCTTCAAGAGTGAATATTTTCACTCGATTTTTTTTTTTTTAGAGAGATGGCTCAAATATACATGCATTAAACGGTGCTGTTGCGCTCGACAAGACATTGATCTTATAATAGTCTTAGCCTACATGTACTGCACCTCCTATATCATTTCGACGAAGTGATCATATCATAGATTTCAACACATCAAAAACATATATAATATAACATTATGTCCTATGTGATTGGGCTAGGACATCAAGCCGGTTATATAAGAATGGTCTAAATCTAAAACAACCTTAACAACCTTATGATCGAGTTAGATTTACCCAATATAACAAACCTCACTGTTCGCCAAACTGCTCTGCACAATATGACTGTTTGATATAGCCTCCAGCTGACGGTTGTAAATCGCTTCAACCATGGAGTTAGACTGGATATTTCTATCTCCCTGGACCATCCGATTTTAGACAAACATTTACCACAGGGTTTGAATTTCCTTGTTGACTCTATTCTCCTAAAGCATTACAGAGGGGACACAAATGAGAGAGTTCTAGCAAGACTTCCGTTGATGCTTGAAAATCATAATATTCGGGCGTAAAAATCAGCATCATTCATATTTTTTGTTATTGTTTGCATGTCAAATAGCACAAGAGATTGAAATAACGATAATAATAACAATAATAATGATAATAATAATAATAATAATAATAATAATAACAATAATAATAATAATAATAATAATAATAATAATAATAATAATAATAATAATAATAATAAGTTCTTAGAACGCATAATACCATAAGATGCGTTTACAAAATTAATGAAAACAAAATCTATCACATATTTTCTCTCGTAGGAAACAGAAAACAGCCAGCACATTACAAAACGTTACATTATACACTATATTCCAATGAATTTCTTTAAAAAAATATTGTTGACCTCACCGGCCATCTACCGCCAACACTACTAATTTCACTTATGAGTAATGCACAAAGAAGTATACAGTGACATCATTGATAAGTAGCAAACAAATATTATACATCATACGCTGCCATCATTATCATGACATCTAATATCGATATTCGTAATTGATCACATGAGCGTAAAAGGAGACTTGACAGAATTAATACATGTACTATATTTTTGCTGACACTAGAGCATTACTTCAGTTATAAAGAATGTTTTTTATTTTGTTTTTAATCTTAAACATCCTTAATGCAACCTAATGATCGAGTTGCAGTTAGATAACAAACCTTCCAGTTCACTAAACTAACAAGCTCCTGTGAGCTCAGCGTTATGTGACTGTTTGATATAGCCTCCAGTTGGAAGGTGCTAAATTGGTGCAACCAGGAGTTACCATGGTTACACTGGAGATTTCTGTCTCCCTCATCCACTGACCAAGGCAACGAGTTATCACAGAGTTTGATTTTACTGTCGACTATTACTCAGCAGTAGGGAAATATTATCGATGAAGACAATTCAAGTAACCATGAAAATATGCATAAAAAACCCTACTTTAAACGAGACACTAACAACTATTGTTAATGCATCGAGACAAAAATGTAAACATACAAAGTAATATGGAAGAAAAATTGATGTGAACGTGGTTCGTCATTGCGATTCAAATTCATTGAGTTAGCGTTAGGGTAGTGCAGTAGTTGTTAATAATTTATACTAAAAAGGCGTGAGGTAATCAGCAAAGTGTTTAGGGTTTTTTTCTCGAAGTGGATCAAGAGTTAAAGTATGGTGAACGAGACATTAAAATCAAGAAAGTCATATGAAAGAAGATGTCAAAGCAGAATGAAATGTCTCCTAAGGCAGATTTTTAATGTGACTTGTTAAAAGATGTTCGCGCCACTGAGAAATCGCGAGTTAAAACTGACTAATATACTTCACCGATTTTCGCTCCGGAATAGCGGCCGTCTTTTTCGAGCCCTAAAATATGACGTCTTATAGGCCTCCCTCTATAGCCTGCATCTCTACATTTTTTAATCGTATTTTGCATCCTCTGATTGTTGAAGCATCTTCTTTCATGGGAATGCTCTTTTTCAAGTACATCATTACTTCACCATCCCATACCACTACACCCAGTCATAATAGCATAGGATTTTGTGTGTGGTTGTTTGTGTGTGTGTGTGTGTGTGTGTGTGTCTGTGTGCGTGTGTGTGTGTGTGTGTGTGTGTGTGTGTGTTATTGAAAATCATATTCATCGTGAAAAATGTATTGTATCTCACACTTCCATTATTGATTTCTGAAAGATGTAAAGTTTGTCGGGCGTGCAGAAAGCAATGTCCCCTGTAGTTTTGAATTGCTGAAGGCAGAACCATTTTCGCTCAGGGATGTCAATACGCTGACCGTCAACGAGTGTTTCCTTGTGCTTCAGGTCACTAGTGTAATGATCGATGCTAAGGAGATTTTCTTTGTGATTAACCCAGGCTATCAAAATGGAACCATCGCTACAAACTGCTGGATGGGCATATTAGGTGTTAACATCCTCCCTGACAGTGCTCTTCACTGCCCCGGTCTGATCGATTACTGTCACGGAGTTTGTATGGGTTTTCATGACAAGCTGCTTGTTTGATTTCAATGGGAAGTGATGTTGAGGTTTGTAGTCTTTGCAGGGTATCTCACGTACTGCCTTCCCACCTGACTTCGTGAAAACTTTGATCAGCTTAGCTTTCCTGTAGCTCACATAAATGCGATTTTCACCGTCTACCGAAACATCGCAATGTCCACCTTCACTGTCTGTCAAAGTGTTAAATTGTACGTCATACTTTTTACCGTTTTCAGCAAAAAGTGATATCTGGTTTGAATTGTCAACAATGATGCAGCGACCATCTGAGAGATACCCCATGGTTCGAATGTCAATGTCCTCATGATCACTTGTAGGTGATAACTCGCCGTTACGAGTGTAATAATAAACCCCACCTAATTGAGATCCTACGGCGATCTGACCTGTAGGTGTTTCAACCATTTTGTTCATACAATCCTTCTTATAAAGCTCTTTCTCCACGACCTTTTTCCACTTTACTGGCTGAATTTCGCCAAGATTTAGCTCATTGTTTGTTGTATTTGACTGAAATCGAATACATTTTACACGTGCTTCGAGAGAACTGGCGTCAGTTAAATCTGGTTTATCTTTTCCAATCGCATACTTCATTTCGTCAAAAAGTGACTGGTGCATAGCAATTGTGCCGCCCTCTAGCGGCGCCTTTAAACTCTTGTTTGCCAATTCAGAGGAACCTTTGATTCTTGCAATCTGCGTCTTTGTATCATCCAATATATCCTTGAATTTTTGTTCTGCCTGCGTCTTCTGTTCCTCAAGTTGTCGAATCAGTTTCTCCTTCCTCATCGTCAGTTTCCTCACATATTCGTCGTAAGTCTTATTGATTTCTCTCTTTTTCTCTTCGATATGTGCGATGGCGTTTGCTTTTCTCTCATTTACATTCTTTATGAAAGTTTCTAAATCATCTTTACAAACTTTACCTTGTTCATTCAGTCCACTCATTTCTTGTAATCTTTTTTCGTTGTACTCGGTGTTGCTCAAGACTTTGTGTTCATTTGGCTGTTGATAACATATTCGACATCTCATACACATGATCTTCAGGCAATCAAGGCAGACATCAGAACAGTAATGCTCTTCTCCGTTCTGGTTATGACTAGGACATAAAACCTTCTTCTTGATGTGCGCCCTCCCCTGTTTGATGTCTTCAACGGTGACGACCTGGTGACCAGGTTCATTGGGTTCCCAGAGAGGAGAACCGTTGTGCAGATGCACTTAGTCGGATTATTGATTTCGATGACTGGGGAGTTTCTGTTGAATTCTTTAAATTTTTGGATGAGTTGTGGGGGCCCCATACTGTTGACAGGTTCGCAGATGATTTTAATTTCAAATTACCAAAGTTTAATTCTAAATATTGGTGTCCTAATACGGATGCAGTAGACGCGTTTTCGTGCGATTGGGCAGGCGAGAATAATTGGCTGGTGCCCCCTATCGATACTATTGGGCAAGTTTTGAATCACGTTAGAGTGTGTTCTGCTATGGGAACTCTAGTTGTGCCATATTGGCCCTCTGCCCCATTTTGGCCCCTTTTGTTTTCGGAGAATAGAGAATCTCGTTTATTAATATCACGTGTAGTAAAGATTGATAATCCTGAAGGAGTTTTCGTTCAAGGCAGAAACAGGAATTCTATATTTGGGACAAAGAAATTCCAAAGTCCAGTGTTATGTGTACGATTGAATGGGGTGGCGAGCGGCAAATAAAAATTCTGCATAATTTCATAACATATCAGTCGTAGGACTATTATTATGGTATCAGCCGCCTGGCTATGGAATCAGCCGCATGGCTATGGAATCAGCCGCATGGCTATGGAATCAGTCGCATGGCTATGGAATCTGCCGCATGGCTGAATGAAAGCTATGTAGCTTTCTTTCCGCGGTTTGATGAATATTTATGCTGAGCTTGGCAGTGGCGAATGAAATTCATCAAATATTTAAGTCTTTGGGGTCTATGCACCATGTTGTTTTGGTGTCGAATGTATAGCATGTCTTGTAATGACCACACAGGATAGGTATAAGTTGTGCTATTTCTCTTTTTATATTCCCCCAGATTTTCGCCACAGGACGAATATGGTAAAACATTGACGAAGATTTTGGCAGCTTCAAGAGCTGATAACACGGTTTATAAATACAAGAGAGCTTGGTTAGCCTGGGAAGAATGGTGTACGCAATTTTAGGTAAATTCAGCTCAGGCTGAACCACAAGACATTAGTCGATACCTCATTCATTTATATCAAAGTGGTGCTCCTTACCCCAGGATGGAGTCGGCCTTTTACGCTATAAAATGGCATTATGACTGTAATCCCAAGGTACACATTAACCCGTGTGATCGGAAGTTTCTACACATTGTACTTCAAGGATTGAAGAAGCTGCTGTATAAACCAATTGTAAAAAAGGAACCTATTACACCAGAAATTTTGAAGGCAGTTGTAGAGAAATATAGTTCTTCCACTAGTATAGTGAATATTCGTTTATGTGCCATGATATTGATTGCATATGCTGGATTTCTACGATATGACGAACTGATAAATATTCGAAGGTGCGATCTTGATATGTATGTTTCCCATGTGAACATTTTCATTATGAAAAGTAAAACTGATATTTATAGACAAGGAGCATGGGTCCTCATAGGTGCTACTAATACATCAACCTGTCCAATTTCGGCTTTGCGGAAGTATTTGTTGGCTGCGGAGTTAGATGATCCAGCTGATGAGAAATTTCTTTTCAGACCCGTCAATTATTGTAAGTCCAAAGAATCATACAAATCAAGGGATGGACAATTGTCATACACTAGGTGTTTGGATCTGTTGCGGGATGCCCTGTCAGCAGTGGGTTTAGAACCGAAAAAGTTCGGCATGCACAGCCTTCGAAGCGGCGGTGCCACAGCGGCCGCAAAATTTGGAGTCCCAGATAGACTGTTTAAGAAGCATGGTAGATGGCGTTCAGAAAGATGGATACATTAAAGATAGTATGAATGATCGTCTCTCGGTATCTTTGAATTTGGGCCTCTAAAACATTACGTATGGATATATCGTTGATTGTATATGATAACGTTAGTAAGCAAATAAACTGCCTTGTTTATTCTGCATTATATGAAGCATGTAAGATATTACTGACACATTGTTTATGGAATGAAACTTGGATTAAAATCTCCTAAATGAAATTGTATGCGTTTTGTTTCCTTGTTACCCGTTCTTTAATTGACTGAGAGGGGAGGGCATAGGAATAGCCCTGTCTTGCCGTCGAAGCTTGGTGCTCCCCTAGGATTCAGGTATTATGTATATATTATGTTCTACTGCAGGTTATGCGTTAGGGAAGGGAGGCGGGATTGAAAATAATTTATTCACGTTTGAGTAGCGAATTAGGGAATAACTAAACTTCTCAAACTTAGAGTTCGCCCTTCTGTGATTCCATGGATCGCTGATTTTTTGTCCTCGCGTCAACAATGTGTACGTTATAAAAGCACACTCTCCGACTGGTAAAGTATACACGCAGGTGTCCCCCAAGGTACTCGATTAGGTCCTATTATCTTCCTCGCAATGATCAATGATTACCAACCACCTCCCGGTATTCAAGCGTATAAGTACGTTGATGATGTGTCCCTCGTTGAATGCCGCTCCCAAAATCAACTATCCAACATGCAACTAGCGGTTACTCGGTTCTCTGAATGGTCTCAAATGAATGGAATGAAACTCAACCCTGTTAAATGTACCAGAATGGAAATCTTTTTCAGGCGTGACCCCCCGACAATTGTCCCTATTCGAGTTGAAAACTGTGTCCTTGACTGTGTAGACACAATTAAGCTTCTCGGCATCATCATACAAAAAGATCTTAAGTGGGGCTCTCACATTGCAGACTGTGTGAAACGTGCCAACAAAAAGCTTTACATGCTACGTCTATTGAAGCGACATCATCTTCCAATACTGACATGATCGCAATATTCCACGGTTACATTAGGCCTATATTAGAATATGGAGTTCCCGTATGGAGTGGTGCCATTAACAAAGAGCAAATCGCGACACTGGAGCGAATCCAGAAACGCGCCCTTCGTATTATCTTTGGCAGTGATTACACAACCTACGATCAAATACTGCTCGAGCATGATTTTCAATACTTGGAAGAAAGGAGAAAGCTGCTTTGTTTGTCCTTTTTCAAAAAGTCTATGAGAAACGTTCAGCAATTCAGAGACCTTATCCCACCAACCCGTCAAACTGTACGTCATTTACGACACACTCGTAGTTTTCAAGAGATAAGATGCAAAACCAACAGAATGAAGCAAAGTCCTATTCCATACCTGGTTCTGCTATACAACTCTCAGTAAAGCTTCATATTAATTGTTTGGTCTTAATGCTAAGACCTTGCTTATGTTAATCTATTCCAGGAAGTAGATGTGCAATATTTTTTTTTTTTGGACTTCAATCATTCGCTTCTTTGTGTGTTGCCAATTGACCGTCTTGTTTGTTTCTCTCTTCCTTTTCCCTCTCCTTCTCCTTCTCCCCTCCTCACATGGTCCGATTACACAATTCACAGTAAAGCCTTAGCATATCAATCCCAATGGTTTATTGGTCACACTCTGCTTATGTTATTTTTTTCTATAGATGTAAATGTGCAATATTAATTTCTTAAGTGTTGCATTGTGTTGTATTGAGCTGTATTGCAATGCATTCACATTGCGCTTCCAACATGGAATCGTCTATGATTAAGCTGTTATTTTTTCTTCACTCTCTCTCTCTCCTTCTTGTCTTCGTGACAAATACTTGTACTTATTGTACATTGTACTTAACCTGCAACATTTTTGCATTTTTTTCTCATTTGAGGTTTATCAATGTCTTTTGAGCAATACGTCCGTTTGAATATGTAATGTATATGTATGTATACGTGGAGTTTTTTTTTTTCTTTCCATATATGCACGGTCCGTTGTTGTTGTTCTTTTTTCCCTATGTCAATACTGATGTTTGAAACTCATGTTGGTATTATCTGATGGTTACAAGGCAGACTGCTATGTTTCTGTTTTCGGGGTATTTTTGTAAGTCTCTCATATCTTCCCTCACATCCGCTATAGTTTTTTGTTACATGAATTCCTCTTACTCTTCACTAGACTGTAACACTCCTCTTCTTCTCACCTTCTTTCTCCCTTGCATAGTTATCCCTCCGTTCTTTTGCGCTCTCTCTCTCTCTCTCTCGCTCTCTCTCTCTCTTTCTCTCTCTCTCTCTCTTCTTACTAAATACCCTTACGGTTGTATCGTTTGTTTCCAAGATGGTACGGTTACCGTTTCCAATCCGGCTTATGCATGGATTCCAATGTGTGGGTGTGTGGTTTGTTTGTTTGTTTGTTTTTTTTTTTACGATGATTTCGAGATAATGCGAAGTATTTTACTAGGTGTTTCAAAAAACATTTCCCACTTTTGATTCTTAATAATTCATAAACTATGTATCAGATAACACTGTCATTGGTATGAGTAATTGCTGAATAGTGTACAATTTGGTTGGAGGTGGTTTGAATATGAAAACACAAATCAGTTTCATGAAATCCATGATTAATTTCACAGTTAGGTTCCAGATTTTGCTCTATTTTCAACCCTCTGTACAAAATTTCACTTTGCACAGGGGTCAAAAGGTGTGTATGGGAGTGTGTGGTTAACAACCTGACAATGGTCCTAAACAATGGTTAGGGTTTGAATGCTTCATTATTTATTCATGAGAAATTCCACTATCACAACTAGTCTTTATTCAGCCTCTGGCAGTATCTGTGTAAAGTCAAACGCCTGCCGATACTGTCGTTGGATCTCGACAGTGCTCTCCCTACTTCTGAAAAACGAAATTACAATGAATACCTTCTGTTCTATCGAAAACATGGTGACAGGAAGCAAAGAAAATCAATTAGAGTATACACTTGTGTAAATGGAGCCTTAAATAAATCTACTGTGAAACATATCGCCCCAATGATAAATGGTGCTGAACTCTTAACCAAAAATGATTTCTTTTTATCAAAAAGCGAAAAATTGTCAGACTATCTAATTAGTAGACAGTTGTACTAAAATGAGGAACTTTAGATCATTTATGCTTATTTACATCCCAAATTTAGTGATATGTGAAGCAAAAATTGAAAATGATTGCCAACTGGAATGGAATGTGGTGTTTGCGAGCACATGGAAACGTGCGCTTCCTTTTTCCATGTGCATGCAGTTTAGCCTTTACCGTGCATGAATCCAGACTGTGCCCAGGGCAATCCACATAAATTATTGATTAAGCATTCATGTGCCAGGGAGCGCGAGACTGACCCCTAGTCAACAGGTGGTTCAGGCATGTCCATTGTTCAGGGCCATTGTTAGCACACACTCACATACACATCATTGGTTCCTGTGCAAGGTTCAATTTTTGTACAGAGGGTTAAAAATTGACCAAAATCTGAAACCTTACTTCAAAATCAATCTTAGATTTAATGAAACTGATTTATGCTTTCACATTCAAAGACGCCAAGCGAGTCAGAATCTCATCTGCACTGGACATCGAAAATATGTGAGACTGATCGTTAGTATTTTTTGTGTATCAAATGTATAGTAATATATATAATATGCCTTATAATGTCAAATACCCATGTATAAGTTGCCGCAGAGATGTGAAATGGGATCAAAACGCTATTTTATGTGTATCATGTGATAAATGGAGTCACTTAAAATGTTCGAGAGCATCTCGAGATATATTTAATTCCGAGGTAGATTGGGTTTGCGACAAGTGTATTTTTCAAGAACTTCCTCGATTTATTCCATCAACAGAAGTTGAAGATAACTCAGATGGTGTATCATTACACAGTAAAATATGATTATGGTAATGCCAAGAATATATTTGATAAAATTCGCTCATTACCTGGATTTAATATTGCTCATCTTAATATTTGTTCTTTAACAAAGAATATTGACGAGATTCGTCACATTGTAAGCAATGAGAAAATTCACGTAATGTCATTATGCGAAACCAGACTGGACGACACGATCTCTGATATTGAATTAGATATTCCAGGCTATCAATGTATAAGGTTAGACAGAAATCGAAGTGGTGGTGGCATTGTGACCTACATCAACGAAAATGTTGAATTCAGTGTCAGAAAAGATTTATTCATTGGCGGTCTAGAGCTTATGTGTATTGAAATTTTTTTGCCAAAGCAAAAACCTATTATTATAGTATATTGGTACCGTCCTCCAAACTCCCACGATGCGATTTTTGATCAGTTTGAAACTTTACTACAGTCGTTAGAATTTTCCTCAAAAGATGTTATAATTTACGGAGATTTGAACTGTGATTTAATGAAGAAACCTTGGTCATGTCAATCGAGACGGCTTCAACTTTTAGCTGAAGATTTCGATCTGAAGCAATATGTCGACAAGCCGACAAGAATCACACCGTCGACAGCTACACTGATAGACGTGCTGTTTTCATCTTGTAAGGATAAAGTGAAATTCTGTGATGTACTGCCGTTATCAATTAGTGATCATTATATGATCGTTTGCTCTTTAGGTAAAGCCAAGGCTGGGAAAGGTTACCATAAGTTTACATATTGCCGAAATATGAAAATGCTTAATCTGGAGGACTTTAAGGCTGATTTAGAAAAGATTAGCTGGGATGATGTACTGGGTGAGTCAGATCCGAACAGTGCGTATGACAAATTTTTTCATAAGTTTATTCCTCTATTGGATAAACATGCCCCCTTCGAAAGAAAAGAATACGGCATCGAGAGTCACCGTGGATGCATATTGATATATTACGTAAGATGCGTGAAAGAGATCACATGAAACAACAAGCCCTTCGCTCTAAAATCGACGAGGATTGGAAATTATATAAGAGATTTAGAAACTCTGTAACTGATATGATACGGCGAGCAAAACGAGCTTATGTGTCTGAAAGCATTGTAAGGAATAATGGTGATACAAATGCAATGTGGAAATCAATACGACGTATAATGCCAAAGAAAAACAGTGATACTCCCATTCAAAAGTTGATCATTGCGGGAAATGAAGTTAAAGGTTCAAAAGAAATAGCGGCCTCTTTGAATGATCATTTTGTAAGCTTGGCTGCTAGAAGAAAACAGGAGTCTAATACGAAATTTGGTAAAAATATGCAACAATATTTATCTAGGATTAGATCTCAGTTCACTTTTACTCAAATTTCTCCGAATGATGTAATGAATGTTACAAAAATATTTCAAGGAACAAAGCTACTGGTTTGGATCAAATTCCTGCCTGTATCATAAAAGATACTATTGATTTTATTGTCGAACCTTTGACCCACATTCTAAATCTGTCATTGAAAACTGGTAAAATTCCAAGTATATGGAAAAGGGCACGTGTAACACCTATCCACAAAGGTGGTGATAAAGACAACCCATCAAATTATAGACCGATATCAATTTTACCAAAATATTAGAGAAAATTATATTTGATCAAATATATTGTTACCTGTGTCAAAATGACATACTCAGCTCGCATCAACATGGTTTCCGCCCTGGTCATTCCACTTTAACCGCATTGTGGTATTTAACAGATGAAATGTGTAAACAAATTGATAATGGAAATGTAATTGGTGTCGTTACTCTGGATTTAGAAAAGGCGTTCGATTTGATTTCCTTTGATGTTGTCATTGAGAAATTAAGATATCTTGGATTCGACTCACAAGCATTGCATTGGTTCAGTGATTATTTCAATAACAGAGAGCAGTCAACCTTGGTAAACGGAAACTTGTCAGCAAGTAGGACGGTTACAAGCGGAGTGCCACAGGGAAGCATTCTTGGGTCCCTTTTGTTTATCTTAGCTTTAAACGATCTGCATAAATCTGTAAAGAAGTGTGCGCTTTCCCTATATGCAGATGACACTTGTTTATATTTTCCTTCAAAGGATGCGTCTTGTTTACAGAAAACAATCAATGATGACCTAGTGTCACTTCTTGAATGGTTTAAAAGTAACGAATTATTGTTAAATGTAAACAAATGTCAGTTTATGTTGATTGGATCTAAACGGAATTTGCGAAATTTTCAGAATGTTCATCTTAACATTCAAAATACACCTCTGCAAAGAGTTTCAGAATGCAGATATCTCGGGGTCATTCTCGATGAAAACCTAACATGGACCCCACAAATTGAAAACGTTAGAAGCAAAACGCTTAAAGTCTTTCATGCAGTCAAGCGTATAAGAAAGTACATTGATAAGGATACCTCCCTGTTGTTATACAAAACTCTAATCCAACCCCATTTGGACTACTGTAGTGTAATCTGGAGGACTGGTCACTCGGGTCAACTACATCGATTGCAAGTTATTCAGAACAGATGCCTAAGAATGGTGCAAGGTGTTGGCACCCGTTACAATAGGGAAACTCTTTATTCTTCTCTTCAGGTCGACCGACTCAAAGAAAGAAGAGGAAAGCAAGCCTTAATCTTTATATTCAAACTGTTGTATAACCTTGCTCCAACAACTTTGTCTTCTAGTGTTCAACTCAGATCATTTGAAAATTACACTCTACGAAACTCAAATACTCAAATTGTGATGCCAAAACCTCGATCTAATTTTGTCCGAAATAGCCCATTATATGTTGCATGTAAAGCTTTCAATAACCTTCCTGTTCATTTAAGAAGAATTAGTGACATCAAAAGTTTCTCGAGAGAGATCATGAAGTTAGCGGAAATCCCTTAATGTGTCCATAGAAGTATATCGATTTTCTCTTTTGTTTTTAATATCTGAATTTTTTCTTCTTTTTTTTTTCTCATTGATCTTCTTTGTAACTTGTTCAGTGTTTGTTATTTATTGTATATCATTGCATATGTTTGCATTATCGCCGTGTGTATGTATACTTTGTTATTCGATGTGAAACACGGCCTTGCTGAAAAACAGCTGTCCAGCTGAAAGCAGGCTTTCATTTCCGTGTATAAATAGAATAAACTCAACTCAACTCAACTCATTCAAATTACCTCCAACCGAATTGTACACTATTCAGCTATTATTTATATCAATGACAGTTTTATCGGATGAGCAGTTTTTGAGCTATTAATGATCAAAAGTGGGAAATGTTTTTTGAAACACCTAGTATTTAATATGAAAGAGTGTAAAATTTTATAGAGGAATTTGATTTATTTTATGAAAATATGTATATTGGTAATTCTGTTTATTGTTCTATGTATCTTAATTGATGACGTATATGTTCTTTTTTTTTTCTTACGCGAACTCCCTCTTTCCCTTTCTCTCCCACCCTCATTTATGCCTCTATAATCCCTATCAGTACCACTGTCTTTCTTCCCTTCCTCACTTCCTCTCGAGTCCATATCCTGGCTAAATATGATGTGTTCATAATGGATTTTTTTTTTGTAATTTTGTAATCATTTTATCTATATTGCGTATGTGTTATACTTTTTGTAACATCGTGCAATTCGGTCTCTGACTGCAATTCGATTGTAATAAAACCATTATTGAATTGAATTGAATTGTTTATAAAGAACTTGCATTTTTTTTTTAGTCCACACGTAGGATAGCCTTCGGCATTTGATAAGGCAATGTAAAGATTAAAAAAAAAAAAAAAAAACGAAAAATTACAGTCCCTGCTGGAAAAGCACAGTGTCCCATTGTAAAGTGGTGGAGTAATATGCCCACTTTACTGTAGAGATAGTACTGGCAGAAAGCTGGAAAATATTAGTTTTCATGCCAAGACATGTAATATAAGTGATGGAGCAACTTGCCCATTTTACTTGTTTGTAGAACCAGAAAGCTGAAATCTATTCATTACCAAGATACAATAGGTGCTTGGTACGCAGTGTATTACAGAATGCCACCATGCAACCTGGAGGGTGAATGAGTTTATGAAACAAAAGAGGTACTGCCACCCTACTTGAATAGTGGATTTAGTTGCAATGACTGGACAGTGGCAATGACTGGACTGTGACTTAGAGATGGAAAACCACATTAAAGTGGCTGGTATTGTTCTATGTTACTTTGAAGTTTGCCACCCTGTGATGCCGTACAAAGAACCAGAGTACAGCATACATGTAGAATGCTTTGTATTAAGTCTCTTTCTCAATCTCCCCCTCTCTCCCCCTATTTCTCTCTCTGCCTCTTTGTCTCTCTCTCTCTCTCCCTTACCATTCATGGTCAGTTTTTGTATAAAGTTTTTGTATAAAGTTTCTTTGAGAAGGGTTAGTCAGGAAAGCTTGGGTACGATACCAGTGAGAAGTATTATGGGATAGTAGGAGCAGGAAAGTATATAGCATATATTGGAGTTAATACTGGATCAGTCTCTCTCCCCAGGGAGGTGGATTCCCACCCCCCTGCTCTCCTCCCCAAGCTCTGTGAAGTGGAAGGACGTTTTCAAATTTCTCAGAGACCAAGCTGTTATATACGTGAATGTTTTAGTGGAGAAACTCAACCTTTTGCATCTATACACCGAATTCCGTCCTGACATAACTACTAGTAAGTCATGTCTACTGTACATCAGCTCAAAGTTGATAAGATGTTTCGAATGATATTCTATGGACGCTTTGCTGTACATTCGAAACGGTCTGTTATAATTATGTTGGTCGATCTAAGGAGGAGTCAAATGACCACTTAGTGTTTTGAGGACCAGACATGCAGCTATTTGAATGTGCAGCAATCCCGAAGTAACTTTCATTTGGACGAGGACCCCCCCCCCCCCCAACTGTATAGATGTTTCGAATGATATTTTATGGACGCTTTACTGGACATTCGAAACGGTCTGTTATCATGTTGGTCGACCTAAGGAAGAGTCAAATGACTACTTAGTGTTTTGAGGACCAGACATGCGGCTTTCGGAATGTGCAGCAATCCCGAAGTAACTTTCATTTGGACATGGACCCCCCCCCCCCCAACTGTATGTGTGAGTCAACTCAACGCAGAGATGTCTTGAAGTCATCATTCGCGGCTCCTCTTCACTTCATGAACTGAGCGCTCCAACGAGATTCGCCATCAGTTAGCATGTTAAGTCGACCGCGATAACTGTATTTGTGAGCATTTTGCGCGAAAATTGAATGGTAGTGCATGACCCAATCCCCTTCATTGAATATCAGTGGACTTATATGTGAGTACATTCTTATCTCAGTCAATTGTATATGTATAATAGCTCTTTTTATTTTTCATGGTTAAAAGAGATCAAACTGGTTGCTCTGATGCGTGACTTTGAATAAATCTCAACACCAACAAGGTGATTAATGTAATCCAATGTGTACCACATTGTCTTTGTCACTGCTTTGACGCCCACATATTTGGTTTGTTTAATGTTTCTGTGTGATGTATCCATTTGGATGAAAATATGTTTTCGGGGTGAGAATAAGCCATCCTGACAAGTTACCTTATTCTATAACATACACCTCGTAACAACCCCCTTACACCATCACAACGTGAAACACAGTGTGAAATTTCTTCATACGGGTAAAATTCGAGCGTTTTAACAGTGTGAGCACAGCAATTCACAGTGTAACACAGAAAACTCCTGTTTGAACAACTTATGGAAAACCACACCACATTGTCAAATAATCTTTACACTGTTAAATTCGAGCGTTTTTACATAGTCGACCCTGTGAACACATAAACAGCAGCATGAACACACTGTGGGACATTGTGTTCTTTTCAACAAGGTCAGTTCTATTATTGAATTGAACTGAATTACTGAAACTGCACTGGTCCTACACAGACACAGTGACCAGTTCTAGCACGTTTATCTTCATATTTCACTTCACATCTGTATGCATGTAATAAAAAAAAAGAAAGGAAAATGCAAACAAGCAATATTAGCAAGATACAAAATATAATATGAAGTTGGTCATGACAGATAGTGTGTTACCATATGTACATAAAAGACAATTTTCTATAACATGTGAAATGTGAAGAAACCGCAAAAGCAAAGCTTTTTTACCGCTCGTTCCAGGGGGGAAAAAAAAAGTACCAATGTAAATCAATTTTGCGATGTAGCTATATATGGGACACAAAGTACTAAGGACAAAACTATATGAAAGATAAATTAGCAAGGTACAAAGGGCAGAAGAAGTAAAAGAAAAGCAAAAGACAAGGGAAAAAGAAATTAAAGAAAGAGAATAAACATTGATCGATAAAAATAGCATAAAACTACACAGGTATAAGACCATGTATCTAAATAAGTCTTTGACTCTTTGCTCATTCGAGTCGCAGTTCTAGTTGCTCGACTCATACGTCAGCAATGTTGACAATCTGCGGAAGGTATATAAACAATGGAAAAGTAACACTATAACATATATACAAGTCCCTCTAGTATCCACGATCTGGCTCATAACGAGTTCAAAGTATGAGTACTATGTGTAGTGATTATAATAATGGGAGCACAAACACGCAAAATCAAACCAAACGTACACTTCAGATTGATCCGCAAATGCATTTGAACTGCCTTTAACTCTTTGTACACTATAATCTAAAAGGATTGTTGGGTTTCGATGTGAAAAAAAAAATACATCGGAACCATTGGCAAAAAGGACAAAACATAAGATGATTTTTTGAAATAATTAATGTAAAGAATCAACAAAAGCGGGCCCAAGAGAGAAACTATTATAGAACTAAAGCCGCACTGACAAACTGTTTCCTGATTATCAATAAAAGCAAGCAGAGCGTGAGTCGTAGAGTGATTTTTTCTTCTCTATACCCGAATTAAGAGTGACAAAAATATTGCATTCAGTTCAAAACTTCATTACACGAGAATATATAGGTTCAAGAATCTTGGAAATTGTGGTCAAAAGAGAAATTGGACGATAATTACTTACATCTTCTTTGTCACCTTTCTTTTGGTAAACTGGAACCACTTGAGCAATTTTCATTTGACTACGCACTGTACCAGTAAGTATGGACAAATTCAATACACATGTTAAAGGAGAACACATTTCAGATATAATATTTTTCAGTAAGAAATTCGTGATGCCATCGTGTCCAGCACACTTTTTTTTCTCTTTTTTTTTTTTTGGCTATTGATTGGTGAACTACGTCACCTCGTATTATTGAATGGGAGTTAAATCACAGAATGAAGATTTGGATCAGTTTAGAAATTGTGCAATTCTCTATATGTTGCTTGGATATTACTAGCAAAGCTGCGGCCGATAGTTCAATAGCAAAAAAATCATTTAACGTAATAGCTATACATGTACAGGATTTTAGATCAAAATACCATGTTGAAATATTTTCTTTACCTCTTCCGATCTATCTTTTACTCGGAGAACTACATGGATCACCTTCCACGGACTCTTGGTATCATTATGTCGAATTGTTCAGGAATGCAATGAAAATAAGTAAGCCTACTGGTGTGTGTATATATATATATATATATATATATATATATATATATATATATATATAATATGTGACCCTGCACCTCAAAACAAACAAAAAAGTCGCCAGACATGAATTTTTAGTTAAGACCATATTCTGAAAGAGCAGACTTTAGGCTTTAAAATGATGTATAACTCAAATAAAATGGACTCCCGTAACCCATCTAAATATTGGAAAGAAAGCACAAACTCAGGAAAAGTGTGAACTGAGAAAAGAGCCTCTGAAGTACAGTGTCTATTCAAGCGCTTAATCTTTACCAAACCGTGCTGGCTGTGCGATGAATGGGACAAATAACAGGAAGTAAACCACCAGAGTAGCAACAATGAAGGGATTATCAGATTAAACTGAAATTAAGCATGCCTCATTAACACATTCTGTCCATAAGTAATGCCAACTTCCAAAGCAGTAGCACTATTTTTTCAAAAGTTATTAGAGTTGAAAGTGAAGAGTGTGGACAAGGTTTTTCAGATATGAAAAAGGGATTCTAAAGACACACCTAATCACACTATTCTACCAAAAATTTTCAAAATAAACTGCTAATAAAAACACACTTTCCTGCCCGTTTTATGTTACCAACTTTTAGCATAATGTAAAAGAAGACCCGCTCTTTCAGAAAATATGAAAAAGTCAAGTTCGGCTAGGTTGACCCATTTCACTTATTTTCAGTCCTCACGCAAAGTCAGTGTGTGCGACTTTATGTTCGTTTTGAGGTGCACGGTCACACACATATATATATATATATATATATATATATATATATATATCGTAAGTTTCAAACACAGATCATACAAATACCTTGATGAATGTTAACAACACAAGCTAATCATGAACTGCCTGACCGTCGTCTACATAAGAGGAGAGTCAAACATTCATACAAATTTTGCAAACATTCTTGCAATACAGATACCGTTTACTATTATATGATCTTATATCAGTGAAGTCGAGCTTTTTTTCATCGGTTTTTTTTTCTTTGTGTGTATGTGTGTGTGTGTGTGTGTGTTATCATACAGGCCTACTTTTTTATATCATGTAAAAAAAAAAAACCTTACAGCATCTTTCAAATGCTAGAACATGAATGTCAGTACCTTGAAATTCAACATTTCAACACTTGCAAGCAAAACATATGGAATATTGATTTCTGTACACAGACATTACTTGACTGATATTCTACTATACCACAAAAAAATATGAACATCAGTCAGTAAAACAATATCTCGTAATCTCTGACACTAATACTGAATGTCTCAAGTACGAACATCTACATATTACAAATCGCCTATAGTATAGCTAAAGATAGGGACCTGCTCGACAGCGAACCTACTGTATTATACAACTACCGTTTCCCCCTATAAGAGGCATAACCAGGGATCCTATCATTTTATCGCGACGTAGACATGAAAGTTTGAGCGTAAAATGCAGAAAACATTCGATGTACAAATTTATGACAATGGATCAAGATTCACTCACCAAGCCAGAGATTTTACGAATATTTCATTATTTAAAAAAAGCAACAACAAAGAGATGAATGTAAATTTTACAACTGCATTCCAAGAAAACGACAGTGAAATGGGTTCAGCAGTGTGTTGATAACACACAGTTTGGAAGACGAGCATCTATTCACCCGAAATACTCAAAATACAAGTAATTATTTATTTATTTTTTTTACTGTAGTTTCAGTATGTTCAGCCAATTGCTCTTTGGATTTTAATACGCGTAAGAGAGTCTACACAAACAACAACTGAAAATGTAACAACAAAATATCGAAATACTCAGGAGTTTGTATATTTTGTATAGTAAGAATGATTAATATATAGTATATACATATGGTTATGCATATATATACAATGTATATTATATAATATCTGTATACACGAAATGTATAAGTTAATGTGGAACAATAATAACGAAAATGGGTCTTTATACTGGCGATCTTGCGTACGTATCGTAGACAGCGCGAATATCCTTGAATTTTTTTCAACGTAAAAACCTATTAAAATACATGCAGTATTACGGGGTAATGATAACACCAAGGCTCTCTGGATGATCAGTACTTTATTTGAAGAGGTACCTCTAAGTGAATATACCAAATCATAAATTGGTAATATGGATCCTAAAAAAACGATTGACTGCGAGCTGGTCACAGAGCAGAACTATTTTTAATTAAAGCACGATTACTTTATACCGGTATTTTAAGCTTATGCACCGTTTGTGTGTGAAATCCTGCAGGTAATTTAAAGGGATGGTGTAGCTTCACTACATTGGGTGGGATTCGTTCTTGTAAACGCACTGTTGCATCACCGGCACACGACCAGTCGTCAAGAAAATAATGAAACACTGTCCAACTCGTTGTTTGCTTGAATCAATAATCCAGGCCTGTCCTGATTTAATGATCGATTCATCAAAACATTCCTTGAAGAATCACAACTGGACATAAATACACCAATGTGTATCACGACGTGAACTTAAGATTCGAACGTGGGATGAAGTGATGTGATGAAGTATAGTGTCGTAGAGAAGTGTCCTGAAAGTGTCTTGTGGGTGAAGTGGTTTACTGTAACAAAGGAATATATGTATAATACACTTTAATTACACTGTAAATGCCTACTGCAAATGGTACATAAGCGTCGTTATAGCTCACCTTGTGTATACTTGGCTAGTTACTAATAAACCTTAATTGATTATAGTACAGTAATTAATGAACATAAACATAACACTTGAACTGAATGATATTTACAATGTAATCCGACAAAGTCTTATAACTTCATCATTCTGAAGGGTTCACTTCATAACCTTCTACAAATCATTATATAAACTACAAAAGCCTGTACCTGTCTAGGTAATGTCAACGGAGTGTTTATAATCATTGCATAATACAGTCATAACAATGCATAGAATTATGTGTGTGTGTGTGAATCTCCTTCAAATAACTGAGATTTTGACATACAAATTGCTGTATAGCTTTACTACTACAACTGTACAACTGTACACACCTTTAATCATACCAAATTATGATGACAACAATCATTTCTTCTTGTATCACAATTGAATCAGCACAATTATTGATATGTGGCTGAAATAACAAGTATTAAAACTTCTATCTCAACTTACCAACTGTTTGAGAACCCCAGTCAATTATTGCCATACAGTCCCATACTGTATTTTGCAGCCTCCACTGCTTCGTTGATTCTGACTGCCTTCTATCACCGATAGTTGCACAGTGAAGAAGTGTCAGAAGTTTTGCCTGTTTAAAACCAATTCTCCCTTTTCTCTATACAAATTATATCAAAAAGGATTTCTAGAAGTGAAACTACTTGAAACAATGCCGACAGTGGTGCTAAGTGCACTGGGTCGGTCAGATTCCCCTTAGTGATCCGTCATCTTGACACGGTTAGTCCTCTTTTGACCTCTGTCATAACCCTTATGACCCGCGTTTCTCTATGAATATATTTGAACTATATACATATCAGATCTCCTCTACTGACATCTCATTATTCTGAATGAGTGTAGGCATTATAAATCAAATACAAAGGAAAAATCACACTTCTGCCGCTACATAACCGGCCCCAATGAGCTAACTTCTTCCAGTTGCTCATTCTCATGAATACTAATTCTAGCGGCAAAGTTTACAATTACAATCAACTTGAATCAAATAGGCACAAACATATTGCCTAATGAATGTATCATGTTGTGTACAAAATCAAACAACAAATGTAACAATCAAAAGCCTTCACTGAAAGCTACGTATCACGGCAGTCTCTGCTGTGACAATTAAGAATCGCATATTATTCTTATTACTCATTTGCTTCAAGCAGGCAGAGCTTCGAAATAGGACGTCGGTAGTGTTTTACGCCGACTCTAACCTCCACTTGCCTGACTAGACCGTTTTTGTCGGGGTAGGTGGACACAATTTTGCCCATGGGCCAGTGTCCACGAGAGCTGCTGTCATCTGCCAACAGCACTAGGTCACCAATGGCGAAGTTCCTTTTGGGTTTTGCCCATCTTTGGCGAACTTGTAGGAGCGGCAAGTATTCCTTTACCCATCGCTTCCAGAATTGATCTGCCAAGTGCTGGACCTGACGCCATCTCCTCCGATGGTAACTGTCCTCCTTCGAGAAAGCTCCTGGTGGTAGGGAGGGGTTCTGGCGCAACAGAAGCAGATGGTTTGGTGTAAGTGGCTCATCGTCGTTCGAGTCCATACTCAATTGGGTGAGTGGCCGGGCATTCAAGATGGCTTCAACCTCCGTCATCAACGTGGTGAGTGCCTCATCTGTTACCAACTGTTCTTTAAGAAGGCCTGACAGGATTCTTCTCACAGCCCGTATGACCCTCTCCCAGATTCCCCCCATATGGCTGGCTCCTGGGGGGTTGAATTCCCAATCTATGCCCTTTTGTGTCAGAAACCTTCCGACCTTCTGGGAGTTTAGTTGGGTGAGACTTTCTTTCAGCTCGCCATACCCGCTTTTGAAGTTGGTACCATTGTCACTGTGGATTTTCTTTGGACGTCCTCGCCTATTGATAAACCTCCTCAGAGCGTTTACAAATGAGTCCGTGTCCAATGAGTGGGCTACTTCGAGATGTACTGCTCTCGACGCCAAGCAGGTAAATATACATCCGTATCGCTTCACCTGGCTTCTTCCTCTCTTAACCTGAAACGGTCCAAAGAAATCCACTCCCGTATTGGTGAAAGGTGGTGCGTTCGGGGTCACTCTTTCTCGTGGTAGATCGGCCATAAACTGTTCTCCTCTTGGGGAGTTTCGCCTTTTGCATTTGAAGCAGTTCCCGATCACCTTACGTACCGTTGCTCCTCCGCGAAGTATCCAGAATTTCTCCCTTAAGGCTGTCCAAGTCATCCCCGCCCCTGAGTGGCCTACTTCCTCATGGAAATGTGAGACTAACAAATTTGTCACATGATGATCGTGTGGTAATATCAGTGGATGCTTCACATCATCTGAGAGTGGAGCCTTTGCAAGTCTCCCTCCCACTCTCAACACCCCATCATGCACAATGGGATTCAGTTTTGCAAGACGACTTGACCGCTGGAGTTTGACAGAATCTGCTTTGCTTCTTACTCCCATCTCCTCAGGGAAAGCATGCCTTTGAACCTGCTTAACAATTTCAAGCTCTGCAACTTCCAGCTCCTTCGCTGTGAGGTCGTGTCTCATCTGTCTTGCCAGTGGGTTTCCTGACACCCGCATTCTCAGATATTCCTTGTACCGCAGTATCCACGCTACGCCTCTCTTCAGGCCATTCCATGTGGAGTACCGTTCTGTGAGCTTCTGTACAGGATCAGCAGTTGTCAGGTTTACTAGACCCTTTTTGACTTCTGGGTCATTGAGAACTTCTCCGCTTGCTGCCAGGTCATCGTTTTCACCCAAGTCAGTTGGAGGTTGTGGCCAGCATTCTTGGGGTTTCTGTAGGAATTCTGGACCGCATATCCATCTACAGTCACTTGTCATCTCTCTGGCTTGAAGTCCTCTTGATCCATCGTCAGCCGCATTTGACTTGGTGTCCACGTGACGCCATTCAGATGGGTCAGATACACTTTGGATCTTTGTGATACGATTCGCCACAAATGTGTGGAATCTTCTACTCTCATTGCGTATGTACTTCAAAACTGAAGTAGAGTCTGTCCAGTAAGTAGTGGTCAAAATCGGTAGCTTGAGTTCTGCCTTGACAACTTCCACCAATGAACATGCCAGTACTGCCGCCGACAATTCTAGTCGTGGTATTGTCATCGTCTTCAATGGACACAGTCTGGTCTTTCCCATGACGAAGGTGCACTTGATGCTTCCATCAGTAGAAGTAGTGCGGAGATACACTGCTGCAGCATATCCACGCATAGATGCATCACAAAATGCATGAAGTTCGTACTGACTGACCTCCGACGTTGGTTTTAGACATCTGTCTATGGTGATGCTCTCCAGCTGGGGCAACTCTTCCAGCCACTGCTGCCATCGCATGCGTTCAGAATCCCCTACTTCTTCATCCCATCCTAGACCTTTCGCACAGATGTCTTGCAGCAGGATCTTGGCTACCAAGATGAATGGTGCTGCAAATCCGAGAGGATCATACAGGGAGCTTGTGACAGAGAGGATCCCTCGCCTTGTTGCTGGCTTGTCCTTAACAGACACTCTGAAGCCGAATTGATCAGTTCCAACGTTCCACAGTACTCCTAATGTGCGTTCAACAGGCATGTCATCGAGATGCAGATCTAGGATTGAGGTTGATCTTTCAGATACAGGGATAGTCTGAAGAACATCGTGATCATTACTCACCCATTTGGTGAGTCGAAATCCTCCCTTCGAGAGCAACTCTCGCAGGTCGGCGCATAGTTTCACTGCTTCTTCCTTAGTGCCAACTGATGTCAAACAGTCATCGACATAGAAATTTTCTTGTACGGCCTTGACAGCAGCCTCATTTTCGTCTGTTTGGTTGTCTTCTGCTGTCTTGCGTAGGGCGTAACCCGCACAACTGGGGGATGAGGTGGCACCAAACAGGTGGACGAGCATCTTGTAGTGTTTCGGCTCCTTAGTGTAGTCTCCACCAGGCCACCACAGAAATCGAAGCGCTTCACAGTCTTCTGGCGTCACTCTTACCTGGTGAAACATGGCTTCTATGTCGGCGACTAAGGCTATCTTCTCTTGCCGGAACCTTGTCAGCACACCAACTAGGCTATTGGTGTAATCTGGTCCCTGCAAGAGTTGACTGTTGAGTGATGTGCCCTTGTACTGCGCTGCGCAGTCAAATACCACCCGTGTTTTGTCTGGCTTTCTTGGATGAAGTACCGGATGGTGAGGCAAGTACCAAGTCTTATTGGTTCTATAGTTCCGCGAGTCTCCATCATGTGGCTCTCCTTGGGCCGTCTTTTCCACTTCTTTGGCATAACCCTTATCCAAGTATCCCTCCATGGTAGCTGTGTACCTTTGGTGGAGCTGGGGATCCCTCTTTAATCTCCTTTTGAGGTATTGCAGCCGTGCCTCTGCTTGTGTGAGGTTGTCTGGTAAGCATGGATCTTCATGCCTCCATGGAAGACCCAGCTGATAGTGGCCATCGACCTTGGTGATGGATTGGTCCATTTTAGATCGCGCTCGTTTGTCTTCGAGGGACTCTCCCACTTTGGCACCAAGTGTGGAGCCCCCAAAGTCCATGTACCAAAATCGCTCCACCTGCTGCTGAAGTTGCTCATCTTTGTTGTGGACAAAATTCACCTTGAAGTCAGTTTTCCTCTTCATATTGTTGGTAGGTCCGATCAAGGTCCAACCCAGTGGTGACCTTATGGCGTATGGATCTTTTCTTCCTCCGCGCCGTTCTTCCAGTACCCAGAACGCTTCTGGGACGTCACCACCAATTAGCAGCATGACCTCCTTGTTTTCCATGTTTGGGAGTTCTATCCCCTTGAGATGTGGCCACCTCTCGACATCCTCGGCATGCGGCATGCTACTCTCCGATATTGGTAATTTTTTGACCGTCCACACTGAGTCAAGTTGGATGATCTCAGTTTTCCCAATTCCGGTAACAGTCATGTTGACTTCGACACTCATAACTTTGTGATTCTGTTGGTTGATTGTTGTTAGCTCAAGCTCCTTTGCCGACCCTTTGAGTCCTAGCTCCTTGACCAGCCTCTCATCGCACAGGGTGACATCACTTCCCTGGTCAAGAAGCGCACAGGTGGTCACTTCTTTTCCATTTCCGCGTACCTTGACTGGGAGCACCCGAAGACACACTTTGCCTTGTTTAATCGTTGAAAGATTCGTACCCTGAGGTTGAGGGTTATTGTTGCTGGCGCCGGCCCCAGTTTGGTTACTGACACTGCTACTGTCCCGTTGAAAGTGAAGGAGGGTGTGATGTTTCATGCCGCAGCCATCATTTTTACACCTTTGTGAAGACCTGCATTCACTCGCAATGTGAGACGGCTTCAGGCAGTTGTCACACAATCGTTTCCTCCTCACCTCTCGCAGCCTTTCCTTCTGCGTCTTGGCCAGGAAGTCCTTGCACTTGAACAGATCATGGTCCTGTGAACACAATGGGCATTTACGTCTAGGCCGCTCTGTGTTTTCTTTCGTTGGCTGTCTCTCTTCGCAGCCTTGAGTGGAGAAGGAAGTCAGTCTCTTACCACTAGAAGACCTACCACCTTTCTTTGCTTGACTAACGTCTCTCGTGGACTTACCTATGTTCTGGCCATAGACATTGCTTGCTACTTGTGAATGCTGTTCTATGAACTCCGTCATGTGAGAGAAATTGGGTTCCACACGTGATCGAAGCATTGTCTGAGCGCGCTTTGCCCAGTCCACTTGCATGTGAACTGGGAGAATTTGCTGTATCTTCAACAGAGTTTCACTACTGTTCAAGTTTGCAGTGTGACCCATTTGTGTCAAGGTAATTTCACACTTGCGCATTTGACGAGCAAGCTCCACGAGCTTGGCTCCATCGTTTGGTCGAATTTGGTTTCTATCCAACACTTCTCTCATCAATGCATTCGTGATCACGTGTGGTTGCCCGTACTGCTCTGCCAGTATCTCCCTGGCTTTCATGTAACCCATGTGAGGGTCCATCAACACACAACACTCAATGCTCTCCTTAGCTTTACCTTCACAAAATTGCACAAGATACATCAATTTCATGCGATCATCTGAAATCTTACTTGCTACATTGATGTCAAAGCTGTTCATGAAATTCCAATATTTGATTGGATCGCCATCGAATGTTATCATATCTGGTTTTGGCATATTCATACTCAACATCAACATATTACACAATTGTGTTGTAGAAACAGTTTCATCACCTGGTTTCTTGCTATCGAGAGTCTTCTTGTACATCTCACTCTCGGCACAAACATTTTCATGTACTACTTGATTGTTAGGTAATTGTACTTCTACGTTACCAAATTCTACGTCTCTCTCTGCAGCGATGTTAGCTGAATTGCCTTCGTCTGCAATTTCTTGTGCCCAGAATTTAGCTTCCAGGTCGGCATTTTCCTTCTCATTAACAATGTCCATCTCGGCCATGCGCGCTTCCAGATCAAGCCTTTCTCTGTCCAGTTTCTGCCTTTCCCTTAGCTGTTCAAGCTTCTGCTGCATGAGCCTCTGCTTTGCCCTTGCCTCGCGGAGCTTCATACTACTCGTTGTCGAACTCGCAGTGCGGATGGAACGAGCTGATTGGATCGACCTCACAGATCGGCGCCCTTCGTCGTCGTCGTCTCCACTATTCTGCTGTTTCGTCGCTTCCTCCATCCAGCCAGACAGCCGCTTCTGGAACTCCTCTTTATTAAGCTTGTACGACTCAAACTGCTGCATAGCGTCCTGTAATTCATCTCCACTAAGCAGAGCAATGTATTGATGGTACTTGTTCTCATAAAGAAGAAACATTCCTTTCAGCTGATCATATTTGTGTTGCACGGCATCCTGATTTTCATAATTCACAAAGAGCTGCTCCAACTCTTTATACCTCCTTGTGAGGTTTCCTAGGTGACCGATGCAAGACCGTTTCAGCGCTGTCACTTGCTCCATTGTTGTATCAACAGGGTTAGATTGTTCCATCTTAGTTGTAAGTGTTCAAAGCCAGTTGAAAACTTTAGTTCAAAGCACTTGTAAACTGAAATCCAAACAAGTTGTAAACTCAAATGTAGCTTCACTACATTGGGTGGGATTCGTTCTTGTAAACGCACTGTTGCATCACCGGCACACGACCAGTCGTCAAGAAAATAATGAAACACTGTCCAACTCGTTGTTTGCTTGAATCAATAATCCAGGCCTGTCCTGATTTAATGATCGATTCATCAAAACATTCCTTGAAGAATCACAACTGGACATAAATACACCAATGTGTATCACGACGTGAACTTAAGATTCGAACTTGGGATGAAGTGATGTGATGAAGTATAGTGTCGTAGAGAAGTGTCCTGAAAGTGTCTTGTGGGTGAAGTGGTTTACTGTAACAAAGGAATATATGTATAATACACTTTAATTACACTGTAAATGCCTACTGCAAATGGTACATAAGCGTCGTTATAGCTCACCTTGTGTATACTTGGCTAGTTACTAATAAACCTTAATTGATTATAGTACAGTAATTAATGAACATAAACATAACACTTGAACTGAATGATATTTACAATGTAATCCGACAAAGTCTTATAACTTCATCATTCTGAAGGGTTCACTTCATAACCTTCTACAAATCATTATATAAACTACAAAAGCCTGTACCTGTCTAGGTAATGTCAACGGAGTGTTTATAATCATTGCATAATACAGTCATAACAATGCATAGAATTATGTGTGTGTGTGTGAATCTCCTTCAAATAACTGAGATTTTGACATACAAATTGCTGTATAGCTTTACTACTACAACTGTACAACTGTACACACCTTTAATCATACCAAATTATGATGACAACAATCATTTCTTCTTGTATCACAATTGAATCAGCACAATTATTGATATGTGGCTGAAATAACAAGTATTAAAACTTCTATCTCAACTTACCAACTGTTTGAGAACCCCAGTCAATTGTTGCCATACAGTCCCATACTGTATTTTGCAGCCTCCACTGCTTCGTTGATTCTGACTGCCTTCTATCACCGATAGTTGCACAGTGAAGAAGTGTCAGAAGTTTTGCCTGTTTAAAACCAATTCTCCCTTTTCTCTATACAAATTATATCAAAAAGGATTTCTAGAAGTGAAACTACTTGAAACAATGCCGACAGTGGTGCTAAGTGCACTGGGTCGGTCAGATTCCCCTTAGTGATCCGTCATCTTGACACGGTTAGTCCTCTTTTGACCTCTGTCATAACCCTTATGACCCGCGTTTCTCTATGAATATATTTGAACTATATACATATCAGATCTCCTCTACTGACATCTCATTATTCTGAATGAGTGTAGGCATTATAAATCAAATACAAAGGAAAAATCACACTTCTGCCGCTACAGATGGTATAGTTTTGGTTGAGACCTAATTTCAAGTTTCTAACATTTTTTTTTTTGTGTGTGAGATAATGAGAAACCTCCTATGAAATATGAAAGAGCATGTAATTCCATGAGGAATTCAACATTTGTTTGATGAAAATTGGTTTTGAAATGGCCGAGATATCCAAAACAGAGCGATTTTAATAGAGCGTGGGACCCACACTTTTTTTACGATCGCTTTGTTTCACTTTATTTTTGGATGTCATTTCGAACCCGATTTTCATCAAAGAAACTTTGAATTCCTCTTCGAATTGTATGCTCTGTACTATTTCATAAGTGGTTTCTTGGTATCTCACAAAAAGCTAAAAGCCCAATTCTCATCTCCGCCAATACTGTATCATCCCTTTAAAGCTAGTGCTTGGCCTGGGAAACTTGCGAAAATGGCTGATAAATAAGGCAAAATAACATTGCTTGATGTGGCGTTAGAAAAATCCATCCACCCTCCGCCGTATCTCTTGAACAGTCCAAACATTAGCACCGTAAGGGCATTCGCAACTAGGGGAAGAGTGAAAATTGGTTACATGGTTTTGCATGATAATACGTGTATAACGTCTTTTGTAGATGGCGCTCCGACCAGTGCCGCAAAGCACAAGAAAGCCTGGTGATAGCACGTACAATGAGGAAGGAGAGAAGTCTAAATGCAATGACCATTCCGTAACGTTACGTGATACTTGACAGCCGTTACTATCCAAAATCTTCATTGCAACCCACACATTACGCACCTCGTCAAAACATAGAGCGTACACGCAGTCACTCGCCAGATCGACTGTAATTGCCGACAACTGGAATCGATCAGGAATGCAAGGTTTACGCTTCATCACACCAGATCGATCGAACACACAGACATGGGTTACAGAGAGCACAACTACGTCACCCGTTGGCATGGACTTGAAGTCGTTTATGGTTGTGGGCATGTTAATAGTGTGAAGGCATTGCCCATCTTTGGGGTTGAACACAGAAATAGAGGACCCACCGTTCTCTGCTGCGAGAATCATCCCATCTTTGTCGATGGTAACTATAAGTGGTTTGTTGTACTTGGTTGCAATCGTTCTCTCATTGTTCCAGTGCTGATCGCGTATCACGAGTTTACCACACTTGGTACCGAAGACATGCCAACCATCAGACAGAGAATTGTAGCAGACGGGTTTGAATGATGGCATACATTCGAACACATAGAGAGGGCTTTGTTTCATGCCATCGATATGCACGACGGATATGATATTCAAGTCCGATATAAGCACCACATTGTTGCTGCTGGTGAACCCTAGGATGTTCCCATTGTTCAGCGCTTCTGTCGATGGAATGTTCATAATCCATCTCTCTCCCAACCCTTCTAATCTACCGAGAAGTCCACTTCGTTTGAACTTAATTTGATCAATCTCCTCTTTCACTCTGTCCAGTCTCTCTCTGCTGAGCTCTACATCGAGATGCTCATTCATTTGTCGGGTGACGTCTTGGAAGTCCTTCATTAGATTATCTTGTTTGATGAGGAGGATTTCAGCTTTCATACATCCATCCCTGATGCTTTTAGCTAGCTCTTCAAGACCAGGCATGAGGTTGATTTGACGTGCTTTCAATTCCCGTTCAACTATGTCTATATGCTTCTCAAGAGAGTATTGCTCGTCTCGGATCTTCTGGAGTTTCACCACCTCTTCATCTCGGTTCAGTTTCAGCTTCTCGTTTCGCATTTCATTTAACTTCCTGATCTGCTCATCATAATCTGCGTTGATCCCCTCTTCCCTCTCGTCTCGATCTTTCACAATTTTTGATTTCTCATCTCCAGCTGCAGCGGACACTTGCTCTCTAATCATCGTTAAATGTTTAACCGTCTGAAATTTCAGATGTTGTATTTCTTCATCATTTTGCTTCAGTTCCTCATCTCTAGCTTTAGCACGACAAATGAGTTCCGCTAGTTCTTTTTCCCTTTCTTTTCTCTCATCATTAATGTCACTTTTTTCGCAATCTGCGTGGTTCCTGGTTAAGGCACACACCTGACAAATTGGATAATCATGAGTGACGCAGAAAAGCTCGGCTGTTTTATCAGGGTGCTTCTTACAAGTCCATTTCGCTCTGTCTGCCAGTCCCTTGATGCAGTCCTGGTGTGTAATGACACAATCAGCGCACAAGTTTTTCTGGATCTCGAGGCGATAGGACGCTTCGGCAGGCCTCAGGTCAGGATGGCACTCATCACACGTGATGGTATTTGCTGGAGTAAAACTACAGGCCATGATGACGATGTGACACACAGGTGCTCTAGCCGGAAATGATCCACCTACACAGTCATTTCGGTAAAAAAATACAGGTAAAGATTTGTGTCAATTATTGTATTCATAGTTTTGAAATGAAAAATTGTCATAATATACTTAACTCATTGGACCCGTCGAAGGAATTTCATGGGGTGAACCGTGAGTGGAAAGAACAATGGTAATGACAACTATACTATATTATAATGTCCCTCATCACTAATTCATCATTTGTGTGTATCTGTGTGTGCACATCTGTGTAAATACATGGAGCTAAATGTGCATTATGTGTATGTGTTAAATGCATGTAAATGTCTTCCATCTGTCTCTTTTAAGTAATAATATGTGGACAACATACGAAGGAATCGCTAGAGGTACCCCGCTGAAACTTTCCACATATATGAATAATCAAGTGGATAAAGCTGTCCACATCAACTCATGGTTGCACATACCTAAGGTCAAAGGTCATTGGTCAAGTTTAAATTGCAAAATGTCACAATTTTCCCCGTGTCTCTGCAGTGTGGGAAAGTATCTCAATAGAGTTATAATACACGCGTATTACTAGAGATCTATTCTCTGAATCTGTTTGGTCATTTGTTCAAAAGTAAAGTAAAAATGTTGTCTTTTTACTATAGTTTTTCCATCTTCTAAAATAGATTGATTGCTATATTTCTAGCTACTCCTTTATTCAGACCATAGGCCTAGGCCTATAACATGAGCACTGAAAATAAGAATTTCTGCACATAATTCCCCAATAATTATTGTATGTAACTCAAATGGCAGGAACTTGGTTCTTTTGCAAGTTTTGTACCTCCCCCCACTGCTCTAAAGCCTTTGCTCTTATTTTGCTTCCATTCTAACTAATTCCTTTGTTTTTCCTCATCACTGTCCAGCAAGGCATGTTCATTTTGTGTATACAAGTTGTACATGAATAGGCCTGGACAAGGAGTGATGAGAGAGGGCGCTATAATTTGAATGTAAAGATTCCCCAAGTCCTGGACTTCCCCCCTCCCCCACTCTTTTCCATGCAAAGTGGGAGGGAAGTGGCAGCAAAAATATGACTTGTTGTTCTTGTTTTTGTTTGTTTGTTTCTTTTTCTTGTCAGCCGACTTTCGGCGGAAAATCAGACCTTAAAAGTATGAAGACTTTTTTGTTGTTGTTTCTCTTGTCTTTTGATGTTCTTTCTTCTTGACTGACAGGCGATTTTGCCCCCCCCCCCCTTTCAAAAACGTAGCGCAGCCCTGAATAATGTCCATTATATTCAATAGAATGCTGATAAGCAGGGCTCCACACTAACGGTGGTCCGGTGGCCCGGGGCCACCAAAAACGCGCGTCGGGCCACCAAAATTTCAGAAATGAAGATTTTGGTGGCCCAATCGGGCCACCAAAAAGTCGGATAATTGCCTTTACTTTTGTAGATGGACAGCGGTAACAATTGGCTCCGTAAGATGCTAAAATAAATGTCAGATGTTTGCTTTTTATTTTGGAAATGAATAACGGTAATATTCGACTTTGTATGATACTAAAATAAGTGTCGGATGTTTGATTTTGCGTTCGGAAATGAATAAGGATAACATTCGGCTCCAGAAGATGCTGAAATAAATGTGGAATGTTAGCTTTGACGTTCGGAAATGAATACTAATAATATTCAACTCCATATGATGAGAAAATAAATACCGGATGTTTGCTTTTAAGTTGGAAAGTAAATAACAACAACATTCAGCTCCAGAAGATGCTAAAGTAAGTGTCGAATGATCCCTTTGACGTTCGGAAATGAATAAACATGATATTCAACTGCATATAGATAGTAAAATAAATACCGGAAGTTCACGTTCAGGTGAATGATAAGAATAATGTCTCATGTTTGCCTTTATATGTTCGAATGTATATAGCAACAACATTCAGCTCCGGAAGGTGCCAAAATAGATGTCGGATATTAATTTTGCTCTGACGTTCGGAAATGAACAACAATAATATTCAACTCCATAAAGATAGTAAAATAGATACCGGATGTTCACGTTCAGGTTTGACGTAAATAGCAATAACAGATCAGCTGCGGAAGATGCTAAAATAAATGTCGAATGATCCCTTGCCCTTGACGTTCGGAAATGAATAACAATGATATTCAACCCCGAATTATGATTGAATATATGTCGGATGTTTGCTTTTACTTTCGAAACTAAATAGCAATAACATTCGGCTAAGGAAGATGCTAAAATAAATGTCAGATGATTGCTTTTACGTTCGGAAGTGAATAGCAGTAATATTCTGCTCCATACGATGCTAATGAATGTCGGATATTTGCTATTACATTTCGAAATGAATAACAGTAACTTTCAGCTGCGTTTGATGGTAAAATATCTAATGTTTGATGTCTGCCTTGACGTTCAAAAATGAAAAACGGTAAAATTCGGCTCGTACAATGCTAAATTGTCAGATAATTCATTTCACTTTCGGAAGTGGACAGCAGTAACATTCGGCTCCGTACAATAATTAAACAAATGTTGGATGTTTGCTTTTTTAATTCTAAAATGAATAACGGTAATATTCTGCTCCGTACGATGCTACAATGAATAACAGATTATTGCTTTTACATTTAAAAATTATTAACGGTATCAATCGGCTCAGTTAGATGCTAAAATTAATTGGGGATGTTTGCTTTCACGTTCAGAAATGAATAAGGATAACATTCAGCTCCGTAAGATGCTAAAATGAATGTCAGTTCTTTGCTTTTACATTTGAAAAAAAAAAATAATAATTAATAGTAACATTCGGCTCCGTACGGTGTTAAAATACTAGTAAATGTTGGATAATTGCTTTTACAGTCAGAAATGAATAACGGCAAATTCCAGCTCTTTATAACGCCAAAACAGATGTCGGATGTTCACAAATGTCTGCAAATGCTCCCACTCTATCGTTTCAAACGTAAGTTTTGACCACCTAAATAGGCATCAACTTTTATAATAATCTATAAGCCTATTTGCTAAATCTTAGAACTCAGAATAACGGTAAGATGATTGAATGTTCTCTTCATTTATTTTAGACATGGGTACATGTATCACTTCAGTAATACTTAATATTTCATTTTTTTCATGTTCACTAGGACCGATTTAGTATTTCTTATATTTTCTTGATTTTTTTCGGGCCACCAGATTTTACTTTCGGGCCACCAAAAAATAAAAATTAATGATTTTGGTGGCCCGATCAGGCCACCAAAAATAAAAGTTAGTGTCGAGCCCTGTGATAAGGATATCAATTTCTTGAATAACGTAGTAGATATTTTCCTGTAGCTATTAATTGTATTCTTCAATTTTTTTTTTTTTTATTTAAGTCAGTGAAGGAATCATCGCAGGGGTATCGTTCCCTTTTAATGATGGGGGGTACGGGAGGCACTCTGAGTTTGAATATCTGTGCGAGGGAGCGAAGCGGCCTGGGGGAGGGTGTGGGTTAGGGTTTTGGCATTTTCAGACCTCAAATTCAGCGATCTGGTGCACACTTTTGGTAAAATTTGGGTTTGTTTTTTTCCTATAAAAAACAAGTAAGAAAAAGAAATATTCATAGATAATTGAATGACTACATCGTGGTATTTCAGCTCTTGCTCTGCCTGTGCGACATCACTGTGAAGGCCTACTAAATAGTGGGGCCTATCACCGGCGTAGCCAGGATTTAATCTTAGGGGGACCGGTTACATGCGAGGGAGAGATGCGAGCGAGGGGGGAGAGTGTGGGAGGGGGGTTTCCCCCTCCCACAGTGAGAACTTTTTGCATATTGATGTTGTAAATGGTGCGATTTGATTCATGTTTTTTGCGTGTTCTATCGACTTGAAACAGTCCAACATGTTTAAAGTAGCAGTACATTTTATGTAGATTATTATTGAACAATTTTGCCTATAAAATGGTATCATTTAGAGAAACTTCTTGTCTTAATTCTTGCACTGAAGATCAAGAAGGCAAACCCATTTGGGTAGGATATGATGTGGGTACCATACTGGAATGAACTGGGCAAACCCATCTGTAGAATAGATGAGCATATCTATTTGGGTATCATATAGTCTAGTAGGAGAAAGGGGTTCCCATGCACCCCAAACATATATTTTTTAATCTACTTCATCTAGACCAGTTTTGTGCGTAGATTTCAAAAATGCAATGTTAACAGGTCAAAGCGTGTCCCATAGTGGTCAAAAATCCGTTTCCATGGTAATGCATGGTGAAAATGTCAGTATCTCATAAAAATACATGTAACCTTTGATAAAATTGTTCAATTATCATGGCTTTGGTATCAAATTAAAGAAAATTAAATTATCTATATGATGATACCAATTGTGTAGGGGGTTATACCAACCTTCATCTTAATTTTGAGGCCAGAATACAATTTTTTCACATTTTTTAGCAAAAATTCAATTTTACCATAAAACTTATCTATCTCTAAATCATACTAAAACATATTCAATTTGTTTGAATATTCTTCAAAATTATACTGAATATGTAGGCAATACAATGTGAAAATTTCATAGATATTGCTCAAATAATAAGAAAGTTACAGCCATCCAAAGTCGACATTCAAGCATATCAAGAATGTGCAGGTGGGAGTGTGATGTACGCCCTCTATTGTTGAATAATCTCATTTAACCATTTCAGTCATCATAATTTGGTTCCAAAAGCATGAGAATGAAGTTGGATGTGATAAAGTGGGTCATCTAGACCAGTTTTGTGGGTAGAATTTAAAAAAAAAAATGCATTAACAGGTCAAAGAGTGTCCCATGGTGGCAAAAAAAAAAAAAATCTGTTACCAAGGCAACGCATGATGGAAATGTCAGAATCTCCTTAAAATGTAATATTTGATACAATTGTTCACTTATCATGATTTAAATGTCAAATTTAAATGAAGAGTATTAAATTCTTTGAATGATATACCAATCATCACACGGAATTTATACTAATCTTCATATCAATTTTGAGGTCAGGGTATAGTAGTTTTTGCAGCGCGCTGCTGGGGGGGGGGGGGGGGGGGGGCGAGAAAAAAAAATCATTGGTTCACATAGGAGTACAGTACAGTACTAGTATACTATTCGGTATACGGTGCACGTTTTCGATCGAGGGCATGCGAATAGCTTGAATCGAACAATAGGATTTCGTAATACCGGGGCCCTGTTTAAAATTGATTATAAAATACTAGTAGTTGATTTCAACTGTAAGTCTATAGAGCAGGGAATTGAGGCTGAATTTTGGGGTCAACTGGCAACTATCGTATAACAAACAAATTTTGTGTTTGAAAGTATACATGTATGTCTTAACAAACTTACCAGTAAAATTTACCCAGAAGTTTTGCTTCGGAACATGCCGAAATGACATCATCAACATGGCCATCCCACAAACCAGATAAATGAATGGGAATTTTAGGATACCTCAAGTGTTCATTATACAACTGACATTAAAGGGTGTGTACAGTTCTGGTCGAGGTAAAGATCTAGCTTTTAACGTTTTGCGAGATATTCAGAAACCATTCTATAAGATGTCAAAGAGCATGCAGTTCTAAGGGGTATCAAAAGTTTATTAGATGAAAATCGGTTTTGAAATGGCTGAGATATCCAAAGACAAAGTGAAACAAAGAGATCCTAATAAAGTTGTGGCATGTCACATTTTATTATTAGCACTTTTTTTGATATCTCAGCCATTTGAAAACCAATTTTCATCAAATAAACGTTGAATCCTTCTTAAAATTCCATGCTCTTTTATATTTCATAGGCTTTTCATTACCTCACTTAGGAATGTTCAAAACATGAATCCCTACCTCAACCAGTACTGTACAGTCCCTTTAATCATGAGATAAGTTTCTAGTGTATGTATTTCTTATTTCCTGCCTTTCTTCAAACAAAATTGGGCACATTTGTGACCTCTTTTTCAAAAAGTCTGAGCCCAAATTAGGTCATTGCCATTATAACACAGCTGTCCAGAAATCACAATTTTCATTATTAGTGGTGTACAATATTATATATTCCATCCCAGTAGCTGGATTTTCATTTTGAAAATGAAATCTGTGCCCAAATTAGGTCATTTCTATGGAAACTTTATGCTAAAAATGTTTTTCTCAAACAAAAAAAAAATGCAACACCTTCTCAACGTTTAACATCATTTTAAATTTACATAAGTATGCAAATTCATAGCTATTTAATTGACTGGAGTTGAGACCTAACCTGTTAGAGACCATAGCTACCATGGTTACACTCAAACTTGCCTGTAGCCATTATAACACAGCTGTCCAGAAATCACAATTTTCATTATTAATGGTGTATTATATTATATATTCCATCCCAGTAGCTGGATTTTTTGTTTTTTTGTTTTGCATTTGGCGCAAGCTGACATTTTGTTCAAGTCAATTAGGCACAGAACATAGATTAAGTCAATTTTCTCATAAAATGAGACCCTCCTCTACCTCCGCCACCAATCCCAATAAAAATGGTTAGGTCATGCCCTTTCCTTTCTTGCAGTCCTGTAGGGTGTTTCAACAAACTTTTCATTGGTTTCAGTTTCACTTCACTGGTTTCAGTCTCGCTATCTCACTTTTCTGATTGGTATGTTTCAGTCACGAGGACTTGCTAAGTGAAACTGGAAACACTAAGTGGCACTGAAATCAATGTTGGTGAAACGGGTCCCGCATGAACTTCTGCACGATACCAGAGCAAGCTCATTATACTCGATGGACTACTACAACAAATACTGTACTTCTGAAAGAAATGAAGCACTGTTAACAGACACCTGATACACATTTTGTCATAGATCACATTAGTCCAGTCAAAATAGGGTTTCACCCAACACTAATTGCAACAGTAGGAATTCCACTGCAGTTCTATACTTGTTATGGGCTCCTAAACACCATACTAAAAGTCCCAAGAAATCCAGTGGGGCAAAGTGGCTAAATTTCCGTAATATGCAAATTAGCTCCCATTATGATAAAAATACAGTGTTTCCATGAAAAATAGGTTTCTAGTTTTCAGATTGGAACACCGAAAGTGTTGAAACTTATGTTTACAATGTCACTAGTGCGATGCAAACATTTCACCATGTACATAGTCTGGGCCTCATTTGCATAATATGCAAAGGGTTCCGAGCCAACGGAATATTCTGATGCATCAAAGTACCCGATATGAGATTATCAAGAGTGTTCAAAATGATATTTCATTTTCTCTTCACCAAAAACAAACTTTACAGCATTAGTAAACTAGCATGAATTATTATAAGATTAGAGTTTGTTATCAGACAGATAATGATAGCTTATCCATTAATATTACGTAGAATCAAAATACGAAATTAAACAAGTGTCAACATCTATAATTTGTCTACGGTAATTTTGTAATGAATGAACTCTATTTGGAGGGTGGTTTGTTCGAATCTTGATGATTAAGCTCTTGCATCCTTGAGGGTTTTGAGATATTGAACAAAGGAAACCCTGTGGGTAGTGCCCAAAGTTACCCCAGTCGAGCATAATTATCCCACGACCATTAATTTACAAAACATGCATCAACCAACACGATTTCCGTTGTTCTAAGCGTACAAGATTTTATTCCAAAGTCGTTTCGCCGTCTAGCAAAGACTTTGTTATTTCCATGAAATACAATTGGCATTGACAGCGGACACATTTTTCTACAATGTGTACATCTTTAAAAAGTGGTGCACAGTCAAAGTGGCTCGCATGCAGGGAGGTACCCGAATTTATCCCTATACCCTCACGGCCCGGTACAAAACATATACACACGTGAATACAGCTGTTTGAAGCGAAAAAAAAAAAAGAACCTCTGTGCATAACGTCCTATTCATTTCATTTCACTAAAATTCAGTGGAAATTCTCGAAGAATTGTTGTTCTACAATAAGGTGAAAATGGTTCACATACGAAGACAACCACGTGGAGGGTGCCCAAAATTACCCCACCCAAAGACAGTCTGAGACATGCAATAATCATGTACCAGCGCAAATACATGAATATGTTCTATGGATACATGCCTTTAAACAGTCCTTCTGGTCCTCTAGCCCAGAAACTTTTATTTAATAAAATTCAATGGAGTCAACAGACGATGTATTGCTCTGTAATTTTTACTTACTCTGACATAGTTAAAGTGGTTATCATTCGAAGGGAGCCTACTATATGGGAAGTGCACACATTGATTGCCTCTATACATGACCTTTGTAACGCAAATATCAACGCAATTATAGTATATAGGCCTACAGTCGTTCCAAAAGTGCATGTCTAAAAAAAAAAGGTCGTTCCTTGAGTTTTAGGACTATCACTTGAGTTTTGTGATTATGTATAATCATCGTATGGTGCTATAATCATTGCACATTCTTCTCATTGGACATAATTTTACTCACCTCATTTTCTGTTACCAAGAAAGTGATGTCTATCTGTTCTTGTCGAAAAATGAAATAGAAATTGAATTGAATTCTATTGAATTGGATTCCTGCCATATCAAGACACTTTTTTTCTATAAAAACTGCCGGGGTACAGATAAAATAACAGCATTGATCCATAATATCTATGCAGTCCAAAGGGTTCACTTGCAGAGACCACCTTGTGGGAGGTGCTCAAACTAATCCTAAAGGCAATGGAAAACATGCAGTATACACTGTACAACCGCGAAAAATGTTCCATGGTTACATGCCTCTGAAAAGCTTTTCCGTCTGTGTAGCACATATGCTTTCGTAAAATGCAATTAAGGTGATAGGAGACGTTGCTTTACAATATCTATTTTGTCAAGCTCTTGGGAAGTGCCCAGATCACCCCTGCCCTGACCGTCGTGGTCCCAAAACAGATTAACAAAACATACATTATATGCCACAGTAAACTCACTTGTACATGCATGTAAAGTCGTTGCCGAGTGGTAAATAAAGACACTTTGCTTTTCATGATTATTAAATGGTATAGAAACACTGCTTTACAATCACCATAGTCAAAGGGGTGCACATTCAAAGGCAACCGAGTGGGATTTGTTCAAAACCATCCAACCCCCAGGGCAATATAGGAAACATGCACCAGCATATAGCACAAATATGTTTCAATTTACCATGCCTTCATATTGTCGTTACGGTTGTACAGTGATTGCCCTTTTGTTTGTATGAAATGCAATATAATTACAAAAAGTAAAAATGCTCTACATTAACTATATTGTTAAAAGGGTCAACATTCAAAAGCAATCCCCCGGGAACTGTCCAAAATAAACACCGCCGCTCAAGCCCCGTAATTACATCACACGGATACTATGAACGCAAATACCAACGTTCTTTCGTGCATGGTTTTAGAAGTAGTTCCAGCAATACAGCTACACACTTTTATGTCAATAAAAGTCCTGGAAATGATAGGAGAAGCAGTGCTTCAAAATATCTATTTAGTGACAGTAAATGCCAATCCTGTTGGATGTGCCCCAATTCCCCCCCCCCCCCCCCGATCCGCCACCTTCAGTGCAGAGGCATGAAAATATACCTCATGAAATATTGCAAATTTAGATAAAATTTGGGTGCTTCTGTTTGCTTTTAGTTTTCACCATCAATTAATAAATGAATACAAAATTATGTGGAGTCTACAGAACTAAGGTCTACACCAAAACTAGTATTATGTTGCAGACAGTATAATTCCATCAAACTAATCTTGTAATCTGTTACTTTCACACTCAGCAAAGTAACTATACAAATAACAATCTATTCATTGATGTCCTCTTGAAAAATTAGTAAATTCAACTAAATTTAACACAGCACATTAACAAGTTCTGATTTCATGTCATACCTAAATCCTAACACATTTTTAAACATGTGACACTGAAGTTCACTGAACATAAACTTGTAGTGGAAAAGCTTCAATAGATGAAGTTGTTTTTTTTTTTTTTTTTTTGGTACTTTGCTTTCAGGCAAAAATAAATGTATGTTGCAGCATGGTTTTAAAAACAATAATATGACACAAAATGCAATCACATACAAGGGTCAGAGGTTTGATTTATGGCAGATTTCTTTGACTGATCCCGGTCTGATCCAAACAATAAAGCTTCTCACCAAAATTTTTGTCCTATCACAAGCAAGCTTGCTTATTTCTCCACAATAGAGGGCGCGCATCATCATCCATCTGGAAATTCTTGACCAATTCTTGACAGGTGTCAATGTCAACTTTGGATGGCCGTAACTTTCTTGTTATTTGAGCAATATCTACGATTTTTTCACATTTTATTACATGCATATTTGGTATAATTTTGAAGAATATTCAAACAAATTGAGTTTGTTTTGGTATGATTTAGAGATAGATTAGTATTATGGTAAAAATGCATTTTGAAAAAAAAAATGTGAAAAAATTGAATTCTGGCCTCAAAATTAATATGAAGATTGGTATAACCCCCTACATAATTGGTATCATCATATAGATAATTTAATTTTCTTTAATTTGATACCAAAGCCATGATAATTGAACAATTTTATCAAAGGTTACATGTATTTTTATGAGATACTGACATTTTCACAATGCGTTACCATGGAAACGGATTTTTGACCACTATGGGACACGCTTTGACCTGTTAACATTGCATTTTTGAAATCTACGCACAAAATTGGTCTAGATGAAGTAGATTAAAAAAAAAATATATGTTTGGGGTGCATGGGAACCCCCCTTTCCGACTGCACTAATAGGGAAATGACCTTGGCAAACCCATCTGGGGAATAGATGTAAATGCTTATATGGGTTTCATATGGGGTCAACCTGGGTAGAACCATCTGGGTAAGATATGCAAATGCCCATATGGGATTTACATGGGAATGAACTGGGTAAACCCACCTGCTCATCATAACACACCCCTACCTGAAAATGGAACTGACCCAGAATTTGAAAAGAGGGTCCGGTTCATGCCCGTTATGCAGTGCAGTATATGCCTTGGCATTAGGACTGATTGATCTCCTTCAGTACAATCAGAGCTTGGTGATCATCTGTCTTCGCCTCATTTTAGGTAAGTAAAGAAACTTATTTTTGTCAGCATGTTGTATTTAAAGGTAGGGAATCCCATTTGCACGCCTTAAATGAAGAGTTGTATAAATACAGTGGTATGTTGAAGAGAATATCATTTTAGAAACTCCCATAAAGTATTGAAAGTGGAAGGTAACATTTAGTACATTTTTTTTTTGACGGTTAGATTTTGAATTGAATTGTTTTCGGGGCTCACCGTAAATTCCAGTACATTACTAGGCTACCTTTGCAGACCCATGTACTGCATGTGTGTCCATCATGTATATTTTGTGAAGAAAGTTCATCAACACTTACAAACATTTCTATATACATTCTTACCACACACTCTATATGTTATTACATCAGCTCTTGTACTTGTAGATTTGTGTTTATAGATCACAAATACAGAAGAATGCAACAAAAAGGCTTAAGTGTGGCTGACACACCAGAACTACTGAGTAGTTGAGTTTTGTGCATTATTCAAATTGTAGATAACTGTTGACATCCAAATTTCTAAGCAGTGGCCTAAGCAAGTCCCCTGAGGTTCATATTTAATGTTTTGCTGCATTTTGGGAGGTCTGTAAAAGGTATCCCCTACCTTTAAGGTACCTAAGATGTTGATTGCAAGTTATTGAAAAAGCTAATCCCAAGTCGGCAAGCTATAACGGCAATAACAAATATGTAAGTTGGGATGGTATGTGAGCATGTTGCCTCCATGGATCATCCATAGAATTATTACACATGGTGATAGGTGTATTCAAAGGTTGTAGGCCTGCTATATTATATGATTTTGTTTAATTCTGGATATTGCTTTATAGATTTGATTTGGGGTTTAATCTCATACTCTATGTATAGAAATTAATGCTGTTTAGCATTACTTCATTTTCATTTCAATACATCATATCATTGAGTTTCATTTAAACAAAATGGAGTAACAGTATTTGAGAAAGCATTTACGCATACAGAATTTTACAAATAATTGGAATAAGGGAAAACACTAGCTGTGAGATGTATTGAAACAAAGGGAGCTGATGAAAGCACTCGATCAGTGATTGTAATTGCAGTTCACTCATAGTTTAAAGTGTGCATTACGATGATATCAAATCAGAAATTACGTTTTTACATATTATAATGGAAACATTAACTGTAGGATAACTAGACTCGCTATATCCGGGTTCACCACGAAAGTCCAAGTGGAGAATAAATTTATGCGCAGTACTGTGTAATGGTTTGGTATGAACACGTCCCACACAGTATTGATAGTATACAGCTTTTTAGTATTCAATCCTGAACCATCTAAACACACCCACACCGTAAGGTACTTAGTATGAGGAGCTTGCAAGGTCATTCAACCTCCCCAACTCCACAGCATCTCTGCAGAAGGCTATGGTCAGTTGTTTGGGTTATAAAGTCACAAAGGTCACATTCCATCAGGGAGACTCACCTCCCTGATTCCATAAGAAAACACCAATTCTCAAATGAGTGGACAACATATGCATATTACCTAAAGCTTGGCTCTATTAATGTACGTCCTGACAACTGGAAAGCACAAGTATTTTTGCAGTTACCATAACCAAATACTAAGCGTGTGAGAAAGAGTCTTAGCTTCTGAAATATTGCAATTAGTTTTACTGTGACATGCATAAAATGTATTTAGGAGGAGATCTGAGTGAGTGAAGCCCAACTGCGATTTTCATGCTGCTGTATTATCAGAGATGTGTATATACAACGTGTACGTAACACTTTAAATAAACACACGTATATAGGCCTACGTTTCACAGTAGTAATCAGGATAGCAGTGGCATTTGGAAATATATGAAAAGAAGTATATACATATAGGCCTACTGATATTTGTGTCATCATAGCTCTAGTTGGCATATTTTTTTTTCTATCTACTGTAAATATGTTTAGTTTATATTGTTTAAGTTGTATTACTCCTTCTCAAAAGAGGTAATTAATAAGCATAATTTTCCCTCTTATGATAGAAGTACAATTGTAAGATATTTGGGGGCTTAAAGGCTATCTAGTGTATTGTTATGTCTCAAATTCCTTCTAAGAAATAAGTCATGTATAGGTTTATAAATCATACCAGATTATGAGCTTAAATAGATTTAATTTATAGGCCCTACTGGTAGTCAATATCGAGTAAATAGCAATCAATTGTAGGTTTAACTTCATATCGTTTGTCCAAAATATCTATTGACCACTCGCAATCTTTTTTTAATGTGTACACATATTCCTTTCTCCATGTCTGCCTTTCTGTTCACTTAATCAAATTATACTCAAAATTTACTCAAATCATAGCTTCTCCTAAATCTTAATTGTCATTTACTGTTTAATGGATAATCAAAACTCTGCCCCCCCAAGGAAAAACGCAGTATCTAACATTTTTGGCGATTTTCACTTTTTTGCATAAATATAGTCAGTGGGCAATCCTTCTTCTTATGACATATTCAGATTTTTGAAAAAATGTTTAGAAAGCCACTTTTCCGTAACTGCCAAACGCAGTATCTACACTCAACTTGCACTTTCCCCAAGGAAAAACGCAGTATCTACATGATGAATATTTCCCCAAGGAAAAACGCAGTATCTACAAAGCTAGTCTTAATTACCAGACACTGTTATTTATATATGTGAATACTTTGCCGGTTGTTCTGTAATTTGAACGTAAATTACTTTCTTTAGATATACTTGCTCAATAATAAGACATAATGTTCAAAATATCTAACCAAAACAATACTGATTAGTAAATATTTTGATGAGATAGTGATCCTAATATGAAACACAGTGTGTGATTAAGACTAACCGAGTGCACATTAAACAATACAACACTGACAGCTTGCAGCTAGCTGCTGCACTGATGCTGTGCAGCAGTCAGCACAGGGCCCGGCTAGTCAGCATACAGTGGGAGTGTGTACTTGGAATAAAACAAAATGTTGTCGTGGGGAAAATTACTCGTGAGCCTAGCCCTCAAGAAAAATTTATCTGCAGATAATGAGTAAGTTATTCAAAACTATTTCAATATTGAAAGAATAAAGCTGATTGTTTGTCACACGAAGCGAAGTAAACACAATGCATGTTTGTCACACGAAGCGAGGTAAACACAAATGCATACATTTGTGTTTACTTCGCTTCGTGTGATAAACGATCAGCTTTATTCTTTCATATTCTACCTCAATGATGAACATTATCCGTACTATAACTTGTTGTGAAGTAACTTTGTTAGGCCTAGACCCTTGTCAAAATTCCTCAGGCTCCGAATCCGAAAGTTTCTTCGAAAGGCAATAGGGCCTAGATCTATTTGTGTTGTATCGGATAAACGTCAGGTTATTACCTAGTAACATGTTACACCCTCCCTTAGATTTTAGATCTAAGTCTAGGCCTAGGCCCTAAGTCTTTTATTGTCTAGACAGTAGGCTATGCCTAACGTTTGAGTCTTGCGTCTCTTTTCTAATGTTAGACTTACCGTTAATCAGAACTTTCAGGCCCAGGTCCGTATTCCGAAAGTCTAAAGAAAGATCTAACAAGTGTAGGACTTGAATAGGCCTACTCTAGGGCAGGCCTGTAGTAAGAAGTCTAAAACTTAACCACTTTTTAGAATCCTAAGTCTAGTGAAGTGTCAATGTTCAATTATCTACCATACTTATGTCTTAAAATTACAGAGTTGACAATACTATAGATTAGGGTCCATGGGAAAAATAGGTACCCACGGTAAATAGACGAAATAGAGAAAGTTAAGAATAGGCCTAAGTTGTATTTTAATTCTTATCGGATCTAGACAGTGTCTAGACCCTAACCGGTTTGTGAGACTGGGTTGCGAAAAATGCATGCATGATCCCATGCTGCATGCTACATAACTTACAAGTAAAAAAAGTTACAGGTACATTACAAATTTACATGACGTTAAACTTAGGTTCAATCCAGAAGGAATAGGCCTAGAGAGCGGATGTCACTTCATTCTAGACCGGTTCTAGATGTATTTTTTTTTTCTAATCAAAGAGTCCTGGCTCGTGTAGGGCTTAAACCTTAATTATCTGCAGTTCTAACGTTAGGCTATTTTTTTTTTCTGTGAGCATCGTGCATGTATAGCCTGAGGCGGTAGACTCGTGTAGCCTGCTACGTAGCCAGCCTAGAATAAACGATATAAAAACTAGACCTAGTCTAGATCGATCTAGGTCCAGACATCCGATTTAGATTTATTTTGGTCTAGACAGACTGTAACCTAGACTGTACAGATCTAGATCTAGTATTCTAGATGCTAGTTAGCGGCTAGGCCATGTAGCATCACATTACAGCCCTGGCAAGCTTCATATTAAACACGTATCGACGTAACGTTAGGCCTACAGCAAGATCGGTCTGGGATACACTTAAGCAAAACGTTCCAAGAACGATCTGTTATTTAATAATCTTATGAAGCCTACAGGGCATAATTGGGGGGGGGATGGAGGATGCATCCCCCAGGGCCAGAGAATACTTGAACAATGATGTTTACATGCATACATAATTATGGCAGAAGATTAATCCTAGTCATTCCGCTGTAGATACTGCGTTTTTCCTTGGGGAAATTCGTTCCATTGTAGATACTGCGTTTTTCCTTGGGGAAATCAGTCAATTGCGTGGGGTTTCCCCAAAGTATCTACATTTTCATCAATAACTGAAAAACAAAACAAAAACACAAAATGATATTTTCCAGGAAAATTGGTAGCTAGATAGACTAAAATTCCACAATGAAGGAATTTTTCAAAAGAGTATATTTTCCAGGGGCTTTGGCAAAAAGATAAAATGGTGAATATCTCGGTTGTTTAGAAATGGAGCTGGATGTAGATACTGCGTTTTTCCTTGGGGGGGCAGAACTTGTCCTTTGATCTTCCTGGGTTTGTTTTACAGTCAAATGAATTAAAAGATTCATTCAAAAAAAAAATCTTCGTAATGAGATGAGGTGTAAGTTGATATCTTTCTACTCACGCTCAAGCAGTAACTTATTTTGAAATGTTCTAAGTCGTTTATCCTAATTCATAATTGTTGCAATTTCCTTTGCTCTGGATGTATAACAACTATATTTATCCCTTGACTGATTTTGTTTTCTTGTTTCACAATCAAATGAAGATTGAAATACATTGCATTTGCAAAAGATTCTCTAGTGTACAATTCGATATTACTGTATTTCCATTATATGAAAATGAAAACCAATGGTAATACATGTACACCGAAAATATTTCTGTCCCTCTCTTCCTCTTTCTCTCTCTCTTTCCCTTTGAGGCTTATTAATTTTGATAGTTTTAAATTACGTATATGACCCTCTAGTTATGAAGAAAGTTGAACAAATCCTGTAAGAGTAGGCTAACAATTGCATACTGAATTTTTTAAACCCACGTAACTATGCATTCCTTTATACAGTCATGTATTCAAATACTGTACAATGTAACGTTGCATGCCTGCATCTCTCAATAATTGAATCTAGCAATATTTCTGATGAATAACATGTGTAACACATTCTATTATGAAGATTGTAATTCCATGAAATATTTCTCCCTCTGTCATTGCAGATCTGGTGAAGTGAAAAGATGGACAAACACAGCAACACTTCACGCAGCATACATTTTAAGGTCTACACAATAAGAAATCAGAACAGTGGAATAAAATAGCTGGATGGACAAAAACAGAGGCGGTTTGCAGCACAGGTTCAGGGAGAATTAGATGGCAACACCTAAATTTCAAAAGTGCATCAATTTTTACAGAATTGTGCAATTTTCTTCAAACCTTACTGAACTGTTCTTTTCATATTGCTGCATTCACTCAATTAACGTTTAGTTTGGGTATTCCCCTTACAGAAGTTGTTGAAAAGATCTCACCATTTCTAGCTTTTACGCTTGTTTATCAAGTAATATGTGACCGTGCACCTCAAAACGAACATAAAGTCACACACACTGATTTTGCGTGAGGACTGAAAATAAGTGAAATGGGTCAACTCAGCCGAACTTGACTTTTTTATATTTTCTGAAAGAGCGGGTCTTCTTTTACATTATGCTAAAGTTTGGTATCATAAAACGGGCAGGAAAGTGTGTTTTTTTAGCAGTTTATCTCGAACATTTTTGGTAGAATAGTGTGATTAGGTATGTCTTTAGAATCCCTTTTTCATTTCTGAAAAAACCTTGTCCACACTCTTCACTTTCAACTCTAATAACTTTTGAAAGGATAGTGCTACTGCTTTGAAAGTTGGCATTAATTATGGACAAAATGTGTTAATGAGGCATGCTTAATTTCAATTTAATTTGATAAGCCCTTCATTGTTGTTATTCTGGTGGTTTACTTCCGGGTTTTTTGTCCCATTCATCGCACAGGCAGCACGGTTTGGTAAAGATTAAGCGCTTGAATAGACACTGTACTTCAGAGCCTCTTTTCTCAGTTCACACTTTTCCTGAGTTTGTGCTTTTTTTTTGCAATATTTAGATAGGTAAGGAGAGTCCATATGATTTGAGTTGTACATCAATTTAAAGCTTAAAGTCTGCTCTTTCAGAATATGGTCTTAACTAAAAATTCATGTCTGACGACTTTTTGTTTGTTTTGAGGTGCAGGGTCACATATTATATGAATGCCTATATTCAGCTGAGGGACACAGGACAACAGATTTCAATTAGAACAATGCACAAATATATCCACTTTGAGAACTAGAGAGGGGCCGTCAAAGGCGGCAGACCCACGCCTGAAGTACAAAGTCGGGGTAAACATAATGTGCATTCGGTCATCTACCAGAATTCGGTCACTTAATTGCCAGTGTGCTTTATCACCAGCCAGTGAGTTCTACCAAAGATCGTACACTGAGGTGTACGATCTTTGGTTCTACAGTCACATCACACGCAAAGTCACATCATTTCACATACGGTAACACTCATTCACGATAGGAAAGTCCTTTAGTCTCCTCCAAAAATCCATCGAATATCCCAAATTCCACCGTCAAAAGTGCAGAATCGGAACTTTTCCAAGCGCACGCGAATTAAGTCCAGTTTTAAGAGTATTGTCTACGCGACGGGTCGCCGAAAAAGCGCTAAAAATCGAGAAATACGCCGTTTTCTTGCGGGATATTTTGATTGTAGCAAGCCGAGAGTGTGATGATATCAAAGGTCGTATGAGTGTACGATCTTTGATGGTATCCACAAAAGCGCAAAAGAAAAACAAAATTTACGTACCCCCCAGGCAATTACCCCTATAGTGTCTACGGGAATTATCCAATGCAAGGGTTGAATGAAAATGTCTACTGCACCAGCATTCGGTCACTAACGAGCGCCGCAACGTCCCCGATGCAATTTTGCACCAACAGTGTAGAGCGCGATGCATTGTCAGCGGCCTTGCACACGCATTGACATTGAGCGCGCATATCGTGCAGTGTGACTGCGACCGAGCAAATGCTCCTCCAACGAAAAAAACAATCAATGTTAATTTGAAAAATCATCAAAATACGGGTCAGTTTGTGACGACGGAGAACGAACTTTCATAAATCTAGAAGGACATAGTCCCTCAAATAGGCCTAAACGTAAATTTCGGAATTCTTACGAACATTTGAGCAGCGAAGTCGGATCGTTTGGGAGTTTATGTTTTCGTATGGTAGCGGAAAATCGCAAAGTGAGAAACGAAAAATTTTCGGAGTGGTCACTACTAGAATATACCATGGGGTCAAAAGGTCACACAGAATTTGCAAGGGTCAACCGATTATCACCAAAATCTAATCGATTCTTTCCTGCCATTATCCAAACATCCCCTGAACATTTCGTGCAAATCCGTTTACCCGTTCTCTTGTTATCTTGTACACAAACAAACAAACAAACAAACAAACAAACATACGGAACCCTTTACATAACCCCCTGCCGATTTTCATCGGCGTGGGTAATAAGATACTTGATTTATTGAGTACATGTACATTCAAGAGTGAATTGAGGGGAACAATACTTCTCTATGTGTAGGTCATTGGTGGTGGTGGATGTACAGTGTATATACAGTATAGTCCAAGAGTATTAGTTTTAACCTGGACATTTTTGGTAACAAGCTGATTTTTTCAGGATAAGTCCGGAAAATTGTCTAGAATAACATACTAAAAGTCCTCATAAATCCACCTTAAGCGTTTTCCGCAATCCAAGATGGCGTCCAAAATGGCCGCCATTTCCAGATATTCTTGTAACTTTTCAACCAAAGAACCCAAATACGAAATTTAAATGTCTAAATATATGTTTTAAAGCGTGAAGAACTCAATAAAATACATATCAAGAGATGTTGATGCACGCAAGTACTGAAATCCAAGATGGCGTCCAAAATGGCTGCCATTTTCTGAAATTATTATAACTTTTCAGCCAGGTAGCCTAAATACAAAATTTAAATGTCTACATATATGTTTTGAAGGATGAAGAACTCAATAAAGTACATTATTAAGAGTTGTTTAAGCTCACAAGTACCGTAATCCAAGATGGCCTCTAAAATGGCCGCCATTTCCTGATTTTTTTTCATAATTTTGCAAGTAGATTTCAACTGTACACACTTGGAATGTCGAAATATACGTTTTGAGTCTCAAGGAACCAAATATAATACTTATTCAGAGATTTTGAAACACAAATAAAGCACTTGAGCACTTTCAGAAATCCAAAATGGTGTCCAAAATGGCTGCCATTTCCTGTTTTTCTCATAACCCTCCAACTACGTACTCGCGATACGCATTAAATGTATAAATATATATTTTAAGACATGAGAAACCCAACGAAATACTTATTTAGAGATCATGAAGCACATAAGTACAAATAAAACCACGTGAGTTCTTCCCGAAAACCAAATATTGCCCAAAATGGCCGCCGTTTGTTTATCAAAAATTGCTGTTTTTAGCCAGTTTCAAGAGACAAAGAAATTCAACATAATCTTCGAGATTCAACAACTCAGAAGGTCCAGTGGAAAACGGGTATAGGTTGGGTTGGATGCATCACCCCCCCCCCCCCCCTCCTCCTCCTCCTTGGGGAAGGTGGTGGCCTGTACAATCATTATTTTCCAAAAATTCAACCTTAAGTATTTGCACTTTGTCATTCAGTTGCAATCATAAAAATGCTAAACGTCCCTCGCTCGGCCCCTTTCCATAGACTTTGTACACTTTTGAGATTAACAAATTTCCGAATCTGTCATCAAAAAGTGTGCACTAGATCTTTCACTTACAAAATGCAAAAATTAGTTCCCTCATATTGAAGGGTAATTTGCCCTAACTCTTCAACCGCTCACTTCCCCCAATATATATTAAATTCCCTTTTGATTAACAATTCCCAAATATTCCATCAAATGTGTGTAAATGATATAATTATTTCATTTCTATTCAAGTGTAAAAGCTCCCTCGTTTCGGTGGGGGATGGGGATATTGAGACTATTATTATCTACTCTTCGAGGATGGATAATTTTCTCTATATAACACCAAAGGTGCATTAGGCCGTTTAATGACGATCATCAAAATGCAAAACTCCCTCAAATCGAAAGTGACCCCCCCCCCCATCATCTACTAGCTCATTGCCTTGAATATACTAGTCTTTATTCTACTTACACTTTTTAATATAAACAAAAATGTAGTATTTCATCAACAGAGCGCACCATGAAACTCGTAACCTGAAAAAAAAAATCTCCATTTTGTGGGAAGGTGCATCACCTCATACACCTCCCCCGCATATTTCCTTAAGTACATATGAAGAGTTTGTTTGGAAAAACCGATAAGTCCATTTTTGAAGATTTTGAAGTACGGTCTCTGTAATAAAGTACAAAATAATACATTTTAAATGATATATTGGTGACTACATATAAAGGTACATTTTTGAAGTTATGGTAAAAAGAAGCAAATTTTTTTTTCATTATTCTCTTTATTTTTCTTGACCTTTAATCGCAAATATCTCCATTTGGCAAATATAGACTTATCGGTTTTTGCGAACAAACTCTTCATATTTTCTTACTTTTAGGACAAAAACAAATCTAAGATATTTCACCAAAGAGTGCGCTAAATCTCTGAATTTCAAATTGGAAAATCCAAAAATTTCCGAGGTACGGGAAGGAGTATTCTCCTCTCACACTTCTCCCTCCCCGACACTTTCGTGAATATACATTTTTCCTAACGTTTTCAAATAGAAAACAAATATCGGGTATTTCACCAAATGGATGCAACAGCTCTGTGAATTTCTAGTCCGAAAATACGAAATTTTTCCTCGTGTGGGAGCAGGCAACCCTATAACCGCGCACTTCCATGATTGTATATCTTTTTGTTCCTTTTTTGATGGAAACAAAAATCTAATATTTCACCAATAGGGTGCATCAGAAGTCTGAATATCAGGTCTGAAAATGCAAAATCCCCCTCATGTTTGGGGGATAGGGGGAGGGGGAGGGGACCCCCCCCCCCCCCCCTTCCACATTGGCATTGGACATCATGGGCCCTTTCCCCCGGACCAAGCATGGGAACAAGTACATCCTGGTGATTGGCGACTACTTCACAAAATGGATGGAGGCCTACCCTATACCAGATGAAAGGGCGGAGACCGTGGCAGAGAAACTGGTGGTGGAGTACATCTGTCGATTTGGGGTACCAAGATTCGTACATTCGGATCAAGGCCGAAATTTCATCTCTGAAGTCTTCACCCTTATAAAAAAAAAACCCATGGTTTTACAACCGTAACTACGGTATAACCATGGTTATGGACGGTTTTACAATGGATCGATGGTAGTCCATGATTTTTAATTCATATCCATGGTAAATGTGTGGCGAAAGTGTGGTAATACCATTGTTAAAATACCATACTTATGATAACATGATAAAACTTTCATTTTACGACGGTTTTAAAACCATGGTGAAAAAAAAAATCATTTTTATACCACAGTTTTAAGAAATTAAAAAAACAATGGTGAGAAAACCACGACAAAACCATCGTTCTACTTTGGTAAAAATAACATAATAATATAACAATGGTTGTAACCATGGTTTCACAATAGTATAAAAACAATAGTTAGGAAACCATGGTGTAACTCTCGTTCTACCAAGGTTGAAAACCATCGTTATTAAACCATGATTTCATCATGGTTTTATGATAGTGTAAAAAAGATAGTAATAAAACCATGATTTTAACCATGGTATTATGATAGCACAAAAACACAAGTTATAATACCATGGTTAAACTTTCGTTTTACAAAGGTTAAAAATGATGGGTATTAACCATGGCTCTAACAGTGGTTTAATGAAAGTGTTTTAAAACCATGGTTAAAAAATCATCGTTATACCACAGTTTTAAGAAATTAAAAAAAAACCAATGGTGAGAAAACCACAACAAGACTATCGTTCTACTTTGGTAAAAATAACATAATAATATAACAATGGTTGTAACCATGGTTTCACAATAGTATAAAAACAATGGTTAGGAAACCATGGTGTAATTCTCGTTCTACTAAGGTTGAAAACCATCGTTATTAAACCATGATTTCATCATGGTTTTATGATAGTGTAAAAAAGATAGTAATAACACCATGATTTTAACCATGGTATTATGATAGCATAAAACACTAGTTATAATACCATGGTTAAACTTTCGTTTTACGAAGGTTAAAAATGATGGGTATTAACCATGATATTAACCATGGTTTTATCATAGTTAAAAAATGATGGTTATATAACCATGGCTCTAACAGTGGTGTAATGAAAGTGTTTTAAAACCATGGTTAAAAAATTATCGTTATACCACATTTTTAAGAAATTAAAAAAACAATGGTGAGAAAACCACAAGACGACTATCGTTCTACTTTGGTAAAAATAACATAATAATATACAATGGTTGTAACCATGGTTTCACAATAGTATAAAACAATGGTTAGGAAACCATGGTGTAACTCTCGTTCTACTAAGGTTGAAAACCATCGTTATAAAGCCATGATTTCATTATGGTTTAATGATAGTGTAAAAACAGTAGTTATAAAACCATAATTTTAACCGTGGTTTTATGATAGCACAAAAACACTAGTTATAATACCATGGTTAAACTTTCGTTTTACAAAGGTTGAAAACGATGGCTATTAACCATGATTATATTAACCATGGTTTTATCATAGTTAAAAAATGATGGTTAGGTTATATAACCATGACTTTAACAGTGGTTTAACAAAAGTGTGAAAACAACGGTTTTAAACAATCGTTCAAATTCCATTTTAGCAAGGAAAACGATGGTCATAGCTACACCAGGATTTGAACCATGGTTTTATCATAGTGTGATGTGCCAAGGATGGTTATGAAACATTGATTGGTTCTACGAACCGTGGTTTCATGATAGTGAAGAGGCGGTTTAAAAGCCATGATTTTCACCATGGTTGTATGATAGCTCATAAGAACAGTGGTTATAAAACCGTGGTTTAACTTTTGTTTACCCACGGTTGAAAAAGTGGTTATTTTAACAATGGTTTCAACCGTGGTTTCATGCTGATCAGATATAGAGTGCAGAAAAACCATATTCTAGAATTTCTAACCATGGAACCTTGTATGATAGCATAAGAACAGTGGTTATCAAACTATGGTTAACTTTTTGTTTTACCAAAGTTTAAACCACGTGCACTATGATTACTGAATGATGTCGATCACAACAATCAATATGAAAACTCTTAATTTGATGGCCGCAATGCCAATGCAAGTCATGACGGACATATTTCATCTAACGCAACCACCCGCACCCGTTTGGCTTCAACAGGATTATGTAAACAAACAGTAGTCTTACCATTGCAAACAAAAAGCTGCTTCACTTGGTTGATTTACAGCATTCCTAAAATGCAACATCTATTCACTACGGAATAAAGCACGTAAAAAACCTTAAATGAGATTACATACTCGTGAAAAAATAAAAAAAAAAAGGTAGTAACTCATTGCCGCCCGTTCGTTCCCCGTAGCTTTGACATGTACACACAACAATAGAAAACTATATGAATGCAATCGGCGTGTAGTAATTGTGTACGATGAATGGGAGATCCGGGTTGTTGATATGAGGCTCGTTCGTACCAAAGATCACAACAAAAATATATTTCAAAATATATGGAGCACAAAAAATATTGACACATTAAAAAAAAATTAATTTGCAATATAAAAAGTTGTAAACATATATTTTTTTATTCAGAACCAAAAATTTAATGATTACAAGTTTTTTTGATAATAATGTAACGTAAGAGGTCATGTGCGTGTTGTTGTTGTCGCTGATTGAACCTTACGTGTATGTACTGCTGAACCGTTAGTCCGCGACCGCGCTCAAAAACCACACACACGGCTACGATTGATGTTCATTATTCCAAACGCTCTTTCGTTATAATCTCTGACCGGAGTCAAACATCTCGACGTACGAACCATCTGATATTTTCAGAAATGGCTAGCAAACGGCCCCTAAGAAAAAGAGGAACTGCTCCTTTGGGATTCTTCGAGGAAGGTTGGTCAACGTAACTTTTAATACATTAATGTCATTATTGGTAGACCTAATCTTAGCTAAAATAATTACCAGCGAGATTTGCATTGAATTGTCCCGACCGACCCGGGGCCGGCAGCGGCCCTGCCCCTGCTGTGCAAATTTCGCATGATCGTATAAAGTGGGGATAACCAGTCCAGTAGACTGTTCTGTATCTGAAAGTGTGACTGAGTCAGTGAATGTGAGAGTATGACATGAGAGCTCAAGAGTTTGGAATGAGTTGTTCTAACTCAGCTACTGTATATGTACTGAACTGTTAGTGTTACTGTGTCACGTAAATTCTACAAGTTATCTACGGTAAATTTAACTAGATTCTATACACAACCCAGTCGCTGTAGACAGTGTAGATCTAACCCTGTTATAGTGGTAGTATGGTTGGGGCACCACCTACCGGCAGGGCACCTTCCCATTGGCACCCTGCGTATCATGGCTGTTTGCGTATAGAACGAAAAGGTACGCGCGGGATTAAGGACTAATAAGTGTCATGAGCTATAAAAACAATGAAAACGAGGAAACGAAAATCAAACTCAAACAAACCAAGCTAAAAATTACACATCCGCTCAGTAACGACGCATGGCTGTGAAATTCACGTGTATTTACTATTACCTATGGCCTGTGAAATTCATGTGTATTACCTATGCTGTGAAATTCACATGTATACCTATGGAGGTTAAGGGGTGCCGATCGCAAGGTTCCCTTAATTTAGCTGCGCGAAGAAAATGAAACGCACGCGCTAAAATTGCGCTATTTTAAAACGGAGATTCATAATCAACGAGACGGTCACGACATTCAAAACTGCAGTATTTATGGCATATTTGAGGTAAGAATTAGGCGGATTTGTGTTATATTTTTAGAATAAACGAGCTACAGATCCTTAGGATGACGATACGTGGTACCCCCAACCCTACTAGTAGCGACAGGCTATAATTTATTTGCACAGCGTACTCTAACAGCGTCTGGTCGGGCTAACAAGACGGTAGTCGGTAGTTCTAACAGTTAGGCGTAATCCCTAACAATGTTAGTAGGCATAGGCCTACCTCATATTGGGTGGTGATACAGTTGTATCAGGTTCGGTGCAAGCTACATCAACAACACGATTTTCTGCTAACTCTGTTAGGACTTCTAGTGGTAACTGCTCCAGTGAATCAAGAGTATCAGTAGAAGCTACGCTAAGACACAAGGGCTTACTCCTGCGAACTAGTACGCTCATGGGCGAAATACGGACGCCATTCCGCCATTGAAAGCAACAGACCGATAGATTGATTAGAGGGCGTACTGTATATTTCGCGATCATGATATCAGTGCCGTATCACTGGGTCCTCGTATTTCTGTCTCCCTTTCATTTTTCCCCTTTTTAGGGGGCATACAGAGGAAGATATGTACGATATGTACCGATGTACATGTATGTACTTAGAATCTTGTTTTGTCGTAAAGAAGTATCATTCCTGTCTAACCATGAAATGTATTTGAAAAAAATGTCATTTACTTTCCAATCGCAATCTGCAGGCCCACAAAGTTTGAGCTGAAGTAGGTAGACCAAACTATGTTTCGGGAGGGAGAGAGAAAGAGATAGGTGGCGTTTGTCAGCTCAAACACAAACTTGCTGAGGGACTACTGATAAAAAAGTAATTACATTACTTCAATTTTTTTTTTTTTTTACATATTGACAGAAAATATACTTTTTGTGATATTTTGAGGTCTGAAATGCAATTCTACCGCTGTGTGCTTCCTTTTAAAATGAAGAAAATGAAAGGAAGGTAGGGTTTGCTCCATAGGCTCACGTGTTTAAGAAGCTTGCGGTATTATTACTAAATTGGCTGCCATTGGGCTCCATGTTGGGCTCCCGCTCCATGCCGTACTACACCCGCTTGCGTGCGAAGTCGTGAGAGTACGCCCTCTTAGCTTCTATACTCTTTGATTGTGTCTCAGCACTAACTTAAGCGCTGGCAGCCACTGGCACTGGCGATAAAACTGAAGTGAACTTGAAGTCCGTAGGTGCTGGTAGGATGACCTCAAAAATATGTCATAAATTTCTGGTTGCTGGTGCTGGGCAAACTTGTGAAAGATTCGTCTGTCCGAAGGAGGAGTCTTTTTTTTTTTTTTTTTTTTTGACGTTACTTATGGCTCTCTACCTCCGGACTATGTCTATAGGAGGGGATCCGTAAAGCCAGATGCAGTCTCTGCTCTGTGGAACATATCCCCGTCGACGAGATACAGACCAATCTTTCGGTCAAGTGCTGGGCTTGGTGTTGAAATCAAAGAATGTCGTCTGCTGAACCTAGCTCCGCCATTTCGTAGTGTAAGAGTTAGGCCTGTAGCATGTACATTCTATGCTAATGCAATGGTCACCCACGCCACGAAACGTAGGCCCTACACGAGCATGTGGCTTCATAAATCTGAGCCTGGAAGCATAAAATTAAATATTAAGTTGTGTTTTGAAGAATGGTTGAAATTTGGGGCATTTTAGTCTGTCTTCCTCACTTTGTGTCTAAAAACTAAGCAGTCCTGCATCTTTTAATATTCGAGTGTAATCATGCGCCATCACTTTTCGTCGTGCGATTCTCACGGACCTTGCGATGCTGCGATTTCCAACACCTATTGCTGGGGATCAATAACTTTGATAAGTATCGCTTAGTTAATCCGACCGTCGGTGTTGGAGCTCAGTTTAAGTCAGTCATTTGGGAGCTAGCACTAGCACTGATCTTGAAATCCCCCAATGGCAAAGGATGCTGTATTTTGTAATTTGTATGTTATACCAGTATATCATTCACCTAACGGATTGTTGTGTGATTTTTCTGGCTAACCTTATTTTCCTTCTCTCAATCATTAATAGGTGTATTATTGTTATGTCGTGTTGTTTTTTTCCTCATTAGAATCAAAGATTGACTGTGCAAGTGGCTGATGTGAGAAGGTGTTTCCATAGAAGACTTGCAGTCCATAGAAGACTTGAGGTCCATCCATGACCATTGATCGTGCTGTCCACTAGCTTGCTCCTTTCATGGGTACAAGTACATGATACACATGCAGCGCTGATTTACATCAATATGTGTACATGGCATCCTCCTGGCTGAATTCTGGTGCAAAGAAGTGGATCATCTGATGTCATGTTTTTTCCCGTTTGACCATGTCATCAAGGAGAAGGTATTCCTTTTTCTTTGTTTCTTTATTTCAACCCAGTATGGTTCATTAGGAATTTGAGCATATTGCTGTAACATACCCAAATTCTTGTGCAACATCCTCAAAAACCAGCAGCATGCTATGCGACATTGTAGAATATTTGGGAGTCTTTTATTCCAGCAGTCATTTGGGAGCTAGCACAAGCACCAAACTTTAAATCATCCAATGCTGTATTTTGTATGTTACATCATTTTCCTGTGTGATTTTTCTGCCTAACCTTATTTCACTTCTCTCAATCATCACTATTATCGTTATGTTGTGTTATTTTTTTTCCTCGTCAGAATCAATGATTGATTGTGCCAGTGGCTGACACGAGAAGGTTTCTCCATAGAAGACTTGAAGTCCACCCATGACCATCAATCAGGCTGTCCCCTAGCTAGCTCCTTTCATGGGTACAAGTACATGCAGTGCTGATACGTGTATGGCATCCTCCTGGCTGAATTCTGGTGCAGAGAAGTCCATCTACTGATGTCATACTTTCTCCCGCTTTTCCATGTCATCAAGGGTAAGATACTCCTCTTTCTTTCTTACTTTGTTTCTTTCTTTTTTTCAACCCATTATTAGTGTGGTTCATGAGGAATTTGAGCATTACACTGCAGCATACCCAAATTCTTGTGCAACATTCTCAAATACCAGCAGCATGCTATGCAGCATCCTAAAATATTGGCAACCTGCTTAAAATAGAATGTGATCAATTTTTGAAAAACATCAAATTACTCTAGGCAATTTGTGCACAATACATGATATGGAATGTTGAACGTAATGGCTTCACCTGTATGTGGCACTTAGGGGTTAAAATGATTGTAAAAGTACACTGTATTTTAAACAGTATCTCTCCAGCACATTAGAGTGATGAAATGATGGCTAGGTGTACCACATCAATCTAATCCCATTCTTCTTATGTTTTTTGCAAGGTAGCTATTCTGTGCAAGAATTTTGTGTGTTGAGTATTTGAAGTAGAGTTTAACACGTACTACATGTTATTATTATTTTAAAAAAATAATAGCGTAATGAATAAATTCTCAGTTCGTTGCAGGAGTGATCTTCCCCAAGAAAATTCTCACGGCTCACGGTTGCAAAAGAAGGACATCTCAAGGCTCCACAACGACAAAGGTCACACTAACCAAGCTATATCAAGACCTAGTTCCTGCGAAGCCTCATCCAGAAGTTGCACCAAAGCTTACTGCTGGATAGTCTTGGACAGTAGAAGTACAAGGACAGTTTTCAAAGCATGTGAAGTGTGCATGTATGCTCTCATGTCAGGACTGTTGGTTGCTAGATAATTTTTTTTTTTTGATGCTGTTTTGTTCTGTTGTCCAGTGCTCCTGGTGTCACTTAAGTCCAAATTTGCATTATCTATACAAAGCTACAAATGATCATGTACATCAAACATGCACTAATATATGTACACTGTATTTAATTATCCAACTAATTCTTTGCAGGTGATATTGTTATAGTTTTAAATCATGTGACTGGCAATAAGCCATACCTACGTACAGTCAAGATGCTGCTCATGAAGCAATAAAAAGCTACTTTTCAATCGTAACAGCAAAGTGAGCAGATGTGCATTCTTATGTCTTATTTGTTGACTGAGGTTCATTAAGAGTACATTTTCTTCATTGATTTGTTTACATAAACCTACAGTTTTGCAACTGGAAATAATGTGATATTTGTATGATACTTTGACTTCTCACACCCAGCTGCTGAAAAATAACTTTTGAATGTATAATCATAATTGACTGTTTCTACCCTTGTGTACTTTCTTATTTTAAAGGTGCCTAGACCCGGTAGTTGCTGCAGCGCTTTTGGATGAGAGTGCCGATCACCATTAGCATTGATACAAAGACTGCCGAAATTGAGCTGTCGTCAACAGTAAAGCGCGTAGGTGTTGCTAGATAATGTTGCCTTCATTGTCTTCTCTGCGTGTCAGACAGTCCGTAGAATCTGAATGCCAGGGTGCATGCTTCTTTGTTTGACTTCAGAGAAAAAAATATTAAAGCTGTCATCATCAGCAGTGGATTGGACTTCTTCGGACTCATGGAAATGGGTCAAAGCGTAAGCGCTAACGATAAAGAGGAGTCGATAGCATAGGTCTCTCAAGGAAGCTTGTGCCGTGCGCCGTGTACGCTAACGATAAAGAGGAGTCGATAGCATAGGTCTCTCAAGGAAGCTTGTGCCGTGCGCCGTGTACGCAAGCAAACCACCGGGTCTATGTGCCTTTAAATGCTAATGACAGTACAGTCAACTCCAGTCAGTCAGTTTTGACTGAAAAAGCGCATCAAATTGGGCAATGTTTGACTTCTGCATGTTCAGAGGAATACACATGACTAGGCCATGAAAATTGGGACTTATTGGTTTCCTCAATTTGGCCATAGTGTATTCGATATACATGTATGTTTTGGGGAGAGCTTTGGCTGTGTGAAAGTCAATGCTGGTAAGAGCATCGACCTACTCATTGCTACATATAGCTTCTTTTATTAAACAGTGAATCAATTAACACTTACAATCTGCACCCATCCACCAACACACACATGGAAGTCAGTTTTTAAATACAGCTGTACATATTTTTTAGACTATAGCTAGAAGGAAAATAATAGAGAATTGGCTTTCTCCTGTGTCAGAGTCCAGGTTCATATACATGTTTACAAATGTACTGTATCACAATACATATGTATAGGAATTGTAAGAATTATTATTCTGCTCCAGGTAATTTACTGAAAATATTTTTATTTCATCACTTTATGTGAAGACTCTGCTGTGCTATTTATTGATCATTATTCATCAAATAGCAAAGCAATTGTGGAAAAATATATTTCTCCAACCAATTTTCCCCATGGTTTCTCAAAGTACTTGTGAAATACAACTGTAGTTAAAAATACATTTTTCTACGATATTGCACTGTGGTTAAATAGTGGGTTTACTACTAGTATGTACAATGGATCATGGTTGTATCGTGATTTGGGTTGTAATTCTGTGGTTTGGCAGCTGTAAAACCATGTTTTCATCTTTTCCTAACCAAACTTTCACCTTTACCTAACCATGGTTTTACACTTCCTTATCCATGGTTTCACTTCTTCGTAACCATGGTTTGGGCACGGTAGAAACACAAGTTAGTGACCATGGTAAAACCACAGTAATGTCATGGTAAGTGCGTTCCAATTTACCACCTTTAAACCATGGTTACCATGGTTAACCCATGCTAAACCTATGGTTTAACCGTGGTTACCATGGTTTGACAATAGTGCACCATTGTTTAACTATGGTTAAACTATGGTTTAACACTACTGCACCATGGTTTGACCATAATTAAACCATATTGCCCTATGGTTAAACCATGAGTTTATCATGGTTTCATCTTTTCCTAACCGTAGTTTCACCATTTCCTAACCGTATTTTCACCATTTCCTAACCATGGTTTTACACTTCCTTTACCATGGTTTCACTTTTTCTTAACCATGATTTTGGCTTGGTAGAAACACAGTAGTGACCATGGTAATACCACAGTAATGTCATGGTAAGTGCGTTCTAATTTACCACCTTTAAACCATGGTTACCATGGTTAACCCATGCTAAACCTATGGTTTAACCATGGCTACCATGGTTTAACCATAGTGCACCATTGTTTAAATATAGTTAAACTATGGTTAAACACTAGTGCACCATAAATAAACCATATTGCACTATGGTTAAACCATAAGTTTGCCATGGTTTCATCTTTTCCTAACCATTGTTTCACCATTTCCTAACCATGGTTTCACACTTCCTTAACCATGGTTTTACTTTTTCTTAACCATGGTTTTGGTACTGTAGAACCACAGTAGTGACCATGGTAATACCACAGTAATGTCATGGTAAGTGCGTTCCAATTTACCACCTTTACACCATGGTTACCATGGTCAACCCATGCTAAACCTAACCGTAGATACCATGGTTTAACCATAGTGCACTATTGTTTAACTATTGTTAAACTATGGTTAGACACTAGTGCACCATGGTTTGACCATAATCAAACCATATTGCACTATGGTTAAACCATGGATGGATCCAATGTAAAACCATGGTTATGCCTCATAGTCAAACCATGGCATTTTTTTACAAGGGCAGTGAAGTCTGTAAGCTGATGGGGGTGAAAAAGACCAGGACCACAGCCTACAACCCAAAGTCAGACGGGTTCGTAGAAAGGTACAACCGCACCCTAATAGACACAGTTGCAGTTTCTGCACTACTGGACGTGGAGAGGCAGGAAAAGGATTGGGATCAACTTCTCCCCTTCGCCACCTGTGCCTACCGCAGCTGTGCTCAGGACTCGACTGGGGAAACTCCCAACATGCTAATGTTGGGGCAAGAGGTGGTATTGCCCGGTGACCTCGTCACACCAGATGATGTTGACAGCCAGCAGGACCTCCAGACCGATTATGCGGAGGAGCTACGGGTTCGAATGCAGAGGGCCCACAACCGAGCCAGGGTGAAACAGATGTCGGCCTGTAGAAAGCAGAAACGATTCTACGACCAGAAGGCCCATGGATCTGCCTTCAACCAGGGCCAGTATGCGTGGCTACGGCGGAAGATGAGGGTGAAAGGACAGAGTCCAAAACTTCAGACCAAATGGCTGGGACCGTACCTGATAGTCACCAAAATATCGGACGTGACTGTTCGACTCCAGTTGACACCTCGCTCCAAGCCATTGGTTGTCCACGTAGATCGGTTGAAGCTGTACACAGGGGTACCGAGACCAGTTTGGGAGTTCGAACCAAACACGGTGGTGGTACAAGCTAGAGACCAGCAGCAAGGCACTGCTGCCGACGTGGAGCTGGAAGAATCAGGGCTGGAAGAAGCTGGTGCTACTCACCCCTCTAGCTATGAAGAGAGAGAAGTGGATTTTCAACCGCCAGTTAGGAACCGGAAGTCTCCGACTGTGCCAACGGCATACGACAGTGATGACTGGAATGGAGGAAGGCGTTATCCGAAGAGGGATAGGCGTCGGCCGCAGTATTATAATTAGGCACTAAGTAACGAATCTAAATAATCGAGTGGTACTCGAATATATTCGACGAGCTAAATAACAAGGATTAAAGACTGTGGTATTATTAATGTGCAGGTGCAGTGCAGGCGACGACATGGCATCTTCCAAAAAGGGGGATTTGTACAGTCCCTCCAACGATTATTTCGGGCTGAGTAAGCTGGTATCAACGGGGAAGAAGAAGAGGGAGACCGTGGACCAAGAGACGGGCAACCAGTTCTTTGATTTTGAACAGGTGCGAGGCTCGTTCAATAGCTACCTGGGGTTAGACGAAGGGGAAGCGACGGTGACGAAAAAGAGTGGATCCCAGGACCTAGGGACGAGATACCAGTATCCGGCCTTACAGAAGGACGACGATGGAGCTGGGTGTCTGTCGACTGGTAGCCGTTGGCTGAGCAACGAGGGGATTCTACCAGACATCATCGCTCTACGAGGACGAGATGGAAGTGATGGACCACTCAGCAGATCAGTGTCTTGGTGCGTTTTCTGCAAAAACAATGGTGAAAGTTTGCAGGTCTACGGAAGCCATGCGCTGAAGTCCATAGACGGGAAAACTACCTGTCCTGTACTTCGGGCATACAGGTGCCCGATTTGTCGCGCCACCGGGGACGAGGCTCACACCATTAAGTACTGTCCGTTATCAAGGAAGAAAAAGCTGCCTGGGTCAGCAGAGCCAGGATCTACCAGTAACATCAGCACAGCGACGCTGTATTTTAAAACCCCACGGAATGCTGCCGGACGGCTGAGGAGCTGCAATACCAGGTAGCGGACACCGGAAGGGGGAGAAGCAGCAGCAAATATGGACCATGTCAGATACCAGCTTCGCACGAGTTGATTGTAAGATGTGTATGAATGACTGTAGGAATTTGACTAAAGACACGAGTAACATTCGATTGATATTATTTGTTAAATATGCAGAACGATGTCCACCCCCGGAAAACCCAAGTCCTGTTCAGACAGGGGAGAAGTCTACCGTCGTAAGGTGTGCCGGCGGTCCTTTTCCAGTAAAAGCTCGATGCAACGACACGAATTCGACGTGCACACCCCCAAATTTAGGTGTGATCGCTGTGCTTTCCAGACGCTGCACAGGCGAGAATTAGAACGCCATTACGGAACTCACGCCACCGATGTAGCTCCAGGGCGCGTACATCTTAAAACCCCAGTTTATGCGCCAATTAAGAATAAGAAGCCGCCATCAACGGAAAGCAGACCCAGGAGTAGATCTCCCCTGCACCCCTCTACTTCAACCCCTTCCCGACGCACGCCTGAGAGGTGCACCCCTGAGAAGAGCGTCAGCCCGGAGAGGAGTGTCACCTCTGAGGGAAGCAGTACCCCGGTGCTGGATGAGGACAACTATGAAGCAATGAGTATAAATCATAAGATGATGTTTTAAAAGATTTGGTGGTGGACACCAGTATAAGTGTTATGGTAGTTGATACCAGTCGGAGTATAATGGAGGTCGGTTTGTGTTTAAAGTGTTGACGTTTAAAGTGTTCAGAATTGAAAGAGGTATAAGCTCGGGTACCGAGCTTGGTGGGTCGGGGGGTCGTGTAGCGAAATCGATTATTTCCGCTAGTTGATTTATGTATAATAAGCCGGGTATAATTCACTATCGATTATATGAAGGCGTAATCGATCATTGTTGGTAGTAACGTTGGTATAGGCAGGGTCCAAAAATCACGGTTTTGGCCAGATTTATGGCTATTACGTAAGATATGGGCATTAGGGGGATAAAATGATTTAAGATTCTAAGAGAGGTAATAGATACCAGTAATTTGAGACCAAATATGTAGGGTTTTGGTGAGAATCACTCCCCAAGATTGGTGTTTTAGTGGTGGAAATATTGATTAACTACGCTTATAATTATTGAGTAAAAATATAATAAGGCAATCAATCTATCGGTTCGTTGTCGAGTTGGGACGGATAAAATAAACATGTCTTGGAACGTGTTGAGTGGATCGAGCTTTAGCGTTCGAGCCTTTGACAGACTTAGTGCATAGGCTAAGTGTGACGCTAACCTAGGTCTGTGTAACCTATTGCCAGATCGGAACGGGACTTAAGGTTCCGGATTTTAAGGTAGCAAGACTGGGACGGCGCAGTAAATTCTGAATGTCTATTGAACTGTTGGACTGTTGTTGAGCAAAAGTATTCGGATTTAAAGACTACCAGTTGGAAGTTAAACCATCGAGGGAAGAGTGATTTTTCCTACGTGAGAATTTTAAGTGAGTGCAGGTGAGTGGTAGTAAAGATACTGGTAGACATAATTTAGTGGATAATGTGCGAAGCTGGTATGATGGACTGTTGATGGAGAACTGGTAGATAATTGGTAGAAATAAAATTGGTAGTAGGAATTAACTGGTATCTTGGGCCGTATATTGCGGCCGAACGAACTCGCGCCTAGCTTGGCCATCCTGACCGAAGTTCGTCGTAGACACCAATCTATCATCACACATCTACCAACAAGTTATTCACAACACACTTAAAGCCGTAGGACCAGGGATATATGACTGCGACATCGCAGCGGGACCAACTTCGCCACAATATATGTATATATATATATATATAGCGAAAGCTTTGAGCAAAGAAAATGGATTTTCATCGGGATTCGAACCCGAGACCTCCGGATTACTAGACCGGTGCTCTACCGACTGAGCTATTGAAAGCCCTAGATCAGTGTTCGCCCCAAACCCCGAACTCTCTTTGCTCGTGTGATCAGAAGCTATAGTGTGTGTTGCTTGTTAAAAAAAAAAAAATATATATATATATATATATATATGTATATGTATATATATATATATATATATATATATATAATGTGCAATATTTCGAAAAGAAGATAAAACTGCGAAACTTAAAACTATGCAGTCTCCAAGATATTCATCTTTGTACTTTTTATCTAGCTCTGTTATAAGTGGTTCTACTTGTTGTGTGTCTGTGTGTGTGTGTGTGTGTGTGTGATTTTTTTTTAATGATAGATTCCTTAATTTGGGGGTTCTGGGACCTTCTGGACATGGTGTCTATTTGAACAACTTGATAGTCTGTCATCCTTGGGATGCTACTTGCCTAGTTTGATGAAAATCTGTCATTACATGGGGTTTAAAAGAGAATCTGAAAATGTTTTTTTTTTTTTTTGAAAATGCATGCATGACTGTCGACGGACGCCAGAAGATAAATGATGGCTATTAGCAATATTAGCTTGAACCTTTTTCACTGTCTTGAACCATTGGCGAAGATGGATTTAAAATCGAATGAATCAAAGTCATTGGATTTCAAGAAAACTTTCTTCCGTTTCAAGTACATCATTTTCATTTTCTGGCCTGCGATAATACAGATACTTAAGGTATGTAATGTCATCTCTGAAAATATAGATCGATGATAAAAGTGTAAAACATGTAAACTCGCTTACACTCAAAGTGGTCTATGCGTTTACCACAAACTCTGGACTATGATAGTGTGAATTGCAGTTGATTAATTTAAAGCAAACAGGATCCTGGCTTCATTTCATACTGACGGAAAGAAGAGTGGTAAGTGTCACATTTGTTGTAAACTGTGTTGATGTCTTTCAAGAATGCTATTTATTCCTAGTCACCAATTAGAACGGCATCATCTGACTCCTCACATATTTTAGAAATACAACATTACAAGTGTCTGATCTATAATGGCCCACATCTGCCACTGATATGGGTTGTGTGCAGTCAAATTTGCTTTCCCTGCAATTATACACTACCAGTTGCTAACAGCCTGTCTTGCAGTTGCATCAGACTCCTTCAGGAGTTCCTTAACAGCTGCAGCTTTCTGTAGTGTTCAGAACATATTTTTGATTAAACATCTTCCTCAAATCGTCCCAATTCCAATGATTGTACAATTTCCCTTCCACTGTTTAACTCGAAGAAAAGCTGCTGCTGAAGTGGAGGGAAGGGACATTTTGGAAGTGTTAGGAACAGAAAATGATCTTATGTATTTTGTTTTTTATCTGACTTCTGACTGCTTTTTCGCCTGCAAAATTGAAATCAGCCTTCATGCTGCTCGCATTTCCGAAAAAAAAAAATTGTGTGTTGATGAAGATGTTATTGGTGCGAAGCATCAATGCAATAGGAAACATTTCTTTTAATAAAAATGCAGATACAACACGAAAAATGGTAAAAGTAACACTTATTAGAATATATAAGAGTTTTATGAGCTTGAAGCCAATGAGCAGGATGCTGTTTGTATTTATAGACTGATGAATCCAGGGTACTAGGAATAGAAATGTTAAAGCATTTTTTTTTTTTTTTGTATCTGACTGTTTTCTGTAAGTCATTGGGTGAAACCGCGCAAAAATATGACAAAATCCACTTCCATACAAATTATCACGGCCATATGCTGCTCATTGATAAACATGCCTTTGCCAAAAGTTTTGCAACGAAAGACACAAGTATCGACTAAACATGGATGCAAATCGTTGCAGGTAAGGAAAAAAGATGTTTGAAAAAACCTGCTATATGATTTAAGACCAATTTTTGTGTGGTTACACCTTAAGCGCACTTTGAAAGCTATAGTCGAGATAATATGACAAGAACATCCTCTGAACGAATGTCCAAACTCATGAAACTTTTGTAGAGTAACTTACGGATAATCATGATCTTGATGACTCCCCCCCCCCCCCCCCACCTTGGCCAAAAAAGAAAAGAAAGAAAAGTATTGCAACATAGACGTAAGTATTAGCAGTAAACATGAGGGCAAATTACACGATATAATACATGAAATATCGTGCAATCATAAGAATCTTTTAAGCGATTCCTACTACATACACCGTAATTCGAGACTCGACTGTTGTGTACCTATTGAGCACACTTTGGGAGATAAGTTGAGATTTTTATGTTCTATTCGATGCTACTTACAGTAAGTTTTCTGTTGTGAGGCTTTATCTCAAGAAAATGTGAGTTTAATGTAACACAATACTTTTGATCAATGCAAGAATATAAAAACTGGGTGTAAGGATAGTTATTAAGGTTGTGAATGGAATTCTAACAATTTTGTCCTTGAAATATTGGATGTAGAAATTACTGTACAATTAACGTTCTGTAGCTCGCATTGGTATAATATCTGAAATTATATTCACGATAAAAATGTAGATAGATTTATGCATAAATATAGCTAGGCAAATTTTTAGTGAAATATATGTAATTATTCCTGAGTGGAACGTATTCTACATCAGTGATTCTCAGCAGTAAAATTAAGATCACAGACACCATCACTGGGTACCTTTTACAGATAGAGATATAAGCCTGCAGAGGCATTATGGTGGCCAATTTGCATTTAATTAAATGCATTTAATTAAATGCAAATATATGCAGAAAATGTATAAAGGGAAGCTTAAAAGTTACTGCTTATATCATGATTGCATTCCCTGACCTAAAAAACAAAACAAAACATAGGTTTAGACACCAGAACCTATTTTCTACGGGTTTTATGTCCAGATATATAGCGACTTATTCCTGAGTGTACTACATTACTGACATACGAAGATACGGGCTTGCACAGACAATATGGCGGCCGTTTTGTATGTAATCATATGCAAATATATGCAAAAACTATATAAAGGGATGCTGAAAGTTGCTAAAGATAACATATTTGTATTCCTTGACCTAAACAACATAGGTTTAGACACCGGAATTTACTTTCTGTGGGTTATATATTCCGAGATATAGGCATAAATAGGGTGCATGGCGGCCATCTTTAATTTATGCAAATTAGACACTGATCCACCACTCGAATTTTAGGGAACTTTCAATATGTGACCGTGCACCTCAAAACGAACATAAAGTCGCACACGCTGATTTTGCGTGAGGACTGAAAATAAGTGAAATGGGTCAACTTAGCCGAACTTGACTTTTTCATATTTTCTGAAAGAGCGGGTCTTCTTTTACATTATGCTAAAATTTGGTATTATAAAACGGGCAGGAAAGTGTGTTTTTTTAGCAGTTTATCTCGAACATTTTTGGTAGAATAGTGTGATTAGGTGTGTCTTTAGAATCCCTTTTTCATTTCTGAAAAACTTTGTCCACACTCTTCACTTTCAACTCTAATAACTTTTGAAAGGATAGTGCTACTGCTTTGAAAGTTGGCATTAATTATGGACAGAATGTGTTAATGAGGCATGCCTAATTTCAGTTTAATTTGATAATCCCTTCATTGTTGTTACTCTGGTGGTTTACTTCCTGTTTTTTGTCCCATTCATCGCACAGCCAGCACGGTTTGGTAAAGATTAAGCGCTTGAATAGACACTGTAATTCAAAGCCTCTTTTCTCAGTTCACACTTTTCCTGAGTTTGTGCTTTCTTTCCAATATTTAGATAGGTTAGGAGAGTCCATTTGATTTGAGTTATACATCATTTTAAAGCTTAAAGTCTGCTCTTTCAGAAAATGGTCTTAACTAAAGATTTATGTCTGGCGACTTTTTGTTTGTTTTGAGGTGCAGGGTCACATATGTTATTTTACTAGCTCTTCCGGGTCGCGTGTTTTTTTTAGACGGCACAGATTGGGGAAACTAAAAATCTATCGGGGACCATATCCCTAAACCTAACCCTAATCCTAATCCTAACCCTAACCATCAAACCCTAACCCTAACCCTAACCCTAACCATAACCAAAAACCCTAACCCAACGTTTTTCCCCGTAGGTTTAACACGCGCCATGCCCCAATCTGTGCCGTCTTAAAAAAAAAAAAAAAACGCTTCCGGGGTCAAATGCAAGTGAAATCATTTCTGTTGCAATTAGTTGTGGGTCATTTCATATTTTGACTGTACTATAAAGGGAATAGGTATGTCCTTGTCATCGGAGATACATTCACAAAGTGGATCGAGGCATGTGGCATTCCAGACCAATCAGCTCGAACTGTAGCCGACGTGGTCGTACGCGAGTTCGTCTCACGGTTTGGAACGCCTTTCGAGATCCACTCCGACCAGGGCAAGACATTTGAGTCACATTTATTTTAGGACGTATGCAAATTGCTTGAAATAAATAAAACAAGAACCACCCCTTATCACCCGTCTGCCAACGGAATGATAGAGCGTTTTAATCAAACTCTCGCGAATATGATTGCATCATTTGTGGATAAACGACAGTTAAATTGGGACGAAAACTTAACACTTCTTACTGCGGCTTATCGTAGCAGCATCCATGAAAGTACGGGGTTTTACCCCAATTTTCTCATCTTTGGACGTGAGGTGCGAACGGCAATTGAGACTGCACTAGGCATTGATCGGCCGGATGCCGAACACGGCAACTATGACGACTTCGCGGTCGACCTCGTAACGACCATGTGGGAGGCAAGCCGCCTGGCCCGAGAACACCTATCGGCGACTTCAGCCGGGCAGAAGCTAGTCTAGCTTCTGGACTCTTTTTACTCGTAGCCGTGATTGTACGCGACAAGCCGTATGAGGGCGTGACACCCGAGGATTGCGATACCCGACAGTGGGCGCACAGTCTCTCGATTATCGCAATAAGAAAATTTACGCCCTCTCTTGGTCGCACCAAGGAAAAGGGGACGGAGCCCAGACTAGGCAGAAGCGAGACTACGACGCCAGGCTTTCAGTTAATACCTACAGTGTTGGAGATTTTGTCTACTATTTAGACACTACGAGACAAAAAGGGTTTTCCCCGAAGTTAAAAGCCGCGAACTGGATTGGGCCTTGTGTGGTAACGCGGAAATTCAGCGATGTCATCTTCGAAATTCAGTCCCAACCAAAAGGAAAGCGGGAAAGTGTTACACCATGACCGGTTAAAGCCATTCGTAAGCACAACCATTCCCTCTTGGGCTCGGGAACAGTCCCGAAAAGTTGTTGTCGGCCTGTCCCTCAACAATAAACGACAGGCTGGAACACAAACTAGCATCAAGGACGCTCTTCCTCCTCGCCGATCAGCAAATTGTAACCCCCCCCCCCCCCCCCAAAAAAAAAAAAAAAAACCGACATGGGGTAAGTGCTGATGCTAAGATTTGCTGAAGACTGCGTTTTCTCGGCTGGATGGGGGCAATAAACTTCCTTCACTAAATTCATGTTGCCTCCCTGATGTTTCATCATTTGAAACGGGACCCTAATATCGCGAACATTGTGTACAACCATCTAACCGGAGGGCCAAACCCCAAAAAGTCGCTTACTTAACTAGTGAGTTGCACTCTCTCTACAAACTAAGTAGACCATGCTTATTTTCAAGTTTTTATTGTAACAAACAACATTCCACTGGTCCACCTCAAAAAAAAAATTGTTGCGAAAGCCTCCAAATCCAAGATGGCGTCAAAGATGGCCGCCATATTTACTGAATTTGTTATTTGAAAGATAGAATTTGATTGAAACATCAGATTTCAACAAATTTGATGTCATATGAAAGAAAATAAAATTGTCTACAAGTTGATACCATTTTTTGTGGGTTATTATGATAACTGGATTGAGATTTTAAGGAAAAAACACTCATTTTTTGATATTTTTCTGAAAAAAGGAAAATCATGAAAATGCTTGATTCATCATAAATCAAAGAAAGACTGAAGGATTATCTTGAAACATCTCAAGAATTTTGTTTGACATATAATTAATATTTGGAGAAAATTAGGGGTCAGTACCGTTTTCGGTTCAGGAGTTATAATGTCTCAAACTTGAAAACTCACTGTGTAAAAACGGCCACTTTAGTTGTGACAAGACTTTGTTGGTCGTAAAAAAAAAAGCCTGCGCGCGCTAAGACTACTACACGCACCACTGGCACTGGCGCTTCTAGCAGTGCCAGTGGTGCGTGTAGTAGTCTTGGCAAACGCAGACTTTTTCTTTGACAAACAAGGGTTTGTGCCTGCAAACTAACTTTTCATACCAAGTGGTAGCTCAGGTGACGCTGATTGCTATTATTTCAAAGTAGATTGTTCTGAAGCAGATGAGATGAAGCAAAAAATATCTTTCAAATAGAGGTAGAAGCTTGAAATAACCTTGCTATAGGACGTTTAAAACAAAATTTGGATCAATCACTCAAAAAATTCAAGATTGCCGGCCATCAAAGCTGACATAATGCATTGCGCCAAAGTAAATGTATCATTTCGATTTTTATACAATTTTGTCTGTTTTGGTGTCTATTTATATGGTTTTTATGTATTCTGAACATTTTAATGCTATTTCAAACCATCTTAGGTTTTTATGGAGACATTTTTCAGAATGCACCATGAATATTTCTCTAAAAAGTTACAAAAGAATTAAATTACAAATGTTTAGGAAAACCATGCAGAAATTAAAATCTTTCCCATATAATCAATATTTGGAGGTCAGTATTGTATTTGGTTCAGGAGTTATAATGTCTCAAACTTGAAATCCCATTTTACATAATATGTATTTGCATGCATCTGTTCCCACAGACGTCACAGAGGGTCAAATCCAAGATCGTGCTTACTTTTCGAGTTCCACTCTCTCTATAAACAAAACCATACATAATATCAAGCATACTAAGCAATGTTCCGTAAGTACACCTGAGAAGATTTGTTGCAAAAACCTCCAAAGTACAGATGCGGTCCAATAGGGCCGCCATTTTTATTGAATTTAACATTTCAAACATAAAATTTGATAGAGACATTGGATTGCAACAAATTTGATGTCATATGAAGGAGAGCAAAACTTCCGAAAAGTTGATACCACTTTAGCTGTGTATTGTGATAAATTGGAGGGGGGGGGGGAGGGTTGTTTGCTTCTCTCTTTTTTTTTCTTTTTTTTTTGGGGGGATCCATATTTTTATATTCTTTTGAAAAAAAGGAAGAAATGTAAAAATTCATGATTTAGTATTTATCAAAGAAGAACTGAAGAATTATTTTGAAACCTGCGATTGAGATTGAGATTTACTGAGATTGAGACATAATTTATATTTCTGGAATTACAGGCAATATCATACACAGTTGACAAGTTAACATATAAAACTTGAAAAAAATTATATTCATTCATTATAAATTTTGCATACAATGTGTTTACATGGTCACATGTAATACTGTAATGGTCTAGTGACTTGCAAGTACCTGCATGCAAACTAACTTTCCATGCCAACTGGTAGGTGACGCTTGTCGCTATTACTGTAGCATTTCATCATAGTAGATTGTTCTGAGGCAGATAAGATTGAAGAGAAAGTATTTTCCAAAAAGAGATAGGAGCATGGAATTTGGCACAAATTTTTCCAATGTGTAATAATTAGCGATAAAAACAGTATCCACACAAAATTCAAGATGGCAGTAATTAATCGAGGTTGTCGTTCAAGGCATTATTTCCCTTTAGTGCACGTAAAACAAAAACCCAGCTTTACTTAAAGGACAAGTTCACCTTCATAAACATAAGGATTGAAAAAATGCAACAATAGCAGTAGAACACATCAGTGAAAGTTTGAGGAAAATCGGACAATCGATGCAAAAGTTATGAATTTTTTAAATTTTTGTGTTGGAACCGTTGGATGAGGAGACTACTTCAGCTTGTGAGTCATATGCGTACAACAGTATAAAGAAAATGTAAAAGAAAATTCAACATATTTTCACTTTTTTCGCATGATAAAAGAGCACTTGACTTGCCTCTTTCTAAAGGCAGGGGGAATAATATTACCCATAACATTTCTCGGTATGGAGTCAGGGGAAAGTGTACTTTTTTCAAAAGATGGAATTTTGTGAAATTCTCTTTATATTTTCCTTATATTGTTGTACGCATGTGATATCTAAGTTATTTATGCGTTGCAGTAGTCTTCTCATCCAGCGGGTACTGCACAAAAACTTCAAAAATTCATAACTTTTGAACCGATGGACTGATTTTCCTCAAACTTTCCATGATGTGTTCTACTAATGTTGCTGCATTCTCTCAATCCTTATGTTTATAAAGGTGAACTTGTCCTTTAATTCCTCAAGCTAGTTCTAAACTGTGAGTTAGGGATAGAACAACTGATGCACAAACTTAAATCAGCATATTTAATGCTAGATATTGTTAGATGTACTAAATAGATCTGATAAGAATGTTTTTTTTTATATAATTCAAATTCAAATTCAAATACTAAATTGTTAACAGTTATCATGGTTATGGTTTCTTGAAAAGAAATGGTGATATCTCCGTATGTTTTAGGCTTTATCATGATTTTTTTACATGGTAGAATGTTTTGTAATACAACTAACCTGCACATATAAATCGAATGTGATATCTCTCCCAATGGCAAACAATACCTTAAGTGTGTTGTGTCAAAGTTAAATCTCAACTTATAACTTATAATTTGATATATATTTTTAATCTTCTTATCTTTCTTTCTATTACATGTTTCTATACATCCGAACGACATTGTACATGTACTAGTGTAAACCATATTGAGGGTCTTTTTTTTGGGGGGGGGGGGTGGAGCTCATTCCAGTGTTTGGGTAAGGCCCAATCTTTGATAAAAAAGAAATGCTTCTGTATCAAAGATACTATATGCTTTTTTACTTGTATGTTACTCTGCTGTTGTAGAAAACGTGAATGATGATGGTATATATATGTGTAATAATGTCTGATCAGTAGATGTCCTTGAAAGCCCTTTTGATCCGACCCCCCCCCCCCAAAAAAAAAAAAAAAATCCGCCACATGGCTGCAATTTCTCAACTTTGTGTTGTGCGAAATTACTTTTCAGTATATTGTTCGAATAAAATTTTCCAAATTTATTATTCGTGCTGTATATTCACATTTACAAATAAGCATGCTGAAACTGTATTTACTGTTATCAGATTTTTCTTACATTGTTTTTGGGCTGATTTCATGTGGGTATTGTGTCACAATTGATCTGAACTTATGCCATTGGTATAGATGCTTTCCCATATTAGATATCAGGATCACTCGAGAGTGAAAATGTTCATTTTCATTTATTTTAGAGTGACCTCGGGGATCACTCGACGAGTGACGAGTGATCCCTATTCAAAGGCAGGGATCGACACTAACGTTGGTCCGGTGGCCCGGGGCCACCAAAACGCACGTCGGGCCACCAAAATGTCAGAAATGAAGAATTTGGTGGCCTGATCGGGCCACCAAAAAAAGGTCGGATATTTGCCTTTGGGCCACCAAAAATAAAAGTTAGTGTGGAGCCGTGCCTAAGGTCACTCTAAAATGAGTGAAAATGAACATTTTCACTCAAAAGTCACTCCAATTTCATTCTAAATTCACCGTTTTCTGTTATTCACTCCTCACATCAAAAGTAAAAACTTCCACTCGATTTGTTTTTCCTTTTTCGGAGAGTAGAATATCACTGGTTTTAAAAATGTGTCCATGAAAACCTAAGACGGTTTGAGATATCACAACAGACAACATTGTATCAAAATCGAAATAATACATTTGATTTGGCGCAATACACTATGTCAACTTTGATGGCTGTCATCTTTATTTTTTTTTTTTTGAGCGGTTGATCTAAATTGTGTCTTAAACTATCTACATTGTATAACAAGATTGGTGCCAAGTTTCAAGCTATTACCTCTATTTGAAATTTTGTTTGCCTCATCTCATCTGCTTCAGAATAATCTACTTTGAAATAATAGCGATCAGTATCACCTGAGCTACCACTTGATATGAAAAGTTAGTTTGCAGGCACAAACCCTTGTTTGTCAAAGAAAAAGTCTGCATTTGCCAAGACTACTACACGCACTACTGGCGCTGCTACCAGCGCCAGTGCCAGTGGTGCGTGTAGTAGTCTTGGCGCGCGCTGACTTTTTTATGACCAACAAGGTCTTGGTCACAACTAAAGTGGCCATTCTTACGTAGTGAGTTTTCAAGTTTGACACATTATAACTCCTGAACCAAAAATGACACTGACCCCTAATTTTCTCCAGATATTAATTATATGTCAAACAAAATTCTTGAAACGTTTCACGATAATCCTTCAATCTTTCTCTGATTTATGCTGAATCAAGCATTTTCATGATTTTCCTTTTTTCAGAAAAATATCAAAAAATGTGTTTTTTCCTTAAAATCTCAATCCAGTTATCACAATAACCCACAAAAATGGTATCAACTTGTAGACAATTTTATTCTCTTTCATATGACATCACATTTGTTGAAATGTGATGTTTCTATCAAATTCTATCATTTAAATAACAAATTCAGGAAATATGGTGGCCATCTTGGACGCCATCTTGGATTTGGAGGCTTTCGCAACAATTTTTTTGAGGTAGACCAGTGGAATGTTGTTTGTTACAATAAAAACCTGAAAATAAGCATGGTCTACTTAGTTTGTAGAGAGAGTGCAACTCGACCTCTGTTTTTAGCTTTTGGCCCCCCGGTTAATCTGATTTTTCTTCTCCCTCTATGTTAATTCGAAATTACCAATTTGTCATGGCGTGACGCAATTATTGCCTCCTTTTGGACAATGAACTGAGTGTGACCAAAAGGGACACTGAAAAGAAAATGTACGTGTATGGTGTTCAATTCATTTATTTGGAATCATTCTTTGATGAAGTATACAGTCTTGTATACTTTTCTGTCGTTTGTAAATCGATAGGCACTACTTTCCTTGGAGTTTTAATTTACCTTTGTGTCCAATATGGCGCACTCTCGTGTCTCTCTGATGGCATGTGTGATGCGTTCGGAAACTCACGATGTATGGATTTATATTCAATTATGACATACTAGAACTTTCTACTGTATTTTTCTCTCGTCTTCTTCCTCTTCTCTCTGTTTTTCCTTCTTCCTCTCTTCTTACTTCCTTTATTTCGTTGCATAATTTGTTTGAATTATGCGCATTATACTTTTTGTTTCTCAGTCATGAAGTTACAATCTATCATGCAGTTATTTTTGTGGTTTAGACAAAATATGCCATTAAGTATTTGCTATGAACTTTTACCGTTTACACATTTTCATGAAGTATCACTTGTACATAGATTTTTTTTTCTCCTTTCATGCATTCGTTCCTTTAATTATGGTAGCGCCATTACGAGCTCTTGAATCTCTTATATCCATCTACTTTCTTCTTTTGTTTTCTTTCTCTCTGGCCTGTCACACCCCTGGTCTTTTACTCACTGGTTCCTTCGTCTGGCTTTTCTCCTGTTTACACTCTCCCTCGTTTCACTTCTTCACTTCTCCGTCTTTTTCTTGTAATTCATCGTCGATCTTTTCTGAGGAGTACCTCGGGCTTCTCGATTTCTTTCATTTCTTTGTTTTCTTGTTGTCTTATCCACTGGTGCTTTCTACACATACATTTTGATTTAATTTGTTTTGATTTGATTTAATTTTATTAGCGCATTTCGAACCACGAACAAGGTCATGATATTGTTTGTATATATTATGTTCCTGCATTTGGGAAACACTCATTTTTTTTTTCGCGTCATACTTTTGAAAGTGTTAATTTTCGTTGTTTGGGATACGTTTTTTTGTTTTGTTTTTTTAACCTAAAAAAAAAATCTTCCTCCTAAAAAAAAAAAGAAGAAAAAAAAAAAAGAGAATGTTACGAACAACTCGGCCATGAGGCTCATTTTGGATACTAATCATCTCCTGGCCAGGGGTCTATCGGCCCACTTAGTCCATGGGCCAAGAGCCGAAGAATGGGTTGTTGGTACCACCCGAGGTGGCAAAACCTTTTTGGTGTCATTTTGTTTGTCGGACATAGATACGCTTATCAAGCTATGATAGCATTTTCAAATGAGTAGCTTAGTTATAATAAATGAATTTTTAACCAATTTGGTCTCGTTTTTATATCCCTATACTTCTGAATCGAAACTAACCGCTATACAAATACGAGCACTGCCTTCTGTATGTCCACAGGTGTTCTGTTGTAAACCCGGTGCGCTTAGTCTTTATTCAAGGCAGCGAAGGGAATATCCAAAGGGTTATGATGTCCACAACTGTCACGCGGTGCGCTTAGTCTTTATCTAGAACAATGTACCTTTATCATATCTAAAGTTCCTAATAAAAGGGATTATCTATACTGTTTTTATACCACCCTCTCAACAAATGAAGAGCTTGCTTCCAAAAGGCGCTAAATCCAATTTTTATCGAACTCCATCTTTCGCATGATTCGAACAGATCTTTGTCATGTGCACATAAGGCACTAAAACTTTAATCAAATTTGTTTGAGGAAATATGAAAAAATCAAGCATGAAATTCACGCTTTCAACCAAAAGGCGCTAAATCCATTTTTGCTTTCAACCAAAAGGCGCTATATCCAATTTCTCTATTCCGGTTTCTGATTGGTCAGAGCACGCCAGCTAGGGGTGCTCTGACCAATGAGAACATGCAACACGTACTATTACATGCAGCGATACTGCACTACATAGTTCAATGGCAATTCTTCACGGTCATGGATCAATACCACTGTTGTCTGTAGTGCTGTACAGAACCATGGCTATCAGTCGAAAGTACATGATAGTTTCATAATGGATGAAAGACCCAAGACTGCCGGTGATCTAAAAAGTGGTACGAAAAGTGGAAAAATGAGGCAGTGTTGAAGAAATGCAAGGCTAAGCAGTGGAAATACAGCTGTGAAAGGTGAGTTTACTTATCTGTACGACGCCCAGATTAAGTCAGTCCCATATGTGCGTCTTGGTGTTGGTACCGAGATCGGCATCATACCCTACTTTGAACATGTTGAGTTGATTTATGAGCAACGTAGAATGTCAAATTTGGGTTTTATTACAAATTTTATAATTAATCATTCACTGGGATCAATAATCTGCTGGGGAAAATCGTGAAATGGGCCCCACCATGCACCGGCACCACAAACAGGGCTCGTCGTCGTGCATCAATGTAAATTATGTATTTTACGTGTTGGCTACCAGCTAAGTTTACCTGTACAAGGCTGTAGTGTAGAGCTCTAACGTTAGAGCTCTATTAAATGTTAGTACTATATAATAAGTTTTTAGTAAATTAAACCTTTTGATCTACGGGTTCTGCTCGACGATGCAATACCAAGCAAGGTAAATTTACTACTACGCGTAGGTCTATACTAGTAGCTACTACCAGATATTATAGGGTGGACTTACAGCAACAGGGCTGCGTGTGTATAAACAGGGTAAATTTACCGGTACTTTTCGGCGATGCAATACCAAGCAAGGTAAATTACCAGTAGGCCTATACTACTAACGTATAGGGTGGACTTACAGCAACAGGGCTGTGTGTGTATAAACAGGGTACTTTTCGGTGATGCAATGCCAAGCAAGGTAAATTACTACTAACGTTACTAACATAGGGTGGACTTACAGCAACAGGGCTGCGTGTGTATAAACAGGCGAGCCACTGTGAACCAATACTGACATGCAGTGGTGGGGCCTATACAACAAGTATGCCGTTAGTTTAGCTTAGGGTTGTATACCTATGGTAAGAATAATCAAGGGTCATGAGGAAGTCTTTCCAAGGATAGAATGAAGGGCAAAATCGTGAAATCGGCCCCACAGCAGTGTGCTTGCACTCATGCATTTAGCAATTAAGCAAGGTTAGGTTAGGGTTAGGGTTTAAGGTTAGGTTAGGGTTGTACTTATAGTTGAATTGGCTGTTGAATTAGTCGAGGAGGGAGTCTTTCCAAGAATAAAACATGAAGACCAAAGGAAAAAAAAAAAACAGGAGAAAGGGAGGAGTATGCTGTGGAAATCGGCCCCGCCTCTGTATCAATTGCTCGTAAACACCGTTTGGTGGGGCCGCATTCACAAGTATTATACTATGGAAGAAAGCCCCAACGCCGTGCTTATGTACCGATGAATGCCACACGGTGGGGCTGAATTCACGAGTATAAACAGGCGAGCCGCTGTAGTATTAGTACTGACACGCAGTGGTGGGGCCTACTTCACGAGTATGCCAAATGAAGTGTATTGCTACATTGTATGCAGTGGAAACTGGTCCTGTTGCTGTATCAATCATGCATATTAAAGTGTCGTTTGGTGGGGCCACATTCCTCAGTATTAGCCCTGTATTGTGCAAGAAAGCACCATATTGAACACCACATGGTGGGGATGTAACAGGTAAGCTGCCGTATTATTTAGTACTGATGATAGACAGTGGTGTGGTCCATTTCACAAGTATGTCACTAATTATCTGTTGAAGGAACTGTAATCAATAAATGAAGTTACCTTGACTCATACATTTTCTCAGTTAAGTTTTCTGTAGATCTACAGCGTGTAACTATTCGTCAGTCTATACAGTACTGCTTATGCTGTGTTGCAATGGTAATGACCTGGTTACCTACTTTTCTAACTGTTCGAGTTGGTCTATGCAGCACGGGTGCATTGCCCTGGTAATGATGGAATTAGAGCCTGTCTAATATTCACTGATGGATCTTATAATCCTGATATGATTGCATTAGTGGTTTTTTATGGTTATATTAAACATTAAAAAAATATGTTAAAAAATTTGTAAATCAAACTAGTCCCTTTCTTTTTGGTCTTTTAGTAGAGTAAGTGTTGCTCCAAATCACTATGGCTGTCTAGAAGCTATTGAGAAATGTATCAAAATTGGAAGTTTGAGGTTGTGTTTGCTACCCGTGGACAGATATTCTAAGCCAACAGTATTAATAACTTTTGATTGAATTCTCTTATTCTTCTCCCAATTCAGGTTAATGGCAAATCATCCTTGGAAGTCATACAACCTACAGCATATCTGCAAGCAGCAAGTGTCACTGAGCTGGCAAGACACCCAACGACCTGCCCAACTCGTTGTCACGCCCAATACATCTGTCCCCCCAGGAGCAAACCTCCCAAGGAGGGAGTGGGTGTCATTAAATCGGATTCGAACCCGAGTTGGGCGTTTCAACGCAGCCATGCATCGGTGGGGGCTACGCCCGTCAGCAGCCTGCCAGTGTGGTGCACCAGAACAGACTGCTCAACACATCTTGAGTGAGTGCCCTGATCTCCGCCCTCCTGACAACATGGACCTGACACACCCTACTCCTGAGACTGTAACTTGGCTACGACAACTGAGGGACGTTATTTAGCTGCCGCTGCCTCATACGCAAGAAGAAGAAGCGCACATCGATGACATTTACCATGCATTATACCAGGTGGGTGACAGGATGCATTCATAGCAGTACATGAAAGGCCAAGATTTCGTGAATCAGAGGATTGCGAGAAATCACAGAGCTTATCGTTCATTTCTGAGCTCATGCGTACTGAACCAGACAACGGAACCATCACAGTGGTCTTAATCTCATTGAATGCTGAATCAAGCTTTCTTGAGTACGCCGGTAGGTGCAACGTACTTCGAGTGGCTGTGTGTTTTTGACATCATTAAACTTAAGCTGAGAGGAGGAGAAAACATCCCTGGAAAACAACGTCAAGGTGATATTGCTTGCATTTAAGCGGTGGACAGGAATTCGGCGAGGGACTAACCCAAGTGGCCAGTGCTTTGAATTACTTCCTTGATATTGGATACAGTGGACATCTCTGGCAATGAGGATGAAGCAACAGTGGCCACCAATGATGAACGGAACTCTGACTCGAGCTTATGGCAAGACATTATGATTCCTAGGGCAGGCACTTTAACTAGTTGAGATATTCTGCCATGGACTTGATGGTATGCATTTCATGCGGTAAACCTCCTGTTTTGGCTGTAAATGACTCAATTTTTACTTTTTAGAAATGAACATGGTAAGAAGACAAAAAAAGACAATGTGATTCACAGTACAGATGCCTAGATGTAGGCCTTATTGCTGTTGACTTACGTATAAACAAAGAGTTTTGTCCACAGATGTGCTTTCATGTGCATCTGTTGCCTTCTTAATAAGTACTACAGTTTTAGCAAATTGACATTTTTTTTAAAACAGATGTTTGGTTAGTCCAAATCAAAAAGCCTCCAGCAAAGCCTTGCGATCCTTTCTTAGTATTAATAGGTAAAGCATACAATGTGAGGGCTTATCATAGTGATTTGTTTTCATGTCTGTTGCAGTCAGATTTCTGCATGACAACCTGTATTTTATTTTCACCTGAAGTAAATGCTATCAGTCAACATGATTTCACAATCTCTGCAAGTCCTCACTTTCCTTGAGTCACTCTGTATAGACTTCATGATATTCAGTGCAAAGTGTTATTAGGAGATCAAAGTATTTAATTTGTTGTTGCTGCTGCTGCAGTTGTATTTTGCATGTGTGGAATATATAATGAATAGGTGTACAGTATGCTGCTATTATGAGTAAAATTAAAAGCAGCATGCTGGGAAGGATTTCACATTTTGATGTGTGTGTGTTTTGGTACATTTGTGTGTGTATGTGTATGTGGGTGTGTGTTTGGGTGGGTGTGTGTGTGTGTGGGTGTGCGTGTGTGTGGGTATGTGTGGCTACTGTGATGTAAATTTATGCAGTTCTCTAGTATTTACCTGGATTGTACATTAATGACATTCCCTAATACCAATGTTATTGAACAACTCAAAAGTATTTCTTCCAAAAGGCGCTAAATCCATGATTTCTTCCAAAAGGCGCTAAATCCGGAAAAATCTGAAATATAAAAATTCATAAAAAATAAATGGTGTGTGCAGGATTTTTTTAATGTGCATTTTTATTACCTACTGTGATGGCTCTTCCACTAGGAGCATAGAGCTAATGAATAAACAAGCTGTAATATGTGTGATTAAAAAACATCAATTTACTCGAAAGTAGCCGGAATGGATTTAGCGCCTTTTGGTTGCAAGCTCTTCAAATACATCAGTTTTAAACAAAAATCACTCTGTTCATTTACAGCATTATTAATTAGTGTACCGGTACATTGTTTTTGCATAATCTTTCATTGTTGGATGGAAATAAAGCGACATTGGCGTGGTATTAGCGTTTTCAACGTAGCGTTTTCACCGGAAAATGATAAATAATTGAAAAAGATGCTAAAATTCACGAGAAATTGCTTTTTTGTTGTTGTTGTTTTCAGATAAAGGGATATACACTGTATCATAAGCTTTGGATATTCCCTTCGCCGTCTTGAATACTAGACTAAGCGCTGTGACATCATAACCCTTGGATATTCCCTTCGCTGCCTTGAATAAAGACTAAGCGCACCGCGTTTACAACAGAACACCTGTGAACATACAGAAGACAGTGCTCTTCTTTGTATAGCGGTTGGTCTCCATTCAGAAGTACAGGGATATAACAACGAAACCAAATTGGTTTAAAATTCATTTACTATGACTAAGCTACTCATTTGGAAATGCTATCATAGCTTGATAAGCATATCTATGCCCGACAAACAAAATGACACCAAAAAGGTATTGCCACCTCAGATGGTACCAATATCTGGCCTGGCCCATGGACTAACTGGAGCGCATTTATCTCGTTATTTTAGTGCGTCTTACGTAAGGAAGAATATATCCTTGAGTGTAGTATTTCTCAAATCTTGTCGGTGAGCTATGGAACGCCATTAAGGAAACAATACAAAATTCATTTCACTCCAGCCAATATTCATTTCACTTTTAACAAATACATTTCACTCACAAACATTGATTTTACTTTTTATAAAAATACATTTCACTTTTCACAATAATACATTTCACTTTTAAATTAAAATTCATTTCACTTTTCACAAAAATACATTTCACTTTTGCATTAAACTTCATCTCACTTTTCACAAAAATACATTTCACTTTTGAATTAAAATTCATTTCACTTTTCACAAAAATACATTTCACTTTTACATAAAGATTCATTTCACTTTTCATAAAAATACATTTCACTTTTAGATACAAATTCATTTCACTCTTCACAAAAATACATGTCACTTTGGCGCACCATATCACTCAGACGAAACCATTTCACTGCGCTAAAACCATTTCACTCTGATAAAACCATTTCACTCTGATACAAAAAAAAAAAAATACGTTCCTCTTTTTTCCCGGCCAAAAGGTGGCGCCAGTCTGAGAGGAGTCACAGTGCCATGGCACTTTGTTAGCACTGAGCTGAGGTGAGTAGCCGGCCAGCTGGCCGGCTGGCTATGCATGCAGTACCTAGATTTACTGAGTAGCCAGTCAGTCGGCAAGCCCGAAAAAACCCGTCTAGAATATCCAAGTCCTCGCACGCGAGTTGACCCCGCAAGTCATAGAGAGCGCGATTGGAGAATCGTTTTGAAATGCTCATATCTTGGTCACTGAATTACGTTTTCACATGATTTTTCTTTTATTTGATAGGTAAAGGTTACAACTTGGATGCTATCTTGTTGATTTTTCCAAGAACGACATGAAAGATTATCAACTTCGTGGCTAACTAATTGCAGATGTTCCGGAAATAATGGATACAGATATTCTTCTAAAATTCTCCTAAAAGTCTTCTTTTTCATCGTGGGCACCAACAAAAGTTATATCATGTAAAAGGACATTTATTCAGCTTTAAGATGATACCTAAAAGTGTAATGTGATGATTTGTAGATGGGTCAGCAGCCAGCTGATATCATAGGGATGTCATTCCTTTTTTTCTCGGCACGAAATCGCGAAGTACTGTACTGTCCCACATATAGAAATTGACGTGTGTCCTCGATGCCTTTGTACGTGTGTGTTACTGTATGAGCGACCCCAGCGTAAATACACGTGGTCAGTTTCGAGCGTCTAGCTGTGATATACTGTACTTGTGTCTGTCATTAGACATTACGTACTAATAGTCTACAGCCTCTTGCTGGGCCTCCCTCTCTCTCTCTCTCTCTCCCTCTCTGTTTTTGATTATATGTCTTGTTCTTGTTATTCATAATACAATGTATGTTTGTTTTGTTTGCTTTTGTCCACCCTTCTGATTTCGTCAACAGGAAGTGTCTGATTCTCAGTTTCATTCTGCCATCAATCATTCACATCACTCTCTCTCAATTCAAAGCATCCTAAGCATCCACTCAAATACATTACTGTATAACCACTACTTATACCGTTCACTCCGCTAAAGTGAACACAGTTACATTATATCGAAATTCCGCTTACATTATCCACTTTTTTTTTACATGCTTGGCTTTAACAACATTTTGATCTAACAAAAGAAAGCTGTTGATCCCAAGGACTTCACTTCATTGCTTCACTCTATTACTATAGGCCTACCTAACTAGGCAGAGAAATTTACATACATTATTGCACGTGCCATTCTCATCAATTAATAAAATACCTTTTTTTCATTAATAACAACAGAGAAAGGAGCACAATCCACAAGTTTTTTTTTTCTTTATAAATGTATATACATCTCCATATATATATATATATATATATATATATATATATATATATATATTTATTTATTTATTACATGTAAGTGTTGAAAGATTTACATTGCAGTTAAGTTTCAAGGTATCTTCATGACAATGTATCACACACATAACAAAAAAAAAAATACCTAAAGTAAGAGCTGCATAAGCAGTCTACAGTTTTATCTACTTTTTAGCAGTATAGTCAAATGCAGTTTTAGATCATTTTATTTTTTTATTTATAACTCTCATTTATTTATTCATCCATTTATTAATTATTTTTAATTTATTTTTTGGTGGTGGTATTGGACTCAGTCTCCAGCCAAGTGGCATGTAAGAGACCTGCGAAAGGTACAACTGTCAGCGGTCTTGTGAGTACATGTAGGAACGCGAATAGGATCAGTCTGTCTTGACTACAACAGTGATGTACAGTGAACATTTCAAAAAAAATCTTCTGGTGAAGCTCAGTAATAAGACAAGAGCAAATGAAAGTACCAAGTAGTTTGAACAATTGCAGAGCTACATTGTATTGAGCAGATCTGTACAAATAAAATGCCGGCAAATTTTGACACTGGCAATAAACAAACTATACTGATACCGATGTTGCACAAACATGAAACAGTTGTGAATATGGCTTGAATGTTATGTAAGTGAATAAAATCAAGCAAGAATACCACAAATGTTTTGAGGCAATACTCTGTAAATTACATGCCATCTACACTTTTGGCAAGGTTTCACTCAAATGATACATGTACAGAGATAACTTCATTAATAGTTCAAACTGCATGAATGTTTGAGGGTGTACAAATGCCCTTGAGTACTCTGAAGGCAGGTACACATACGTGTATCTACTATAGTATTCACATCACCAAGGTTTCACACACATGAATAGAGGGTGACAGTAAACTGGCAGCTGCAAGAGCAATTTGAAGGTGTACATGTATACATATGAAGTGTACTTACTGGAAACAAAATGAAACATGTACATAATATATAAACTTCATCGACAGTCCAAACAGCAGAGAATGTTTTGAAGGTGTACAGATGCCCTTAAATACTTTGAAGGCAAGTACAATGTATCTATTGGTCACACTGCCAATGTTTCAAACACATGAACTGGCAGTTGCATCAACAATTCAGAAGTGTACATACTACATAATTATGAAGCAGGGGCGGATCCAGGAATTCCGTAAAGAGGGGACGCGTTTACAAAATTAAAGGGGGGCGCATGCACCCCTCCCCCCATTTTTTTCTTTTAATTTCTTTTGTTCAAACAAAAAATAAAGGGGGGCGTGCACCAGTTGCGGTCCTAACTGGATCCGCCAATGTATGAAGTACACTTACAGGAAACTAAACAGATAAAAATTTAAAGTAACTTTAAAACATCAATATTACTGGAAATCGAAGCAGACAGACTAGATTTGGCCTTATAGCATCTTGCAAAACATCTATGTGAAGAAATCTTTCATTCCCAACTTTAGCATTGACTGTATATAATCTTATCTGAAATGTCAAAAGGCAAACTAATCATCCCAACATCTCTGTCAACTGAATACACATGTATCAGTACATGTACACAAGCAGTATCATACACATTTAAAATATCTGTGTGTCACTCTCTTCATGGTTATGACCGAGTGAATGATACAAATGTGTATTCGAACCCCTTACCAATAACAACACTCGACAACCCTGGGGTAGACTACAGGCCAACATGAAACCCCCCAGGTGTTATAAAAATCTGCTCATCTTACCTTTCACAAGGTCCACAATTTTTCTTTATAGGTATCTAAGAAGAGCATGCCCGTTCAATGCGAACATGTTCCAAATTTTTGTTGATTTGGGGGAAGTACTAATGTAATGTATCATCTATCTAACTGTTGTGTCAAAATCTTCATCTTCCTTATCCCTTCTTGACCGTTCAATTCCTTTTGGTGACATACCTTGTGTATCTTCCTGATCGAACAGAATTCTTACATCTTTGAAACCTCTTCTGAAATGGGTCACAACCAAAATATTAGCAATAAAACATGCATACATGTACTAACTAAACCTCTTATAGTGCTTCAGTGATGATGTACAAATATGCAGCAACAAGACATGCCCCTGTCGAGTAATGGATGTACGTCCAGATACTACTTCATACTGTACAATGTACTTGCTTCCATAACATTTATCAAGAATATCATGAAGGATAATATTTAGTTTAATCAGGGCTCATAATTCTGCCATCTGTACAAACTCCAAAGTAATTTAAATGCACATAATTTAACATATACTATCTTGCATAGTTCCACACATTGATGTATCTGTAATGGTCGAACTTCACATTTACTACAACAACCGTGCTTTTCAAAGAATATACATGTACATCCTCTTTACTAAAAATGTTACCGTAAAGATGAATGAAGTTGATATACAGTAACATACTGTAATATGTTACAATTGTATATCAACTTCATTCTTCCTATTGTATCATATCACATATTTAGCACCTTTCTGAGGTAGGTTGTCATGATCACATACTGCTCTAGGTTTTTCAATGAAATGAAAAAGGTGACAGGTGTACTAATCAGTTGTTTCTATTCTTGTGAGGAAGTCACTCAGCGCTTGCAAAACAGCAGTGCTCTCCTTGATAAAAATCTGTCAGAGATTGAATGGTACGTGTGCATCCAAGAAAACAAAATACACTATAGAACTGACAGTGTAGATCTTCTCGTTTATGTCATGCAGATTTTCCTGGAGGCCACAGAGAAGAGAATCACCTTAAATATGCATGTTCCATCGGTGTGATGTCAGGTACTGGGGATACCTACATATACAATGTGACACAAATAGAGAAAATTAATCATAGATGATATTATAAACCATTATTCACAATAACATGTCCGAAAACATTATGTTGGAGTAAACCCCAATTCAAGCAGAGAAAAACTACAGACATGCACTATACTATGGTAAAAATATGAAGAGTCTGTTCGCAAAAACCGATAAGTCCATTTTTGAAGATTTTCAAGTACGGTCTCTGTCATAAAGTACAAAATAACACCTTTTAAATGAGATATTGGTCACTACATATAAAAGGGCATTTTTGAAGTTATGGTCAAAAGAAGCAAAAATTTTCTTAGTATTCTCTTTATTTTTCCTGACCTTTAATCGCAAATATCTCCATTTGGCAAATATGGACTTATCGGTTTTTGCGAACAAACTCTTCATATTATTCTGAGAATAATTGCATTCATTCAGACATCCTCGTAAACTTTATTGTTACAAATTGTAGATGCGGAAGACTAATAATACATCTCTATATTTACTGACAACCTGTATACCAACTTGAAAAATTCAAATAGCCTGGTACTCTATTAGTGTTAACATTGCAGCCGGGTCAACTCTTAAACATGTCATGAAAATTATGTTTACATCAAATACTAGAATCGCTCTTGTGCCTTCTTTCTCCATGCGAAAGAAAAAAAAACTAATAATTCAATAATAATAATATTGAATCTATACATATAATAATTAACTACTAAGAGATGAAGACTAAGACCCTGTTTATCATAGACAGCATACACATTGTGCACTGTACAATTTTTGTGAATAAGTTGTAAATTCAAATTTACAAATTGCCATCGCCACATACAATTGTATGCCTACCGCCACCGGCCTACACTGACTAACTGTACACAACACACGATATCACGTAACCCCGTCGCGGGGCGCTGTAACACAGTAACAGCCCTTTACGGTACGTATTTGTCCGTATGGGGTCGCTGCTGCGGTTAGATATCACGAAGTTCCAATTGAGCGAATGAAAAACGCTAATTTCAATATATGGGACTGACCCTGCACCTCCGCAGAGATCGTTAACAACGGTGCATTTACGGTCCGAAAAAGTCCCCTTCCGCACTAGATGCGATCACGTGACCTTCCGGAGGACTAGAATACATTATTTGGCCTCTAAAAATGCAATCTTCAGGCCTAATTTTTAACAAGTTATGCTTCTAGGGCACCGTCGATCTTGGTATCTGCGTAAAGCACAAGTATTGCCGACCTGATGAACAAAAAGTCACATCAATCCCCTTTTTAGATGGGTCAGCAGCCAATTTATAAACACGGGAATGTTTTGAAAGAGGAAAAATACTATGTCAACTTCGAGATACTATTTAAACGGCAAAAAAATGCTCATTTTGAACCGGAAAAAATAGCATGTCGATCACAAGAAGTCAGACATCAAACTTACTCCACAACATCGCTGTTGAAAAGCGTTGTAAAACACACGTTAATTATTCAGCAAGTCAGGCGTAGATTCAATTCTCGATGTAGTATGCATGTAACGGCACGAGCGTGCATGTGAGTGAGGCCGAGGCGAGGACCGCCGACTGCTAGCTCGCCTCGCGTCGCTTCCGCGCCAGCGTAGCGCGCTAAATCTAGGTACTGCATAGCCAGCCGGCCAGCTGGCCGGCCACTCACCTCAGCTCAGTGCCAAGTGCCATGGCACTGTGACTCCTCTCAGACTGGCGCCACCTTTTGGCCGGGAAAAAAGAGGAACGTATTTTTTTTTTTTTTTTATCGGAGTGAAATGGTTTTATCAGAGTGAAATGGTTTTAGCGCAGTGAAATGGTTTCGTCTGAGTGATATGTACGCCAAAGTGAAATGTATTTTTGTGAAGAGTGAAATGAATTTGTACTCAAAAGTGAAATGTATTTTTGTGAAAAGTGAAATGAATCTTTATGTAAAAGTGAAATGTATTTTTGTGAAAAGTGAAATGAATCTTTATGTAAAAGTGAAATGTATTTTTGTGAAAAGTGAAATGAATTTTAATGCAAAAGTGAAATGTATTTTTGTGAAAAGTGAGATGAAGTTTAATTCAAAAGTGAAATGTATTTTTGTGAAAAGTGAAATGTATTATTGTGAAAAGTGAAAGGTATTTTTATAAAAAGTAAAATCAATGTTTGTGAGTGAAATGTATTTGTTAAAAGTGAAATGAATATTGGCTGGAGTGAAATGAATTTTGTATTGTTTCCTTAATGGCGTTCCATAGTGAGCACCTGTAGTAATTCATTCCTTCGCCTTCGTAACCCTTCCGATGTAAATACCACTTTGTAAATAGCTGGATTTGTTTCGTAGGTTCGTTTTTTTTTTTCTCGAGCTTTGTGCACAATGATGGTCTTGTTCAGTACAGTCACGTGCTTTTGTCATGACGACTGTTTGATTTGCCGCTACGATGATCATACCCTTCAAAATTCGTGATGATTTTCATGCTATTTTTTATGCGTTGTTAGTACATACAGTAAGCCCGTTATCAAAGTTACTTTACGTTATTAATTAGAATCGATTTTCCCATATTACTTTTGTGCCCATCTGGTTCTCCTACTTTGTTTCCCTTGCCTTCCCCTATCTACTCGTCTTTACATCCTCACTGTCGGCACCTATCTTGGTTCGCTCTCGAGATTTCATTTTGTCTGTTTGGGTTTTATTTAGCTCCCCGTTTCCTCATTGTTTTCTCCTTTTTCGACTTCTCCAAGTTCTCTTTCATCCTGCTAAATTAAACTCCATCCCTATCACTGCGATGTATATGGTATATATAGCAGTTCCTTTCGTTTGAATTTTCTTACAACGGCATTGCTGAGGGCAGCAATATTTTCGAAGGAGGGGGATGGTGTTACGAATCCTGTTGAGCATAATTCACGATATAGCATTTACATCATATGTTCTGTATATTCCATTTTTATATATTCATTCATCTTTATGTATTGTTGTATCGATTTACATTTAAATTAATGTTGAAAGTAAACTGAGGTTCTCTATCATGTCTGCTTCTCGTCCTCGCTCTATCCCTGTTCTTTTCGTCCTTGCTCGACTATCGGACTCTGTCACCGTGCGATCCTTGCTACTTTACTTTCTCCTCGAAATGTCCTCTCGTAAATTGTACTTGTCTCAACTGCCTGTAGCCCTGCTTCTCGTTTTCTGCTGACTATTATTTCTCCCCCACGCTATCTTTTCATTTCTGCTCGTTTGCACTTTCGTCTCACCTTCCCTCGAGATTTCTCTGACCCCGCAGCTTCCGCGTCCGCGAGCAGTGGCCTCGTGTCGTAAAAAGCAAGGACGCCGCATGCGACCTCGCTCTTACGTAACGAAAAGACGCGTCCGCATGCGACCCCAGCTAAGGACAGGGTCGCGTGAGGACAGGGACACGTAAGACCACGCCCTCGTCCTCACAATGATGGACGGCGACAGCTGGCCGCAAGGTCAGATTGCTTTCTCCCAGCAAGGCCACTCTCGCGGCCGCTAACAGGTGACCTCAGTATAAATTGACTTGTTTATGCCTAGTTGAGGAGTCTTTTCGTTTCGGAGTTTCAGCATGTAGATCAATAAGTTTTGTTCGTTGTAATGTTCGTGGTGGAAATAACTTTCTTCACAAATAAATTGGACAAACTCCATATGATGCCTCCTGTGGTCTTTGTGACTTGTGACTCTAATACTTCTTGTTCCGCAATACCTTACAATTAATTACATAATTTCCAGTACACTGGCTAAACCGTGGGCACGCTTACTAACCACATAACGGATTTTGAGGAGAGTAAGCGAGGAAAGGAACCCAAGTATCCTCAGCTTACCAATCGCCCTCTCCATACCAAAATTTCGTTACAGTTCTTTGCATCCCATGTGATACACAGACACGCATAATGTAACACCACACACGCACACACACACACACACGCACACACATACATACACACACACATACACGCACACACACACACACACACACACACACACACACGTAGACACACATAGTCAAAGCCTCGTGGTATAGTGGCGCTTCCCGGAAAGCAGTAGATGACAGGTTCGAGTCCCACTGGTTCCTTTTCTCCGACAGGCTTGTTAGTTTACAGATCAGCAGTCTTGATCTTAACACATTTAATTTGCAGAGGGAGACAAGTTGAAGAAACTCACACCTGAAATTTTTACATTCTCTCTCTCTTAAAAAAAAAAAAAAAAAAAAAATCATCATCAAGAAAAGTTTGAAACCTAAAGCCGGATCTCAGTCGAAGCTGTACCATCCCTTTAAGATGTATGCCAGAATTATTAAAGATATCTTCGTCAAATAAAAATATCACGCCAGCAAATACCATGCCACACGTATTCTTGACAAGCATCGATGTCATACAAACAGAATCTCAAAAGCTACATAACATTTGTATGCTATGTTTACTGTCTTATAAATAAAACATAGGGCCCACGTCATTCTCGAGAGCTCGAAATTGAACAGAAGCCGAAATTGTATTCACGTCAATGTCAGACTCCTGGGATCCTTTCATGCGTGTAAAGCGTGTCCCTCTTCTACCAAAATAACGCTATGTGAAAACAGGAAAAGAAAAAAAAAAGGACTGCGCAATAGCACTTTATAATAGACCACGGAACACATGTATTTGTAATGTGTTTTTTTTTATCATTTGTTTGTTCTGCCATGAATTCAAGTCTAACCAGATAAGTGTTAAATATTTGAAGTTACCGGAAATCATGCAGTGATAATACTACAGTGCAAATTTCAACTAAAAAATGATATTGATAAATTAAGAATTTTAAAAAAGAATAGTTGCATAATGTGTGATAATTTATAATTCTTACTGCTGAACTGACTGACAAAAATGTGTCTCCTCACGGCAGATCTTGTCAGACGGAGAGGTTGCCTAAAAGTCAAAGCTAATGATACCTAAATGAAATTATTTTCTCACTTAAAGGAGTAGGCTCTTGACACATAATCCGAGGTCATTTTTAACGACACAGTAAGAACAAACAATAACGTCCAGTCAATTTCACTCTGTACAGAACAACACTTTTTTTTTTCATCTTGCATTTCTTCTCATGGAGTGTGGTCTTCAAAACCATTGAATAGAATTACATTCATTATAAAAATCAAATGTATAGGTATAAAAAAAAATCATTTTAGAATTTACACAAGCATCTCCCTCTGACTAAGTTAAAATGAAAAAATCGAAACAGAGGAATGACCTACGGTGCATTATGATAATAAAGATTAGAAATCATTTCTCACATAAGTAGTGAGCAAGTGGTATGCATCGTATGCTCTTGACACATAATCCGAGGTCATTTTTAACGACACAGTAAGAACAAACAATAACGTCCAGTCAATTTCACTCTGTACAGAACAACACTTTTTTTTTTTCATCTTGCATTTCTTCTCATGGAGTGTGGTCTTCAAAACCATTGAATAGAATTACATTCATTATAAAAATCAAATGTATAGGTATAAAAAAAAAATCATTTTAGAATTTACACAAGCATCTCCCTCTGACTAAGTTAAAATGAAAAAATCGAAACAGAGGAATGACCTACGGTGCATTATGATAATAAAGATTAGAAATCATTTCTCACATAAGTAGTGAGCAAGTGGTATGCATCGTTGTATTCATCCACTCTTGTATCTCAGGGTCCACTGAACTTTAGGCGGGAATTTAACTCAAATGTAAATTCAAAAAGAATGCCTGAACTTTTTTTTTTTCAAAATACATGCAGCCGCATAAAAATTGGGGCGTTAAAGGGGAAGGCTAGTAACCGATCAGTGGGAATCAGTGGGAATGCTGAGGGATGATTGTTCCAATCCTTGTGGGATTCATTTAAGAGTACATTATATATCTATTCTTGTGTGAAAATTATTTGCTTCAGAATGGTCTCATATTCAAGTAATGTGCAGATTAATGACCCGTCACTGAGCAGGCACGCTAACCTGGAAACACTAAACTGCACATTACTTGAATATTAGACCATTCTGAAGCAAATAATTTTCACACAAAAGTATATACAATGTCAGTACTCTGAAATGAATCCCACAAGGAATGGAACAATCATCGTCCAGCATTCCCACTGATTCCCACTGATTAGTTACTAGCCATCCCATTTAAGTTCACTGAACTTTGGCAAGCACAGATATTATGTGCGCAGAATGAGACCGCCACTTCAATACTAATTTGTATTTCCTACATGCTATCAGATAGCTGGTACAACTTATGATTCACCTTAGAACAGCAAAGCTATATTGCTTTTTGTTCATTATTATGCACAATCCATTCCTTTAAAAGGCTTTTGAGTGTGATGTGATTACAGTGGACTATAATACACGAAACCATTGCTGACATCAAGATTATATCTGCATGAGACAGAAGCTTAACTTTGACTAGACTTATCAGCTCAGGCACAATTGTGTAATCGGCACATTGCTGTAATGCCCTACATTTTCATCAACATTCAGCTCTTACCTCCGATCTTTACCCAATTGTAAGTTACCAAGCCCATTCAGGCATACAATGCGTCACAGTACTAACAAAACGGCTTTACAAAATAATAGAGATTCCTGATAGCGAGATAATTTCAAAGACAATGAATCTCAAATCCAAGTTTGCCTTGGATGATATTCTTTAACGCACAGGATAGACTTCACTGATTTAAAATACAAGCTCTGTTTCATGACAAATACACACATTGTAATAATTTTACGAGGAACGGAATTTTCATATCCATCATAACCAGCCATAAGGAACCTACCGACTAAAGCCCCCGTTCCACTGTCACGATTTGGACCCCGATCTGTCCCGATCTAGCAGATCGGGAGAGAGCGGCAAAAGCGTACGGGGATCGGAAGCATCGTAGCAGCAGCGTGTGGAGGTCGGGGTTAGAGCGGGCATTTTTCCAGATCGGGAAGAAATTTTGAACCGGTTCAAAATTTCTTCCCGATCTCCCCGATCAAAATTGACATATTTTTAATCGTACGGCAAGCGGGGAGGGCGTAGTGACAGCGTAAACACGGCGGGGAGAGCGTAGTGACGGCGTAAACGCAGCGGGATGATCGTAACAAGGTCTTTCTGAGCGTAGTAACATCGGCACAAGAACGGGAAGTAATTTTAGCTGTAATTTTCGAAGAAGAAGGAGAGATGAAGAAAAGGAAGAGAAGAAAGCAGCGAAGCAGCTACCTAAAAGGCGAAGAAAGAGAGACTGCACGTGATGCTGAAAGAAGAGGAAGAGGACATAGCAGAATTTTGAAGACTATGAAATCATCTACAACTGGAGGAAGACGGACTAAAAAAGCAAGGATATCAAGAAAAAAGCCTTGGAAAATCAGCACGTCTTTGTTTATACAATGCATTGTTGCAAAAGAACCGTGAGTTGAGGAGCCTCTTCGAGGTCCACAGTATATTTCTTCGGTTCTGCATGCTAATAAGTTGACAGACTGCAGACCGACAGTCGAATCGGGGTACATCGGGGCACATCGGGCACTTTTCAGCTCTCTGAGCGGGGTAACAGCGTGATAAGATCGTATAGATCGTTCAGAGCGTAGATACAGCGTGCATCGATCGGATAACATCGCCAAGATCGCACCGACAGCGTAGCTACATCGTTCTAAACGTACCGGCAGCGGCAGAGATCGTAATGTCTCATTCCCGATCATCGTAGTAAGAGCGTAGCAAGCACTTGGTAGTCGTAACTGCAGCGTACTTAGAGCGTTCTAACATCGTACTTTGTCCAGATCGGCTCGGGTTTTACCCGATCCTTCCCGACCTGAGAAAATTGTCAAATGGTAGCGAGAACGGCATAGTGGAACGGGGGCTAAAGCACGAGAATTTCCTTACATCATGGACAAAAGTCTTGATGTTTTTTTGTTTTTTTTTTGGAAAACTTTGGTTATGAAAGTTCGTGTGAATCCCCCTCCCCCCCCCCCCCCCCACCCGGCAAATGAAAAATATAAATCATAATCATAATCATATCAAAAATCACAAGTAGCTTGCATGGCCCTTCACAGGTCAATATAAGTGCAGTGTTCACATTTGCCTTAGCTTGAGAATACCCTTTTCTGGAAATTTTACATTTCAAACATTTGTATTCTTTCTGACTAACACATAAAATGATATCTTTTATACACTGACATGTTCAGAAAAGAATTATGTTAGTATGCTTCAATATAAGCGCATAAGTCCAATCGGTGCTCTTATACTCGGCATAAACATATCAATTTTAAACAGCCTTACATTCATTCATTCTTTCATTCATTCATTCATTTTTTCCATTCATTCATTCATTTTCAAGTAGAATACATATACATACGACATTCGAAGATATCATGATCATTCATACTAAATAACTTTAATGGACTTATCAAGTGAAGTTGTTAATGAGAAGGTCAAATACGCTGTAAACTATTCTTACAACGAATCAATAACGAAATAAGAATTCAACGAAAGAAATACTTGTATGTGATAACTCTGAAACATTGAGGGTTCCTCAAAAATGGGTTAAATGACGAGTTCATCTTCACAGACATATGAATTGAGTAAATGCAGCAATATTAATAAAACACATTAGCAAGAGTTTGAGAAAAATCAGACAATCCGTTACGAAAGTTACGCATTTTTTATGCTTTTGCTTAGTCACTGCTGGATAAGAAGACTACTACAGCTTGTGATGACACAGGTGTATATAATGATATATATAAAATGTAAAGAAAAATCAAGTTATTTTCACTTTTCTCGCATAATAAAACAACAATTGACGTCCCTCTTTCAGAGGCAAGGATGAATAATATTACCCTTAACATACGACAGTGATTAGTTGAGGAAATGTGCACTTTTTTTTCAAAAAGTTAAATTCTGTGAAATTCTCTTCATAATATACATATATCGTTGTACTCATGTGACACCATACATTGTAGTAATCTTCTCATCCAGCAGTGACTGCGCAGAAACTTAAAAATTCATAAATTTTGAACGGATTGTCTGATTTCCCCAAACTTTCACTGACGTGTTCTACTAATATTATTGCATTCACTCAATTCACATGTGTATGAAAGTGGACTTGTCCTTGAAGTCTAAAACCAAATGATCCATAAACGGACGTACTCAATTATAACAACCTGCTCAATTATAACAAACCATGCTGCCAAGCTCTTGCAGGCTTGGCACAATGCGACTGCTAACTAGCCAGGATAGTTCAACCAGGAAGCTAGACAATAGATTTCAGTTCGCATGTGATGTGTGCGTATGCGCTGGCCTTAGTAATCAGTGTAGGTAGCTCTCCCATGGTCCTCTCGACCGAGTCACATTCAGTCATTAATTCGAACAGAAAGGGACTATTGGCAGAACTAAACGTTGCCCGAAGCCTGTTTTCAATACTTCAACTTAATTGGTAAGTCTTCAAATTGAAGATTTTTTTTGGATTTTAAGTTGATATTTACCCGCGATACTAAATCTGTCATGATCCTGGATGCCACAATGCGAAGCCCCATTACGCTATGCGTATGGGGCTATGCGCTATACGCTATGCGTATGGGGCTGCTGGTCGCAGTTCATTGCATGATTACTATAGTCTAGCAGCCAGAAAGGGTCCCCGTGCACCCCCCCCCCCAAAAAAAAACAAACAAACAAACAAACAAACAAACAAACAAACAAACAAAATTCTACGATATGTTCGAAGATCGTCAGAACCTGTATTTTCCGAATCCGGTTGTCGCCAGCGGAAAAAAAGGTTGCGCGCGCGTCTTATTTCCGTATTTCTAAAATGGCCGCCGCCCGTTGCTAGGAGACGGATTATTTTGGAATAACTTTAGTTAGGAATAACAAATTACCATAAAAATGGTATCATTTTGAAGAGAATCAAATTTCCTACAAGCTGATACCCCATTTGATGGGATAAATAGTTGTTGTCATGAAATATTAAGGAAGGAATTATGTTTTTTAGCATTTTTCTAAAAAGATACGGAATTTGGTTATAATGTTCTCTTCCATACATCTAATATGCATTTACAAATAACATTTGAAATTTCCTAAAATTATTCCCCAATCATAGCTATTATCATGTGAAAACGGCTTTCCAATACACCAATTCCTTTAAAAGTTACACGACATTAAGGGGGATAAGGTTCAATAGGTTTTACAGCAATATTATTTTAAGGGTTATAATGTCTCCGCGCGCAATTGCGTAGGTTCTGTATCTGGGGTTTGTTGTAGATCACTGCTATCTATTGATCAAATCTCATCGAAATCGGCGAAGAAAGAAAGAAAAATTACACTTTCTATTCCTTATATGAAATAATTTTTTTTTCTATTCTGTGTTACCAAACTCAATCCATTCAGCTTCCCATATGAACAGTTTCTTGTCTTTTTGGATTCCCTCCAAAATCACAACTTATCTGATATTAAAAAGTTAATAAAAAAAAAATTGACGTGACAGTTTCCTCTTATTGGAAGATTAAAGTGAAAAAAAAAAAGAAGAATCTTATGCTAAAAGCCCTAAAAAATAAAGAACTTGTTAAATGGCCTTTCAGAGTTTAAAATGAAACATGGCTATCTTATTTTTTCATAACAAAATGAAGGGAAGTATCTGTGTAGTTCATGTCGGCCCATACTGGGTTACTATTCTTCAGAAATGGTCCCCGTGCACCCCCCCCCCCCCCAAAAAAAAAAAAAATCTACGATGTGTTCGAAGATCGTCAGAACCTGTATTTTGCGAATCTGCTTGTCGCCAGCGGAAAAAGGGTTGCGCGTGCGTCTAATTTGCATACTTCTAGGATGGCCGCCGCCCGTTGCTAGGATACGGATTATTTTTGAATAACTTTAGTTAAGAATATCAAATTACCATAAAAATGGTATCATATTAAAGAGAATTAGATTTCCTACAAGTTAATACCCCGTTTTATGTAATAAATAGTTGTTGTTATGAAATACTAAGGAAGGATTTTTTTTTGTTACATTTTTCCCAAGAAATACAGGTTTCAGTAATGTTTTTTCCATACATTTAATTTCTGTTTACAAATAACATCGGAATTTTCTTTAAGTTAAACCCCATAAATAAGTATTATTATGTGAAAGCGGCTATTCGATACACCAATTCCTTTAAAAGTTACACGACATTAAAGGGAAAAGGTTCAATACGGTTATACAGAAATTTAAGGGTAATGTCGACTGCCGCACTTGCGTAACGCGTGTAATACTATAATAATCATTGCAAGTATGAGACCCTATCACTTCTTACATCCAAATTATTGATTAAATATCATTAAATATTGTGGAATATGAAAGCAAATTAAATTTTTTATTCGCTATCACCTTTGATCTACTCAGCTTCACTTTTAGTTTACGTCTTTTTTCATCAAATAGAATGAAGGCCTTACGAGAGGTGTAATTTCATGACGGCCGAAACGGGCTTACCTGGATAGGGGTTTCCAACATATCGATATTAATCAAACTTCTCTTCATCAACTCTCATTCTTCTGATCATCTTCACACACATACTCACACCTCCAATATCACACACAGGCATTCATGCAGGGGAAATGAGCTCAGTCGTGAATTTCGTGAATTTATTCAATACGCCATTAATGCATTCATGGAACATCAAACTCGAGTGCTTTATTTAGATGTCGAAATAAGAGTTACATGTATACCGCACAAGCGAAATATTTCTCACCATGCTCTAGCATGAAATCAATTTATTTTTTTTAAGATAAGATCGCACATACGTGTTCTCATTCTTTGGTGGTTCGCCTGATGATTTTTAAACGTATATTGCTCATACGTTTCTTATTGCCAAGAAACTAATAGATAGATTACAAATACCAAGGAATGGCATTGATAAAAACGAATAGTTGCAAGTCAAATCCAGTCGCTTTCAAATTCTGCGGTTTTTTTTTTATAAAAAATGATTTCATGCACTTAACTTTATTACATGGGTTGATTTAAATGCAATACAACGTAAACTTGGTTGTTAAATCCGTTAGGAGTGACTAATAATCAATATTATACAAAATGAGAGAGAGAGAAAAAAAATGTTATGGTTTAAGTAGACCTTAATGCATGGATCTATAAAACATGAGGGAAATGTCTGAGGGAACATTAACCATGCATGCGTGTATGTATGTATGTGTGCATGTATATACTATAACTATGTATATATAATATATTTATATCTATATATAAATATATATATATATATATATATATATATATATATATATATATATATCACATTTATATTTATGCAGGTTTGTATACTTTTGTGTTGTGTGTGTTTGTGTTCAAGGATGTTTGTGTATGACTAATGTGTTAAACATTAGACATATTCAGAGTGTAAATGTTTAACCACAACGAATACGATATTTTCATGTTTTCCACAGAAATTAGACATCTATTATAATTAGATAAATTTGCTAAAATGATTTGAAGTGTATCTGCTATAGGCGCATCTGACGTGCAATCCACTTTATAGAGCGCATGTAAGTTCCGCTGGAATAACAACTCATGCATGAATTAGATACACCATCCAATGTTTTCAGATATCCATGCCCTACTCGTCCGCCGGTCCTTTTTAGATAGAGTAACTATAGATGTGCATGATCGATACCCAAAAGATTATTGACATTGCACGTTAAACACTTTCACTAGGTTGCCATTGTCGCGAGTCTCGATATGCTAATGCATGTATACTATCTACCACAAATCGATTCTTAGTCTACGAGTGACCGTGGTGATCTTATCATGGCTTATCACATCTTGAGGTCTATGGTGGTAATCGTGTTGATCGTAGAAGAATTATTGGACTGTTCGAAAAATTACTACGATCAACACAATGTCTTTGACTGACATCAAGATTTGATTATCTGATGATCAGCACGATTAGTCCCCGAGTAAGACCACGATTTCGGGCGAATCGAGAAAGTGGACCCAGCTTAGTGAACTCCACGAGAGTGGTAACGTACCATAAGGATAATCAACACGACAGTTTCAATACCGTACATATCAATATTTACATATCTTCAAAGATTACTTCACCTATGTAATCTAGATTCTTTTGTATGCCTCCGCCAAGAAGTGGTGCCGGAGGCATTATGTTTTCGGGTTGTCCGTCCTTCCGTCCGTCCTTCTCTCCGTCCGTAATGAATTTTGTAGACAGCGTAACAAAAAAAAAAAAAAAAAAAAAAAAAACCCTGAAATTTGGCATGTATGTGTATTGGGGTGAAATTCTGCCTATCAACTTTTGGGTGCACATGCTCAAGGTCAAAAGTCAAAAGGTCGAGGTCAAATGCTTAAAATTTCACTATTTCCCTCATATCTCTGCAATGCCTAAAGATATTTTCTTGAAACTTAGTGTATACAGGTATTACCCAATTAAAATTCACTGGTAAAAGTTTGGGGTCATAAGGTTAAGGTCAAATGTGAAAAGGTCAAGTGAAAATGTTAAAATGTTACTTTTTTCTCTGTATCTTGGATATTGTTCAAGGTATCTTCATGGAACATAGTATATATTATGCATGTACTGACTGGAAGTGATTATCTAGGGAATTTGGGGTTCATGGGGTCAAAGGTCAAGGGCAACACTTCAAAATTTTATTATTTCCCTCATATTTATGCAATGCCAGCAGGACTTAAACTTGGTGTATGCATGTATAACCCAAAATAGAGATTCTCCGGCAATTTCATTTTTTTTTTTGCCAAAAAGGTCAAAGATCAAAGATCAAGAGAAAGTGCTGAACTTGCTTCTTCCTCCATGTCTCGGAAGTGGCTCATGGTATCTTGAAACTTAGTACATATTTATGCATGTTCTGCCTGACAGTAATTCTCTTATGAATTTTAGGGTCAAAGGCCAGATGAAAATGGTAACAATTTTCTACTCAATACAAAAATTGCACTTTTTCTCCATACCTTGAAAATTACTTAATGCATAAACTTATGAAAGGGCCAAAGTCAAGGTTAAAGTCCTAAAATCCCCAAATACATGCTCTCCTATTCATCCAATTAGACCTAGGTCAAGGAAGGTGACCATTTTGAATTTTGAATGGAAACAATGTCATTATCGTTTTCAAATTCCCAGTAACAGGGCATTTAATCTTGTTGCTTTCGCGTGGCCTTTCTTTCTATGATATACAAGAAGTAAATTTGTTATTGCTTTCAGCAATAACAAATTTAGGCCCGTTTATATAATGACGAACCTCCGGAATAACGAACCTTTGGGGGAAAAAAATGAACCTTCGGAATAATAAACTGTGACCAATATTGTTATATTGTACAAGCTTTAACGCCGACATCTATTAACCTACTATATTACTACTTTCACTCTTTGAAAGGAAACACGCCTAACAACCAACGACACAACAGGAATGGAAACAATGTCATTATCGTTTTCAAATTCCCAGTAACAGAGCATTAATCTTGTTACTTTCGCGTGGCCATTCTTTCTATAATATACAAGAAGTAAATTTGTTATTGCTTTCAGCCGGCAGCATAGCTTTCGATGGTTTGTGATATCATTAGAATTAAAACATTGAGCTCTCCATAGCTGACAATTGTAAAGTAGTAGCCCGCCAAAGTTGGATTACCTTTTTTTGATACGCACTGTATAACCTGAAAAAACAGATTTATTGGGTTTTTATCAATTGTACATTATAGCCATTCAAATAATGATGTATTGTTTGAGTTAGTCTTCGTACACCACTTAATTACCAACTGCTAATAGTAGTCATGGGCGTAAATCCCGGGGGGGGGGGATGGGGGGATATATCCCCCCCCCCCCCCGAAATGGAGGAGGGGGGGGGGTGGCCTGTACAATCATCCCCCCCCCCTGAATTTTGAAAAAAAAAAATGGAGGAAGCAGAAATGTGAGTGTATCAATTTTGGGATATTGCATGACGTTTGTACGCCGGCCTTCAGACAGGTAACAGAGCTGAACAGTATTCTATCTTGTAGGAAAATGTATACATCATTTTCTCAAGCGCTCGCTCGCTTCGCTCGCTCGCGAAGAAAGTAACATCGACATACACTGTAAGGTATGGCTCAGACGTTGACAACGTCAAATAGTATAGGCCTATATGTAAACATGCTATGACGCGAGTAACTGGGGACCATCTGCAAGATATGTACGAAAACAAACAAACAAACAAACAATAACAAAAACTATATTGCCATAATTGAACCCCCTCCATTTCCTGAATCATTCCTGAGAAACGACAGTGACTGGTGACTCAATCAGGATACATCTATGAGCATACCCAGGGAAGATCAGGGGCGTCGAATCTATCTCGGGGGATGGGGGGGGGGGGAGGGGGGGGGCAAAGGGGCATTTGCCCCGCCCCTACGGAAGTGTTTAGGCAGACAAATCATTTATCCCCCAAGCAATTCCCGAGATGAGGACAAATCTCGAACTTTCTTATAGTAGAGCAGATAAGCCCTCAAAATCACGTGAATTGTGCAAAATTTGACTAAAGCATGAAACTTTCACCAGTGTTAGTACATACCATAAGATTTATTTTAAGATCGGGAGGTAAGTCTGATTTGACCTCTGATGACCTCCAGAGGTCAATGTACTTTAGATATCAGAAAATCGATGTTTTTAGACATTTGCGAATGATATATGTGGTTATGTTGCACTAAACATGCATTTATACCACAGAGAAATCATTTCCAGATTCAACAGAGCACTGACAGGTTTTTACCTTTGACCTCTGATGACCTCCAGAGGTCAATGAACTTTAAATATCAAAATATCGATGTTTTTAGACATTTGTGAATGATATATGTGGTTATGATTCACTAAACATGCATCTATACTTCAGGGAAACCATTTTCTGATTCCACAGAGCATTGACAGGTTTAACCTTTGACCTCTGATGACCTTTTGAGGTCAATGACCTCAAAATTTATTGATCTGTGATGTCATTGGTTAATGGTAACCATTGTTAAGATGTACAAAACAAGCATATCTGTCTTACAATGAAATTGTCTTCATATTCTAAAGAGCAGACAGGTTTCTACCTTTGACCTCTGATGACCTTGAGAGGTCAATGACCTCAGAATATCAGAATATTGAAGTATGACATCATTGGTGAAAGGTCAAACATGGTAAAGATGTACAAAACAAGCATATCTGTGTACAATGACATCGTCTTAATATTCCAAGGCACACAGACGAGTTTCTGCCTTTGACCTCTGATGATCTCGAGAGGTCAATGACCTCAAAGTATCAGAATAGTTTGGCATCATCAATGGTAAACATGATGATGTTCTAGAGAGCACTCGTAGGCCCTGTTTATTAACGAGCCATTACCGTTCACCTATGAAAATCACACAAGGTCAAATGCCTCGAATGAAATGTGAGGATGTTAATATTGATATTGCGATAGTTAATAGTTAATAATTGTTTATGATGTAGGGCTTACAAACCATGCATTTCTGTTACCAAAAAAGTGGCTACTCATTCCGCAGAACTTTTCAGGTAATTATCTAAGTCGGGTATGTGCACAGAGCAAGGGGTGTCGATCTGTTGTCACGTGGGGGGGGGGAACTTGGAAAATATGTAAAAGCATAAGTTCATGGTGCAAAGGAATGAAGCGGAGGGGGAGGGGGGATGTGGGTGGGGGATTGGATTTTTGCAGGTTTAGACCTGAAATCAGTGATTCAGTGTAGCTCTTGTTTAATGTGTGCGTCATCACTTATACGGAAGTTGATGGGGTGTGGGCGCATCTCACCTACCCTCCTCCCAAAGACAAAGTTTTTTTTTTTTTTTAAGTATCTGATGCATACGTTTTGGGGAATATTTGGAAAATTATGGATCACCAAGGTGTACCAAGTCTATATGGATGGGAACCCAGCAAGCGCAGCGTTGGCGAGGGTAGGGTATTCCACTCCCATTCGAGAGAGCTCTTGTATTTTGAGAAATGAGATTCAACGACCTGGCACACAGGCACTTTTGAAGGAATACCTCGAAATTTACATCAAAAAGGTGTAGTAAGTCAGCCATCTATGGAGGGAGACCAATCGACAGAAGGATGTGGGTGGAGGTATCCCCCTCCCACATTATGGAGCTTTTGCATTCTTTTGTTTGCAATTCAATGATCTCGTGCCACTCTTGGTTGAACTACCATTTTGAAAAAAAAAAGTCCATACCCAAATGTGTAGCCATAATCAATGCATGGAGGAGAGGTTGATACAGCGAGAGGAGGGTATGAAAGGGGCTGTCCCCCAATCCTTCCCATGCGAGGGAGCCTTTGCAGTAAGAATAGAAATGTAAAAAAAAAAAATCTAGTATACACATTTATGATGGAATATTTGGGAAATTATCAGTAAAAGGAGTGTACCAAATCTAAGGGTAGAAACCGAGGAGGGATTGTTAATTGAAAGATACACTACCCCCTCCAACAAGAGGGATTTTCTTTAATATGTCGGAACTGAAATTAAAGATCTAGTACATACTTTGTGATGATATAGAACAAAAATGGGACAAAAGCACTGAGCGTATATGGAAGGGGACATAACGAAAGATAGTGTGGGGGAGGGGTATGAAAAGGAGATTCTGCCTTTTAATCTGGTGCATACTATAGCTGAAATGTTCAGTGACAATTCATTTTCTGTCAAAAAAGTGAAGAAAAAAAATTTCCATCTCAGGAAATTCTTGGAGGCAAAGTTTTATGTCCCCACCATTCCCCCTCCCATATTTTCTCGGGAGGCGGGGCAAATGCCTCTTGCCCTCCAAAATGAACAATCGTACATATATAGGAAAGCCTTTTCATCTTTGGAATTCAAATAAAAATATCTCTTGAAAACATTTTTCATAGAATAAGGGAAATTATCATTCCCCAAAGTATGTTATATCTGTGGAAGGAACCAATCAGGGGGAAGGAGTCTATCGAAAGGAGATATCCCCTCTCACAGAAGGGAGATTTTGCATTTCAGAATTAAATTTTAACAATCCGATGCACACTTAAAGTGAAAAACTTGGGCAGTTTTCTGTCTAAAAAGCAAAAAGCAAAAAACAACAACAAAACATAGTCCACATCTCAGAATTCAATGGGGTGGGGGTCAACTATCCCTGCCACCACCCCACCCCTCCTCCAAACTGATGCCCCGGCATGTGCATGTGTTTTATTCCACTTGTTGAAAAGAAGAGAGAGTTTTAAGAAACAATATTGTTCAGTGGTCGCTATCCCAGTCAAGTAAATTGTTTGTCAATAAGGTGATTTCCTTCACCTGTATACCTTAAGATGATGTAGGCCTGGTATTTGCCTTGCACGTTATTACATCTATTTCTTTTTTAGTATTCTCGTTTATATTTTGATGTGAAAGTTGTTTACTTTGCCACGATTTTATTTGTACATAGAAAAAAATAATCCAAGACTGAAAATGAAACTGATACAATATTTATTGATTGACATGATGCACATATTGTGTATTTCTATAGCAATAAAAGTGAGCAATTCAAAAGGCGTGTACTCATTTCACATGAACATTAGCGATGATCCTCTGACCTCTGGAGGATATTGAAAGATATGCATCAAAATGTAAGAATATTGATGTCTGGTCTCATTGGTTTGTAATGGCCAGCTGCTTATGAAATAATAATTATATTTTTAAAAAAATGCATTTTGTGTGTGTGTGTGTGTGTGTGTGTGTGTCCAAAATTGTATGCAGAGTATTCCACACACAGTTCAATTTTGACTTCCATCTAGGACAATGAGCGGTTACTTTTTTCTCAACTACACTGTAATATCAAAATCTATTGAAAAAACACGGTGGCGGCTGGGTCTAACACATTATCATTCCTTTTCGTTGGAGATCCATGCGGGATGGTCAAAACAAACATAAAAAACAGATATCTCAGACCTAATTATTATAACAAAGCATCATATCCTCATATACCCAACCCAACCCTCTATGCCCAGACAATGTAAACCACCCCATGGACTTACTTGGAGCTTTAGAATATCCTTTGTCAGCAGAGAGAGACATCCAAACCTTTACAGTGCCGACTAAGATCTGCCATGGAACTGATTGGTATTGGCTCTGCATCATTGACAGCAGATCTCGTTTCCTATTCTCCTTCTTCTTCTTCTTCTTCTTCTTCTTCTTCTTCTTCATTATACTGTGTAATCTTGTAATATTCTGCCATGGAGCCTTTTCTTTATTGGTTAAAGAAGGTATCCAAAGAGCTATATGAAGCAAAAAACAACAAACAAATACAAAAACAAAAAGAGAGACATATGTATCTTTAATAACAGAGCTGAATATTGAGTATCTCTCTCCTGAAGTGTTTCAAAGAGATACAAGAGACAGTGGCCGAGAGTAGCCGTCACCTTTTTTGGGAGTAGGCCTACTCTGTGTTCTTGCAAATGATGCCTGACATTTTTGGTCATTTGCCCTTTTTGAAGAATGCAGCAATAGAGCCACAACTTCCTGCGGAGTGGATATTGTGGGGTTCTTGATGCAGAACATCATCGCTGAATTTGCCTGTGCTGTACTTTCTTACAGGGATTGCCATTGTAGTTTTGTTTTGTTTTGCTTTGTTCTGTTTTTCAAGTGTGGCTGTAACACTGCTTGTTTTGCATATGATGGTCATTGCAGCTAAAGAGTGCATATCTTCTCTGGATCATTCCAAACTTGATGTTTCACCTGGGTGAATGGATCCCAGATGATGCATGCATATTCCAGGACAGTCCTGAGCGGCATGGAGTAGCAAAACGCCTGAACTTTATGATACTCGTATCTTCGTCTGGAGAGAGTCTTTGGTAGAAGTATAACCTTTTTAAGCTGCTGTGGCGATTTGATTCCAGCTGAGCCTCCTATTGGAACTCCAAAATATTTTGCACAATCCGCTTTCTCCATGGTTTGCCATGAATGCTTATCTATTCCCTGGGTAGGTCTCGGATGGCAATAGCTAGTTGCAATACACAGGATTGCTTCATGTGGAATGCATGTTGGGCCTCACAGTATGTCGAAGTTTTCAAGATGGTCCATGATGTCGCAGCTGTGGACTGTATACTCCAGGACCATGGGTCATTCATCGCAGTCATACTGTAACAACCCACCAGCTTTACACTGGCCAATACAGGCCCACCAGCTGGAAACTATGCAAATATTGCCCATGAGCTTGACACTTAGGCAAACCAGTCCCATAATGAGTCCGACAAATGGGGGAAAAGATTTATGAGACTTACACTGAATAGATTAAACACTCTGTATATCAGTCTCGTGGGCCTTGTTTTCCTCGAGTGTCGAGATAATGGCCATATTTGCCTATATTTGCTAGTCTACATAACTAACCCAAACATAACAGTTATATTTGAGGTCACTGCCATCACTCAAGAAACTTTAGCTTTATTTCTGAAGTAATTGACCTCTCACATTTCAGAGACCTGTTACTATAAACCAATGCTCTGTGGAATATGCATACATACTTTGATCAAAACGTCAATGCGTGATTTGTACATGATTAAGCATTTACGATTACACCAATGAAGCCAAACATCAATACAGGTAAGCCTACACATGTGACCTCAGTGACCTCTCATTGTCCTGAGAGGTCAAAGTTGGATATAATGCACAGGCTAATGACCAATGTTCCATGGAATGACAAGATTCTTCTATTATAGCATAAATGATTGTACATCGGGTATTACAAAGTTGACCATTGACTATACATAGAATATCAATATTCTGATATTTTGAGGTCATTGACCTGTCACCTTCCTCAGAGATCAAAGGTGGAGACACGTGAGTAATTTCTCTTGCTCTGTGGAATAGGAAAACAATTTAATTGTAATACAAATGAATATAACATCTAAATCATGTTTGTCATCAACCAATTGCACCAAATATCAATGTTCTGACATTTTGAGGTCATTGGCCTCATCATAGGTCATCTGAGGTCATCAGAGGTCAAAGGTAGAAATCTGACTCGAAAGGCTCAGTTGAACATTGAGGCAATTCCTCTTACAAAAATTAGTTTTTAGTACATAATTATCGTGTTTCAGTTATAAGTGACGCATTAAAATATCAATTTTCTGACATTTTGAGATCATTAACCTCTGGAGGTCATCAGAGGTCAAAGATAGAAACCTGACAGGGCTCTGTGGAATATAAAGACAATTTCACTGTGACAAAAATTAAGTTTTAGTACATCATTACTGTGTTTTATCATTAACCAATGATGCAAAATATCAATTTTCTGACATTTTGAGGTCATTGACCTCTGGAGGTCATCAGAGGTCAAAGGTAAAAACCTGTCAGGGCTCTGTGGAACATAAAGACAATTTCACTGTGACAAAAATTAAGTTTTAGTACATCATTACTGTGTTTATCATTAACCAATGACGCAAAATATCAATTTTCTTAGATTTTGAGGTCATTGACCTCTAGAGGTCATCAGAGGTCAATTCAGACTTACCTCCCGATCTTAAAATTAATCTTATAGCATGTACTAACAATGGTGAAAGTTTCATGCTTTAGTCAAATTTTGCACAATTCTTCGGCTTATCTGCTCTACTATAATGGAAAATTGTCCAAATATCGCCAGAACTACGCACCAGATCGTTGTATTGCAATCATAAACATGCAAAAGCTCCGCTATACAGGATCCCTTTCGATAGACTTTGTACACTTTTGAGATTGACGTTATATTTCTCTAATTTATCAAAGAGTGTGCAGCAGATCTTTCACTTAACAAAAGCACCCTCATATGCAGAGGCGTCGATGGGGGGGGGGGGATGGTTCCCCCATAAAAGTGAAAAGCGAAAAATATAGCTACAAACGGCAGTGTTTGGAGTGTAAAATGTCAACATTTTAAAGCTCGCTCGCTCCGCTCGCTCGCATTTAATCGCTATGCCATTCTCCTGATGCTGCTGCCAGTGAATGGCAGCAGTTGCGCCCTATGCGCCCCGGCCCCTTAATTTCCAAAGCGAAAAATATAGCTACAAACGGCAGTTTTGGGACTGTAAAATGTCAAAATTTTGAAGCTCGCTCGCTTCGCTCGCTCGCATTTAATCATTATGCTATTCTCCTTATGTTGCAGCTAGTAATTGCCAGCAGTTTTCGCCCGTTGCGCCCCCCTTAATTTCCAAAGCGAAAAATATAGCTACAAACGGCAGTTTTGGGACTGTAAAATGTCAAAATTTTGAAGCTCGCTCGCTTCGCTCGCTCGCATTTAATCATTATGCCATTCTCCTGATGTTGCTGCCAGTAATTGCCAGTAGTTTTCGCCCGGTGCGCTTCCTTAATTTCCAAAGCGAAAAAATCCAGCCACAAACGACAGTTTGGGGAATAGTAAAATGTCAAAATTTTCAAGCTCACTCGCTTCGCTCGCTCGCATTTAATCATTATGCCATTCTCCTGATGTTGCTGCCAGTAACTGCCGGCAATTATCGCCCGGTGCGCCCCCATTAATTTCCAAAGCGAAAAAATACAGCCACAAAGGACAGTTTTTGGGACTGTAAAATATCACAATTTTCAAGCTCACTCGCTTCGCTCGCTCGCTTAATCGTTATGCCATTCTCCTGACGTTACTGCCAGTGATTGCCGACAGTTGCGCCCGGTGTGTCCCCCCCCCCCCCTTGATTTCCAAAGCGAAAAAATACAGCCACAAAAGACAGTATGGGGACTGTAAAATGTCAAAATTTTCAAACTCGCTCGCTTTCATTTAATCGTTATGCCATTCTCCTGATGTTGCATGCTGCCAGCAATTGCCAGCAGTTGTGCCCGGTGCGCCCCCCCCCCCTTAATTTCCAAAGCGAAAAATATAGCTACAAATGACAGTTTTGGGACTGTAAAAAGTCAAAATTTTCAAGCTCATTCGCTTCGCTCGCTCGTATTCAATCGTTATGCCATTCTCCTGATGTTGCTGCCAGTAACTGCCAGTAGTTGCGCCCGGTGAGCCCCCCTTAATTTCCAAAGCGAAGAAATACAGCCAAAAGCGGCAGTTTTGGGACTGTAAAATGTCAAAATTTTCAAGCTCGCTCGCTTCACTCGCTCGCATTATGCCATTCTCCTGATGTTGCTGCCAGTAATTGCCAGCAGTTGCACCCGGTGCGCCCCCCTTAATTTCCAAACCAAAAAAATACAGCCACAAACGACAGTTTTTGGACTGTAAAATGTCAAAATTTTCAAGCTCACTCGCTTCACTCGCTCGCATTTAATCGCTATACCATTCTCCTGATGTTGTTGCCAGTGATTGACAACAGTTGCGCCCGGTGCAGCCCCCCTTGATTTCCAACTAAGCGAAGAAGTATAGCTACAAACGGCAGTTTTTACCATGTAAAAGCATTAGGGCCTATGTCAAAATTTTCAAGCTCGCTCGCTCCACTCGCTCGCACTTAATCGCTATGCCATTCTCCTGATGTTGCTGCCAGTGATTGACAGCAGTTGCGCACGGTGTGCCTCCCCCCCCCCCCCTTAATTTCCAAAGCGAAAAATATAGCTACAAACGGCAGTTTTTGGACTGTAAAATGTCAAAATTTTCAATGTAAAAAGATTTCACCGTGGGAGGGAGAAACCCCCCTACCATACCCCCCCTCGCTTGCTTCGCTCCCTCACGATCTCATAACCGCTCCCCCAATCCTGTCTACGCCGGTGATAGGCCCCACTATTTAGTAGGCCTTCGCAATGATGTCGCACAGGCGGAGCAAGAGCTGAAATACCACGATTTAGTCATTCAATAATATATTGTGAATATTTCATTTTCTATTGTTTTTTTTTAAAGGAAAAACAAACAAAAATTTCACCAAAAGTGTGCACCAGATCGCTGAATTTCAGGTCTGAAAATGCAAAATCTTCCTCGTGTGGGAGAGGGACACCCCCCCCCCATACACACCCTCCCCCCGTTAACCCGGTCGCTCCGCTCTCTCTCACAGATATTTCAAAAACAAAAAATGTCTTCATACTTTTAAGGTCTGATTTTCCGCCGTAAGTCAACTGACAAGCAAAAAAAAGCAACAACAAGAACAAAAAGTCTTCATATTTTTGCTACCACTTTCCTCTCACTTTATATTTCATGCAAAAGAGTGGGACATCCGATCCCTGTAAAGTGTGCGTGTGTGTGTGTGGGGGGTGGGGGGGGGGGGCACCAAGCTCCCCCCCCCCCCCCCCCCCAAGGCTGCGCCGGTCCGGTTATGGGCTTGTAATCGTGGTGATGGTGACCATCCCCCCCCCCCACTCCTCAGTACGGATTTACGCCGTTGATAGTAGTCGTAATCTTCGTTGTAATATTAAACTAGAAATGTCGCTATGACGACTGGTATGCCTCCGCCATAATGCATGATTCTCCTATTAGGTCTGTAGTACATGTGGACAATGTCTGATTACATTTTCACAAAATTGGCAAAATATTATAATGGCATGTTTGTCACAAATGTGTTGAATGGTCACCTTCCTTGACCTAGGTTTAATTGGATGAATAGGAGAGCATGTATTTCACTTGATCTTTGACCTTTGACCTATCGTAGATTTTTTTTTTTTTTTGGGGGGGGGGTGCACGGGGACCATTTCTGAAGAATTTATGATGTAACCCAGTATGGGCCGACATGAACTACACAGATACTTCCCTTCATTTTGTTATGAAAAAATAAGATAGCCATGTTTCATTTCAAACTCTGAAAGGCCATTTAACAAGTTTTGACTTGATTTTGATTTGATTTATTTCTGCTTAATTCCGTTACATCAGATAGGATCATGTACATGTCATTTATGACAAACAGTATATCGACACATAGTTTTTAGTACAATTATACAAGACAAATACAAACATACAAGCTTATGGAACTTAAACAGAAGGGTCTCCAAAATAAGCCGAGGCTTGACGGTATGGAGACTATATGCTTACGTACTCTGAATAGAATAGGGAATAGAGAAAGAGAGAAATAGGGAAGGGTAGGGGGAATAGGGAAAGTTACAGAGTGTATGGGTACCACTGCAACTACTTTACAATAATAGTAATGATGATAAATACAATATGATAATGATATTAAAGTTAACACATTCAGTTGCCTTTGCCGGAGTAATGACCGAATATGCACTATGAAAATAATAATATGTGAATACAAAATATCTTATACGTATTGTTATCTGACATTGAATAACATATATCGTGCTTGTTTTATGTACTCAGTAATGGTAAGGCACATCGTACACATGCATGCTCATAATATATACATGATGTATCCTATACATACATATGCATACTCATATTCATAATATGGATAGATAATTAAATCGATATATGTATGCACACATCCATGCATTATGTATCACGTACATATTCATATGCATTCGATTATAATACAATAAAAAAAAATCAGAATGTTATCCTGGGGAATACTGCTTAAGGAGGTGAAGTTTTACAGCCTTCTTAAATGAATACATAGTGGTCATGTTTTTAATTTCAATGGGAAGGGAATTCCAAGTGTCAGGGCCGGAGTGTCTGATAGAATGATGCGCGAGTGCGGTTTTGGGGTTAAATAAATGTAAATTTGTGGATTGTCTGGTTGGATAAGAGTGAATCTCTGAATTTGACCGAAATATTATGTTAAATATTGGAGGCAAGAGGTTTGACTTGAGACAAAACATAAATACAGCTTTTTGGAGAAAATTTATATCATTTATCTTAAGGGATTTAAGCTGGAAAAACAATGGGTCGGTGTGATCTCGAGAGCGTGCTCGACTGCACACTCGTATTGCTTTTTTCTGTAGGTGAAGTATACGGTCTGTGTTACATTTGTGGGTTGCCCAGATAATGTTGCAATACGATATATATGGTAAGATTAAGGCATTATACAGGGTAAACAATACACGAGTTGGTAAAAAATACTGAAGCTTAGTTAATAGGCCAACGTTTCGGGATATAGGCAAAATGATGTGTTTTACATGATCATCCCATTTTAAGTTTTCATTTATATACACACCAAGAAATTTATTAAATATTTTCCTTTCAAGAGATATACCATCAATATACAATTCATATTCTAGTAGATCAGCTTTTTTACATTTAAAATGAATGAAATTAGTTTTGCTTAAATTGAGTGCCAGTATATTACTTTTAAACCATGTAGATAATTTCGGTAATTCATTGTTCAAAGTAGCAACTACGTGGTTTAGGTCAGCATGTGAGTGAAACACATTTGTATCATCGGCAAATAATATATACTGTAACATAGATGATGCGTTTGAAATATCATTTATGTAAATTAAAAACAATAACGGCCCTAAAATCGAACCCTGGGGAACTCCACATGTTACAGGTAGTGTATTGGAGGATACTGAGTCTAAAGAAACAAATTGTTTTCTACATAACAAATAGTTTTCAAACCATGTAAGTGCAGTACCCCGAACCCCGTAATGTCGTAGCTTATATAATAATATTTTGTGGTCAAGAGTATCGAATGCCTTGCTCAGATCCATAAATATACCAATTACATGTTTGCGATCTGCCAAGGCACTCGATACTCTATCAAATAACTGCATTAGCGCGTGATCAGTAGAATGACTGGTTCGGAAACCGAATTGATCAGGATTGAAGAAATCATTCTGACACAAAAATCCATACAACCTATTATACACAATTCTCTCGAGTATTTTGGAGAAACTAGAGAGAATAGAAATGGGACGGTAATTAGTTACACACGTGGGATCATCTTTTTTATAAATCGGTATTACTTTAGCAATTTTGAAGGAACTTGGAAAAATACCAGAAGAAAGAGATAGATTAAAGATATGGACTAAGGGAGACAAAATACTACCTATAATCTGCTTAAGTAAATTGGTGCTGATTTCATCATGACTGACAGAATAACTATTTTTAAAAGCACAAACAATTCTTAATATTTCGATAAAATCAGTTGGGTTTAAAAATAAAGATGAATATATTGGTTGTGGCAGAAAATCTGCGAAATCACAATTACTCTTATCAATTTTAGAGCCCTGTTGTGGACCAATATGCACAAAATATTCATTAAACATATTACTTATATCTACCGGATTACTTACAGTATTGCCATCTTTATAAAATACTTGAGAATCAGATGATGATTTACTCTTATTGAGAATTTCATTGATTATTTTCCATATAGTTGAACTTTTACCTTGAGCATTATCTATCTTTTTAGAAAAATACATTTGTTTGGACTGTTTAATAATGCTTGTTAATCTATTTCGATATGTCTTGTAATTAGAAACATTTTCAGGGCTAGCCTGAGAAAGACTTTTTTTTGTACAAAATATTTCTTTTATTTATAGAATTCAAAATTCCTCTTGTTATCCAAGGTTTTATAGGTTTATTACGTTTCCTCCCTGCCTTGGTCTTAGGTATACTAATGTTAAAATATATCTCAAATTCAGCCCAGAATAACTGATATGCTCTTTCGGTATCGTCACAGGTTAAAACATCTTCCCAATCTTCATTTTGCAAATTTTCATTTAACCTAGCTACATTTTCAGTGGTGAATTTACGAGCATAAAATGATTGCCCATTTCTACGAGGAGGAGGGGAATCAATCATTACAAAGACAGGGATATGATCTGAGATTTCAGAATATACAAGACCTGAATGAATATGACAATTGTGTGTATTGATAAATATATTGTCTATAAGGGTAGACGAATTACCTACAAGTTCTTTATTTCTTAGCGCTTTTAGCATAAGATTCTTCTTTTTTTTTCACTTTAATCTTACAATAACAGGAAACTGTCACGTATTTTTTTTCTTTAACTTTTTAATATCAGATAAGTTGTGATTAATTTCACGTTCTTGGAGGGAATCCAAAGAGACAAGAAACTGTTCATATGGGAAGCTGAATGGATTGAATTTGGTAACACAGAATAGAAAAAAAAAAAAACATTTTTATTTCATATAAGGAATAGAAAGTGCAATTTTTCTTTCTTTCTTCGCCGATTTCGATGAGATTTGATCAATAGATAGCAGTGATCTACAGCAAACCCCACATACAGAACCTACGCAATTGCGCGCGGAGACATTGTAACCCTTCAATATTGCTGTAAAACCTATTGAACCATATCCCCTTTAATGTCGTGTAACTTTTAAAGGAATTGGTGTATTGGAAAGCCGTTTTCACATTATAATAGCTATGTTTTGGGGATAATTATAGGAAAATTCAAATGTTATTTATAAATGCATATTAAATGTATGGAAAAGAACATTATAACCAAATTCCGTATCTTTTTAGAAAAATGCTAAAAAACATAATTCCTTCCTTAATATTTCATGACAACATCTATTTATCCCATCAAATGGGGTATCAGCTTGTAGGAAATTCAATTCTCTTCAAAATGATACCATTTTTATGGTAATTTGTTATTCCTAACTAAAGTTATTCAAAAATAATCCGTCTCCTAGCAACGGGCGGCGGCCATCTTAGAAATATGCAAATTAGACGCGCGCGCAACCTTTTTTTCCGCTGGCGACAACCGGATTCGGAAAATATAGGTTCTGACGATCTTCGAACATATCGTAGAATTTTGTTTTAGGAGGGGTGCACGGGGACCCTTTCTGGCTGCTAGACTACTAAGACATGAGAGCACTTTGTGGCGAGTAAGTCTCACAGTGTTAGTTATATGAAAGGTACTTTAACCTGAAACACGGAAATTCAGGGAAACTTTTGAGGTACCAAAACTTTTTATTATCTTTAACCTCTCCACTTCCCAACTAGCGAATCGAGCCCATCTTATTACTTTTTCCCGCGTACCTTCGTAAGAATGGGAGTGTGTTACTATTTTGTTACGCAATATGCAGCTTGCAATTGTCAATGCCACTAATTATTGTATTATGTAACTTTTTTTTTCCTATGGAATATCACGATAACGTGATTTTGATATGACATACAATGCGCGGTTGCTTTACCATACGCTTCTAGTGGTGTGCCGGTTTGACCACGAAAAGACACACACACACGCACACACACACACACACACATATATATATATATATATATATATATATATGTATATATATATGTGTGTGTGTGTGTTCGCTTATGATAATGAAATGCTCCACTATTTCCTTGAATTTTTTTTACAGCTATTCTTAATTTTGTCTCTTCCTTAGCAATTGTTTAGTAGGCCCTTTAGCAACAACTAAAAAGCCGAGGACATTGCCTATAACTTTTGACATCTTCCTTTAACTATACAGATTTCATTAAATCTTGTGTTAGTTTCCCTTTTTTCTAAAGTGTTCTCTACAATCGAACAATTTAAATGATAATTGTGTTTCAAACTTTCAATATGTATATAAATAAATGGTTTTCTTCGATATTCGTGTTTTGCATCCAACAAAAGCAAAATTTCCAACCTGACAATAAAATTATTTACAACTGCCATGACTGCTGCTCAGATAACAACCAACAATAATTATTATTTAAAAGTTATCTCAAGTTCATTGTGCTACAATATAACAGTCCACAAAACTTTCTGATTATTTTTCATGCATATACGCTAATAAAAGGGCAAGTTGGACGGCAGGTAAGTGCACATAGGCCAAGTCATTTCCTCCCATAATAATTGTGGTAATTTTTTAGTGAAGACCCATCTTCCTTGAAGCTAGGTAAAAGTGCAATACTAGACAGGCATTACAACAGATATAGCGGGTATTGGCAAACACTAGCTTTGTGATGTGATTATAGTTTTGAATTCAGACTGGCAAAATATCGTTTGAAACGAAAAAACGAAAACACAGGGGCGTTGTATCTGCTTGAGTCATGAAGTCAACTTACTATGAGGGCCTACGTTTCGACTATGATATTTCTATACCTAACAGATGATTTTCACTTTCCACTAAGCGAGCAACAAATCGATTTTGATTGACATTGCCAAGGTATACTTCCATACCCAAAACAACGTTTTGAGGCCAACATAATATTCCTGCAATCATGTAACATCTGCAATATTTTCCCAGTTGTAGTTCTCAAAACAGCAATAAATTTACGCAGGACTGAAGGAATCAAACCAGAAAAACAAACAAAGGGAAAAGCGACAGAGAGGGGGAGAAAGAGAGGTGAGGAAGAGAGTGGGAGGAGAGAGAGAGAGAGAAGGAGGAGCAGACACGACATTACATCATTACCTTACATTATCCATAAAATTATCCATTACATCATTACCTTACATTATCCATAAAAAGCAATATAATCATATATCCCCTCCTTATACCTAGAAGATACCTGTAGTGGCTGGAAAAGATTCGACATAATGCAAAAAGAAGAGAAGAAAACAGGTTTAAATGCCGGCAAATAATTCCTTGGTGTTTTTTTCGGGATATAAGAAAATCTATATACGCAGACGAAACTCTTAGGAGTCAATCTGAACAGAAATTTAGACGAATAATGCAGTAATTACAAACTGAAGTAGGATGTCAATTTTGTCTTCACTTACCCGTGAATGTGTATACCGGTAGATAATCTTGGTGTGTACTCTCAGAGTTTCTGTACTGAACTGAACTATCGAAAGATGTCTGTCGTGATGGTGTAAACCAAATCAGGCTCTGCTAACCGATTCTGTGCCAATTAGTCAATTGAATGTGCACACAATTATTTTCATATACTTGTCTATGGACATGAATAAACATGGCACACTAAGGGTTAAATCCGGATGCTCAAACACGTAGAGTATAATGTTACTGTATAATGTTACAAACGGATGTGAGCTGCTGTGATCTTTGGACTCGTCCCTGTGTACTTGAAATCGTAGTCTCATAATTTTTGTTCTCATATAAAGGGAAGGGATCGGATGACTTATCGGCCTTTCCTAGTGAAAGTATATGCATTGAAAATATGTCTCAATCTTACAAAACGTGACTGCTTTTAATTCCCGGAAGACCCAGCCTAGTTCAACCTATAGGATAGTGAAAATCCATCGCGCAATTACCCACAACCGATCCTCTCGCAGCAAACACACTGCACTGGCATTGAACTAGCCTTCCTTAGAACCTTCCTTAGCTCACGCTCGTATAGGGTGTAAAATTAAGCAGGACATTTTAATTACATTTGTTTATTTCACTCATATGTAAAGAGGGGTTCCCACTATCACGATTGACGCCACGATTGAAATCGTGATTTTAATCGTGAAGCAATCGTGGTGATCTTATAAGATCGTATCAGATTGTATCAGATCTTGAGGTCAATCGTGGCAATTGCGTTAATCGTAGAAAATTTTTGGACGGTTCAAAAATTGTCTACGATTAACACGATTAATTTTTGATCGTGATCATCGCGTCAGATTGTCTTGGATCGTATCAAAACGCAGGAAGTCTTATCTAATCATGCTCCTTAATCGTGTTGATCGGGATCGACTTTTTCACTTCCCTTCTGCTTATTCTTTTTTTCATATTTGCCCTTATTTTACTCGCAAATCGTATATCATTTTGTATTCCGCAAAGTAGAAAAAGGGAGGGGTGGCACAATGAAATATAACATAACAGCACCACTGACACATCCACCAGAAACAGAATGTTTCACATACCCCACAAATTAACTTTTGCGACTTTTGAAAAGTGATCATTGTCGTGGCGGTAAGGTCACTCGTGCATGACTATAAAGATCACTGTCATTACTTTTCGCATAGAAGTTAGTCAAGAAGTGTAACAATTCCCCTGCGTAAAAAATTTGCCTAAGACTTTTCTTTGTTAAAAAGTGACCTTATTTTAGGAAAGTTACCTTTCTGTTGTGTGTATATGTTGGTTTTGTTAAACACTGTTAAACAAAACAATAAATCAATTCAAACCAACCAAACTTCCAATACCCCACGACATTTTGAAATTAAAATGCATATGATACATACTATGCGAATATGAAATCAAACACTCAAGCAATGTTATCAGTTCAGCCAACTTCCTGATATTGAGCGTATATTATAACACACATTATTTTAGCATTCAAAAAAATCCCATCCTCTTTCTTAGCTTCAATTTCATATTTTCTTCACACATTTCAAAGGGAGGTGAAAATATTTATTTTGTCTTCCTCTTTTTTTTTTTCCGGAGAAGGTGGGCAAGGATCTGATCTTGTGTATTCGGGTTTTCTTTTTTTTTTTTTTTTCCTTTTTTTTTTGGGGGGGGGGGGAGGTGAGCACGTCGATTCAATAATCTATTAATTCCTTTAGGTTGAATTAGGGAAGTGACTATCTGAGGTTGTGGCTGGCCTATAGGTGATGTTTTCTTTCTGACGACAACGTAATCGTCATTCGCAATACTGCAAAGGTCACGTCGTCATCATCCTCAACCGTTGCCATCATCAATGGTTGTGGATAGTAGGCCTTATCACTCTACAGAAGTTAAGGAAACAATGAAATCCATTGTCAGCCGCACTATTATATTCCCATTCGGATCCAATCGCATTTTAAATGGGGGTCGCTTTGGATCCCGATCGTGAAAGATATCGCATCTTATCTCAACAGCCCGCATTGGCTCGCGGTATTCGTATTGGAACGTATCAGAACGTAGCTGCACGCACCAAACCGGGGATCCTAATCGTAATGATCGTGGTAGATCGAAACCAATCATGGACTCAATCTGGACAATCCCATCGTATCTTATTTGAACGGGAGACCAGATCGTGATAGATCTTATTGCTTGAAAGAGACCAATCGTGACCATATCGCATCCAAGCGAACTCACACGTATTGACTCGCATAACCTCGTATCCAAACATGAAATCTGAGACGAGTTAAACGAAACTTCCACGATAAGTCACGAATGTCGAATCGTGGCGTTCGCAATAGATCGTACGATAGTGGGAACCCCGCTTTAAGCGGGGTTCCCACTATCACGATTGGCGCCACGATTGAAATCGTGGTCTTAATCGTGCAGGAAGCGTGATGGTCTTATCAGATTGTATCAGATCTTAAGGTCAATCGTGGCAATCGCGTTAATCGTAGGAAAATTTTGGACGGTTCAAAAATTTTCTACGATTAACACGATTAGTTTTTGATCGTGATCATCGCATCAGATCGTCTAGGATCGTATCCAAACGCAGCAGATCTCTTCTAATCGTGCTTCTTAATCGTGTTGATCGGGATTGACTTTTTCACTTTACTTCCGCTTATCATTATTATTATTTTTTGCCCATTTGCCCTTATTTTACTCATAGATTATATTTATTTTGTATTTTGATAGGTGGTAGCCTGCATCTTTAGATTATTATTTCAAACGGTAAATTGTATGACGGTGTGGGGTTTAATTGTCGTAATTTTTAAGGTACTTTTATATCAAAATCATTTTTTTTTTCTGATTTCATAAAATGAAAGTTGTTTTACAGATTGTTAGATGTTTTCGTACATTATGTTAATGATGTTTTCAATAATGAGTTATTATTGCCATTATACTGACACACAAAACAGGATATGGGATAACTTTTGTAACGAAAACAAAAAATGAGCAAAAATAAAATGGCAATTGTATGTCTGCACGTATTGACTAACATCAGTAAAGAGATGAGAATAATTTAATGAATCGTGCTTGAATGGGTACATATCAAAGGCAAATGGTTAATTGTTAAACGTATATCATAGAGTTTTTTTTATTTTTTTTCTTGGGGGGTGCAGTATCCTGTTGATTGTGTAAGGTACATAGTAATTAAGAGTTGTTGTTTCATCAGCCATCGTTTGATCCCTTTACATCTATTTAGACACTTTTCAATGTCTTTTTTTTTTGTATGATTGGTAGAGCATGATTTTAGAGGAAAATGGTTATTTTCAACTCTCATTATTACTGCAAATGTAAAAGTGACCATTGCCGTGGATGTGAGATCACCCGTATGATTATGACAATGAAGATCACTCTTATTATTTTTCACAGTTAGTTATTCAATAAGTGTAGCAATATACCCCTGCGAAATAATTTTGCGTAAAACCTCCTTTTTTGTTAAAAAGTGACATCATTTTGATTAGGGAGTTACTTTTCTGTTATGTGTGTGTATCAGTTATGTTAAAAATTGTTAAGTAAAACACTACATCAAGCCGAATAAACCAAACTTTTAATAACCCATGAGATAACGACATTTTGAAATAAAAAGGTATTTGATACATACACTTTGCGAATATGAAATCGAACACATAAGCAATACTATCCATTCGGTCAACTTTCTTATATCGAGCGTATATAACACATAATACTATGTTACATAACATTCAAAATGATCCCATCCTCTTTCTTAGCTTCCATCATATAATTATTCTCTTCATGTATTGGAGAGAAAGGTCATTTTGTCTTGCTGGGATTTTTTTCTGGGCAATCATCTGATCTTATGTATTTGGGTCGTTATTTCATTTTTTGTGTGTGTGAGGGGGAGGGTGGGCATGTCGATTTAATAATCTATTAATTTCTTTACGTTTAATATTAGACGAGGGAATATCTGAGGTTATGGCTGGCCTGGGTGCTGCTTTCTCTCTGATAACATAATCGTCATTTATAGCAATACTGCAAAGGTTACGTTGTCATCATCGTCAACATGTCAAGCCTTGCCATCATCAATGGTTGTGGATAAAATTGATAGGCCTAATCACTCTGCATAATTTAAGGGAAACAATGAAATCCATCGTCAGCCGGACTATAATATTCCCATTCGGGTCCAATCGCGCCTTAAATGGGGTCGCTTTTGATCCCGATCGTAAAAGATATCGTATCTTATCTCCGCAGCCCGTATGGGTTCGCGGTATTCGTATTGGAACGTATCAGTACGTTGCTGCACGTACCAGATCGGGGATCCTGATCGTAATGGTCATGTTAGATCGGTACCAATCGTGAACTCAATCAGGAAATTCCTGTCGGATCGTATTTGAACTGCAGACCAGATCGTGACAGATCGTATCGCTTGAAATAGACCAATCGTGACCATATCGCATCCAAGCGTACCAACACGTATTGACTCGCATAACCTCGTATCCAAACGTGAAATTTCAGACGAGTTCAACAAAATTTCCACGATCAGTTACGAATGTCCAATCGTGGCGTTCGCAATGGATCGCACGATAGTTGGAACCCCGCTTTATATAATGATTTTATGAAGCAAAATAAGTTATCATACTGTGCATGACCGATGACCGAAAATTGTAGAAATCACATCTGGCTTGATCATCTTTTTCGTTGTCTTGTAATTCATTATCTTCGCAAACATGTCTTCCTTCAGGAATTCTGCTTCAAAATTGTCTTTTCGACGAGACGATCTTACGATATATCATAATACGTTTTAGGTCGCATCTGTTCGTTCCAATGTTGACTAGCCATCTCGATGTTGAAGCAGCCCGTCCGCCAATTATGTACCAGTAGAAAGAGAAACAATGATACCACATTCGTACCGTTGACCCCCCCCCCCATCCTCTTTACGCAATTTTAAAGCAAAATCTTCTTTGAACTGTACTCACGATCACGTCGGGCGCTGCAACAAGTAAGCCTACTGCTGCCAAAGTCAGATGATATTAAATGACGTTTTCACACCTTAGAACCTGAGACGAAAATAATTCAGGTTTGAGTTTCTTCAGTTTGTCCTCCTCTACAAATTAAAATTTGTTAAGATCGCAACTGCTGATCTGTAAATCAACAAACATGTCGGAAAAAAGGAACCAGTGGGACTCGAACCTGTCATCTAATGCTTCCCGGGCAGCGACACTACCACCAGGCTGTTCCTGGTTGCCGACAGTGACGCGGTGAACATGGAACAAATACCCAAGCTCCGAAATTCCGACATTGTTATGTTAAGTAGTCCAAGGCGAAAAAAGAAAAATAGTTTCATAGATCGCTAAATGAAACAGTCGGCCCGCCGTCGGTCTGCCACAACCTCTCCACATCCCACCTAAGAATCTTGCCAATCTTATTACTTTTTGCCGCTTACCTTCTTAAAAGTGGAATTTAGTTATTGTTTTGTAAAGCAATATTCCGCGTGCTATTGCCCATGCAACAAAATTATTATTATCATGTAACTTTTGTTCCCCTGGATTATCAGAATAACGTGATTTTGATATGACATGCAATGCGCTGTGACGTATAATGTTTGCCTTATCATACGCTTCTCATGGTTTGCCGGGTGCACCAGAAATAAAAACATAATTGTGCTCTTTTGTAATAATGAATAGAGCCGTTATTGCGTTGAAAACTTTTTTTTTCTATATTTTACTTATCTCGTTACACTCTTTTGTAGAAGAAAATAATATATCATATTTTACCTATTTTAGTCATCTAATGTTGTCATGATTGTGTTCGCCTTCGGTTGGTGGCAGTGGTGAAATTGACGACAGAAAAAAAGATAGAATAATTAATAAAACGTATGCATGGAAAGCATATTCATTGACAGAAGATGCTTGTCATTAAAGCCATTAAACATTAGGTCAATGATTTCTGTCCAGTTTTCCAGTATTTGTCCTTATAATGATTGATAGGGCAAAAGGGTGTATCTTTAGCCAGATTTGCAACAATCTCTCCGTGTAAATTCAGGTGTTTCTGCTAATAATAATCGCCTTTCGCCAAATAATGCCAAATGAATTCATACAAGGTAAGAATACCCTCAATTATATCGAAAAAAAAAATCCAATGAATTATGAGCAATGTTCATATCAGATTTTTGGCCTTGAAAACTGGCCAAATTTGAATATCTTGAATATTGAATATTGACGTTTCGTCACCTTTATTCTCAATTAACGCTTTGACGATAAAGAAGAGAGTTAATACTTGACTATCATATACCGTATGTACCTCCCCCCCCCCCCAAAAAAAAAAAAGAAGAAGATACTAACAGGACCCTGCGCAACAATAAATCTAAAATAGTGAATCGATCAAAATACAATTTCAGGGTATGAAACTATAACTTATTACACACACCTTATGGAAACCCATCCCATTTGCTTCCGTGGTCAAAGAGCATGTCAGGAATCCCTTACCTCCAAGTTCTGCCCATTGTGTTCACACATAAATACAAGTGTATGCAGTTCCAAGAGCATCATAGTGCTAAACGTGGAAAAGACGGACTCACGGCATGCTTTGCAACGATCCACATTTCTCTGTGACCACGAGTTGTAACCAAGTTGAATGGGGTTTTCTGCATAATATAGGTAAGATGTTATTATTCTTATACCCTGAAATAGAATTCAAACAATGTAATCATTTTCAAAATTATCAATGCGGAAATCGGATCGTGATTTGATTTTTTTTTTTTTTTGGGGGGGGGGGTGGGGTGGGAGACATACTGTATTGGCCAGAAGTGATACTATCGCAGACTATCTTCTAAGGTCATTTTATTTTTCTTTGGAAAGAAGTTTAATTTGCAAGACTAGCGAGAGCACACGGGAATTTTTCAGGAAGCTGATTTCATATCTTATATTGACCAATATCCGGGATCACCTATCGTGAATATCCGGTGTATGTCGCGTTATTACAAAATAGAGATGAAGAAAACAAAAATTATTCGATCGACAAAATAGGCTTTGATCAGTTAACCATGTACATTTGTATTTGGCTGGAGGTCGGTTTCTTCCTTCTTGGCTTCAGCAATGAATTAAAGCGCATCCACGGAACAACTACTAAATACACTCACTCATACATCAAGTATTTCAGTTTGCCGGATCGTACAGCAGTGTTAATACAATGCACATTTCACCAAATGAATTGCTACACTACCCAGGAGTCGTCAATTTAACTCTTGAAGCTAACTTTCTTTAATAGCAAAAAATAAGTTTCGTCGAGGCAGATATTGTGATATGGGAGGTCACCAAAAAGCCAATACGGTGATTGATATGAAATCATTATCTCATGTAAAGGAGTTATGCTCGTGACACATACATACTTTATAGGTCACTTCAAGCACACAGTAAGAACAAACACTACTGAAGGCAAGGCATTTGTCACTCTGTAGAGAACAATATTTTCTGTATTCGTCCCTTTGTGTGCAGTTTTTTAAAAGCACAAATACACAAAACAAAACCCACGTGTCGGTTCAAAAAACGAAAGATTTTTCATCTTTAATACTGAAGCATCTCCCGATGACTAACTTCAACTGATTTTGAAGAATAAAGCAGAACAGAAGAATGGCATATTGTGTTTTACGTTTGTACAGAAAGAGGAAAATAATTTACGTTAGAATAATACCTCACAGCAGCGTATCAACCGTACACATTATTCAGTGGTAAGCAAACAGATCTTTGTATACTGCCACTCTTGTATCTAGGAAGGGGATAGGGGCCACTCAACTTTAGACATACACTGTATGAAAGGAATTCATGTAGAATAAAACTAATAGGACATAATGTTATGCAGTACATTGAAGCATATGCACTAAACAGAAACTCTTAAGACTTTTCTAGTCAAATACACGTAGTATTCAACGAACGAGTAATAATGGGACCCGTACACTGAAGCTCATCAGGCAATGATTCTATTAATAAAACATTGTTGACAACACACGTTACACATCACATCTCGTGTGTTCCCATTTTAGAAAAGTCAAAGTTTAGCTTCAATTGAAGGAATATGAGGACAAAGAACATGGATTTTATATAATTGAGCCACCCACATAAATTATTGTCCAGTTGATGACCACATTATTCCATTTGCAAACAGTATCTCCACAAACTGCACTTATAACAACAACAAAAATGATTAAGATTAGCTCCTGTTTAGTCTCATAAAAGACAGTTTATAGTATAGGTTTTCACGGTCAATTTCATACTTTTGTCATTCCAATCTATGTATGTGCTTTCAAATTCACACAGCGCGTCCACGCGAAAATATTCGTGCATTCCACATTCAGAATCCGAGCGATCAATTTCATTATTGCAGCTCTATTTCGTCAAATCAAATTCACGCATGGGCGTTCAATTTCCAAATGCCAGCATTGCATTTCCTATTCGTGAATTCAAATTCAAGCGATATTCCCATTGAGCCTGAAAATGTCATTTTCAGGTAATCAATTTCGTTCTTTTTTATAATCAATTTGAAGAAAATGGAATAGATTTATTACGAAGGGGTAATGGGGTGAAAATGGGGGAGGAGAAAGGGGCAAAAGTTTCTTTTAAAACAAGCACCCACGTATACACAACCCAGAAAGGCTTGCATGTCGTTATGATTGTTTAAAATGTTTATATAATTCTATTTTCATGTATTATTGGTTTTTCATGTCAAGAACTTTATTGTAAGGTCCAATCAGCAGTGCATCCAAGCAAAACAACGACATCTAAACATACTCCTTGATGAATCTGCGCATGCACTAAAAAGGATAATGCCCCAACGCTAACCACACAATGCAGTAATTTAAAGACAAACTGACAGACAATGATCTCACATAGTCCCGCATAGAGAAAAACAATAAGATATCAATAAACAACAAACAAGACGTATACAATGCTCATGTTATCAATTTTTTATAATGATTAAAAAGTCGATTTCTTCGAAGGTGTTAATCAAGGTTCCCTATCATGCTTATTTGTATACAGTGCTTAATGTGCTTGTGGTATATGCCTGCCGTTTCCCTCTCGTCATTCTCTTGAAGTACAAATTTTCGAATGAGTAGATGGACCTATACGGCAATATAAATAATCGTCATCATTAAGCCGAATCTATTCAGAGTTAAGTGCCAATTAAAGACACATACACCACACGGCCCCAAGCTAACTAGATTCAAGAGTTCCATTAAATTGGTTGCACTTATTTGGAACATGGTCGCCTTTTGACGAATTTAAATGCACGACGAGATTATGTTGCCGGTTTGAAATAAATTTGAATGTTCTTTGCTGAAACGCATGCACCTGTCTTAAATTTGAAAGACGAAAATTAACAATTGATTTCTCCACTAGTGAATTTGAATGACCGCACTTGAACTTGATTGATGATTCAGTGCTGAGCGCGTGGAATACATGAAATTGAATGCTCGGAATAGGAACTTCAACGACAAAATTATGAAATTGACCGGGAAAACCAATTTTAACAGAATTATATCGGCAGAAATGACATTTGAAACAATCGGCATACATAAAAAAAGTTCATCACAACGCATGAGGGCCATAGACATGACTTGGTATTACTAGTAAATACTTGTTAAAGAAGTTCAGGCCATGGACTTGTGTACCATCCGCAACGATGTTGATTCTGTTTCATCTGTGTTCATGTTCATTTCCTTGTTTTGTGTGTGTTTCATGTTTCTCTGTACGCATTTCGGTTTCCTTTCTTCTTCTAGGTCTGCATACCCCCACGTAGCTGCTGAGTTAGGTCCAGGCGGGAAGCCTGCTATTAACTCCCGAATGTTTTATATTTTATCCCATGACTAACATATTAGCTTATCTGTTCCTTACTTTACCCCACATTTGATGTTTCACAAATATACCTATCCTGTCCACTAGTGTTTGTATTGAAAGTTAAAGTGTCCACAATTATTGTCAATATTGATAGCTGGTGCATCTACAGTAGTTTTTTTTTTTTTTTTTTTTTGTCATTAAACACCTTCTATTTCATGTAAAAGATTACAAGGGTTGGGCCATTTCCAATACATCCCAACTTGCTCCGTTACAGATACAGTGTACAATATACTTGATATGTAGTTTTTCTCTTGGCCAACAGCAATTACTTCTCCAGGATACATTATTCTGTCTTACTCCTCTGTATACCAGTCTCTAACAGATAGATGGGTTCTCTTGTGCCTCCTGTGACTCTGGTTAAACTTGACTTGCTGCATTCGCAGAAATCACGAATTTTGAGATCTCCTCAGCTTTTGAAAAAATAGATACGATTTATGCTTGTGATTCCTGGAATGGGCTGTGTGATGGGCTTCATATATGATACCAATATGAAGAAAATGTCTACCCTTCATCTCAGCTTGTGCCAGGACTGCCACTGTTACACTCTTCATGCCCTTAATTGCAGCAACAAATGTAGTAGCATCACACATATTAGCTTTTCTGATCCTTACTTTACCCCACATTTGATGTTTCACAAATATACCTATCCTGTCCACTAGTCACTGGCCGTGGGATGTGTCTAAAAAGTTCCACTAAATCTAGAGTTTATCTATGCAGTGTGTACAGTGATGCTGCAATGTTTCTGTTTCTTTAATTATGATGCTGGGCCATCTGACCAGAGAAATCCTTTTTCACATGATCTGGTAAGCCATCCATCACAATTTCCTTTTCTGTGGGCAAGATTGTCTGATGTGTTGACGTGGGAGCGCTGAGACCCAGAATGCCACACTGCCACTGTAAAAGAGACTAACCTGCCTTTGATTCCAGTAGGTACTCTGGATCTTATCTTGAACAACACAGGTGTAATTTTTGCTGAAATGAACCTAAATGAGGGCTTCTTTAGGATAATTATTGTTGGTTGTCTGGTTGCATGTCTGGTCCCCATATGCCTGGTGACGCTTGTTATGTTAGAGGAACTGAGGCACCAAACTAAAGTATGTTGTAATCGACTAGGTCATGTGTGGTGCTCTCCTCAACAGCTTTCATTTATCGGTTGTCTTCTGTGCACAGATTTCCAAATGTACTGCTGGGTACCAGCGCTGTCATAGTTCATGATTCTTATGAATATCCACCATCCTTGCACATATTGCACTCATTCATCCAGCATGCTCACTTAGGTTTAGGTTCACTATGTACACAAGCATCTCTAGATCTCTGGGAGCTCATGCAGAATGGGACATGGTGATAATACTTTGTGAAGAACACTAATTTCCTTGATGAAGTTCTCGTGATATTTACGTATCTTAAAAACAAACATTGTGGGGAAGCTTGTTTGAAAGTTGGACATGATCGAAACAAAGTTCAGTAAATTTTACTTATACTTTCCCACTTTGACATCTAGGAACACCTTGTAGAAAAGAGCATGCGTTTCCAAAATTGACAATGCCATGTACCAAGCCCATATTTATTTATTTATTTGTTTATTTTTGATGATGAAAAGAGTCACATCAGAGAGGGTTGCTCTCATTTCACTTTTAATTAACCAAAAATAACTTCAAAGCTTACCATGAGACTTAAAATTTGCCATCCCACAGTAAATGTTACCTACATTCATAATTTTTGCTGGTTACTCACGTTACAAAATGGTTACTCACGTTACAAGGTTACTCACGTTACAGTTTTTCTTCATCATTTTTATAAAGATTAGTAATTTGTTGTGATTTTTTGTTTGAAGGAAGAGAATTTCAAATCCCACCAATTTAATGTGAAGAATGTTTCTCTCAGAAAACAAAGTCAGTTTTTTTTTTTTTTTTTTGTTACTCACGTTACATCGCCTAAGTGGGTTACAATATTTATTTTTGAACGAGTTCTACAAATTTAATTGAAAAGCTGTTGTGTATTTTAGGTAATTTGAGTCTTCTAAAATTCAGAAATGAATAAACTGGTATGATGTTGCAATAATGAAATGGTAATATGCCATATTCCATTTTCTCTATTTTTCTTGTATTTTGGTACAGAATGGAAGTCACAACTTTCACCATTTTTTCCCAAAGTAAACATATGAAAATTAACTTTTTATTTTTGGTTCCTGAAAATATCATGTATGAAGAACTAAAAATGAAAATAACACAGAAAAATATTGAATTTGAATTTTTAAGCTCATGTCCACCAACCTGTGGAATAGCCCGTATGTTTTCTCTTTAAACTGGTCTAGTGGGTTTGTGGTGTTGGTACTATAAGATGCGTAAAGGTTATGCTGCTGCATGCATAGCACCCCAGTATTTGCACATTGCACAACCTAGGCAACCCCATCATAATTCCCATGCCGGACACAGTGTGTGATGGTGATTCATAATTACAGCATGATGTCGGGGACTCCAAATGATGAAAACACAAATCATCATGGCTTTTTTCCGACCAGGACTTTGAAATCCATGATCCTTCTCCACCCATTCCCTCCCTCTCTCTCCAGCCAACCCCTCACCCCTGCAACCCTTGCCTCCAAAACTTGGATATAATAATGTAACATCCCTTTCTGGCAGTTATTCTTGTTCCTCATGTTTTATAATCAAATAAAAGAAATATCTGGGTAGGGAAGAATTTTAGCAGTTGTACTGACCAGACTACTTACTACTTGTGATAAGTCATTCTTGAAAAAGGAAAAGAAAAAGAAGAGAAGAAGAACATGTTTAAATCACATCATATTCAGAACTTTTACTTTTTACAAGATACACAGCACGCCACCATACAAGGAAGTGAGTTAGATAGTGGATCCACAGATAATCTAATAGCAACTGTATGGATGTCCGTATGCATAACACAGCGCTGCACACTGGCACTGGTCCGACAGTCCCTGACCAGTAAAAAATCCCTGTCGGACCAGTAACTTTTTTTTTTCAGGAATAGACCAGTAAAAAATGGAAAATCTGGGTACCTACATGTACTGATCTGACAGACAGGTCTGACCAACCCGAAGAAAAAAATGGGTTACTGTGCAGCCCTGCATAACATCATGTGCTTCCTTATTCTTTTTTTTTTTTAGTTAGTGCATGTTTAACATTTGGGCAACTTGATTTCATCTAACATCCCTTAACACCCAGGTAGTACCATCTGATAAGATTATAAACAGGAGCATGACATTCCACCCACTACCAGTTTCATTACGATGCATACCTCTAGTATGATATGCCAGGTCTGCCATTCATAACACTCTGGAGTGTGCAGTTTGTTGTGTGCTGAACAATACCACCACACCACCATGTATTCTGCATTTTCACCGCATGTATTTGCCCCTCGCCGCTTCGTTGACGTTGCACTCACCCGCAGAGCACAGTGGCTTCACCCAGTGCCAAAGAGGGACTGCACACAGTCACTTTGGAGTTTCCTCCAGAGGTAAGAGTGTACCACTGTGTCACTGGGGGCCGCTGCCATCTTTTGTAGCACAACCTCTTCATGAGAATATGTGACAGCGCACCTCAAAACGAACATAAAGTCGCACACACTGATTTTGAGTGAGGACTGAAAATAAGTGAAATGGGTCAACCTAGCCGAACTTGATTTTTTCATATTTTCTGAAAGAGAGGGTCTTCTTTTACATTATACTAAAATTTGGTATCATAAAACGGACAGGAAAGTGTATTTTTTTAGCAGGTTATCTCGAACATTTTTGGTAGAATAGTGTGATTAGGTGTGTCTTTAGAATCCCTTTTTCATTTCTGAAAAACCTTGTCCACACTCTTCACTTTCAACTCTAATAACTTTTGAAAGGATAACGCTACTGCTTTGAAAGTTGGCATTGATTATGGAAAGAATGTGTTAATGAATCATCTTTAATTTCAGTTTAATCTGATAATCCCTTCATTGTTGTTACTCTGGTGGTTTACTTCCTGTTTTTTGTCCCATTCATCAGACAACCAGCACGGTTTGGTAAAGATTAAGCACTTGAATAGGCACTATACTTCAGAGCCTTTTTTCTCAGTTCACACTTTTCCTGAGTGTGTGCTTTCTTTCCAATATTTAGATAGGTTAGGAGAGTCCATTTGATTTGAGTTATACATCATTTTAAAGCTTAAAGTCTGCTCTTTCAGAATATGGTCTTAACTTAAAATTCATGTCTGGCGACTTTTTGTTTGTTTTGAGGTGCAGGGTCACATATAATATATCCTTGTATTCTCTTCTCATTTCGGCACAGTCAACACACTTTTCTCATAACTACATGATATCATCAAGATGCTCATTAACTTTGTAATGCATGTTTTTGTATGGTAGCCTAAGCACCATAGAATACCCTTTGTACTGTACATACTTTGGTTCTGCTGGCCTGTAATACGTGAGTGTTGCACTGGAAACTTTTCAAATATGTACAGTAACTGGAGGGTTTCCAGTTACCGGATAAATATAGTGTCATTGTAGAAGTTAGATCATACATGGTATGAAAGTGATGTTGAGACAAGAGTTAAGATGAATATTTCGTGTCAATGAAAATAGATCAGTTAACTTGCTTAAATGTAAGATGATTTACTAGTGTATGTTATTGAAAAAGAAGAAGAAAAAGGAAATGCATGCAACATGCAAAAGCCCAGACATTAATAGATACACACATAATACATAAATGCAATGTTTTTGTTGATACATGTACTGTATGTACTATATAAGAGCCAACGTCTTCTGCGGGTTTTCTAATGATTTTAGAAAGCTTTCAAAACCTGTTCTGTGTTAATTGTGTGTAGACTATGCATTGCTATATAAGGTTTACCCAACTCGGAGTATATATTTGAGAATCCCTGTAACACTTCAGAAAAAGCTCACTCAACAGGCTCTTATGCGTGGCCCAATTGGGGAAATCCCCATCAGCTGAAGTACCCATGGAATATGGAGTTGTTACCGAACTTCTTTTGGCTAACCTGCTAGTTTACGCTTTGTGCTGTAATTTGATTCAGTGCACATACAGCAGTATGCATATGAAGATGGATTTACATGTACCAAAAGAAGCATATCATAGCATGGAAGCTTTGAGCATAGAAGCTTAAAGAATATATCTGCAGATTGGTTACCATGAAAAGGGATAATATGCGCTACATGAATAATCAGTTACAAGGGACCCCTGTTATAACAAAGCCCTCGGGACTGATAATTTTCTTTTATTATGGGATGCTGAACAGTATAAAGGTGTATAAAGAAAATAAATGATGATTTTGGGACTGAAATGTTACTCCCTTGTAACCCATTTTGATTTTGTCATAACTGTGTCCGTTATAACGGGAGGGCACTGAATTAAGAATCAGTTAATACAGTTTTTCTGTCACAGATTTTATACCGAAACAAATGTAAGGCATAAATCTCTTGTGTCGTATTACATGGTGTATGCTGACCTTGTATCACTCTTGTGGGCTCTCTCATTGCAGCTGTGCAGTACAGAAAGACTTCATCTTCTTTTTCTTGTGAAATACAGTCCATCTTCTGGTATATCGCATACTGTTTGACTGGCCAGTATGGTGCATTCAAACAAAATAACCACCAAAAAATATAAGGACTAACTCTCGATGCAGTACTTGTGCAGGTAAAAAAGCAGCTGCTCTCCCATTACTAAGGGCTTGGGCCATAAAATCAAGCAATTTATTGCCTGGTATGACAACTGTTCTAACATTGACCATCAGCAAACTTGATACTGTACATATGTTTTCATGAGAGTATATTTTCACCATACATGCATGTATTCTTTATATATTTCTCTACGTTCGCTGAAATGGAAGTTGCCGTTAATGCTATTTTTGTGATTTGGATCTCAGGCACAGTCGGGCATGTCACCACTTGGCCAGAAGTCGCTGCCACCCGGCATCCATTGCCAGGCGACACGCCTGCAAGCAATCTCTTCCAGCGTCACCCCCACCACCACCACCACCCCCACACCCTTCAGCATGATGCAGAGGACAAGTCGGGTGATGTCCTGGGCAGCCTCAAGGTGCCGGAGGATGGGTGAGTAGTGGGGTGGGATGAAGGGAGCTGGGAAGAGGAAGAAAATGAATTGATGATATGATGACTTTAAAAGAATCTCATGTAGAAATCAAAGTTTACTACCAGTAATCGAGGACCTCCCAACCATTCTGAATTCTGACCATTCCCAGTTCTTCGTATTTTTTTTTTTGATAATTTTACTTCACACTGCAGTGTGGACCATTCTTTTTATTCTTTTTATTCTTTTTATTTTTCCGTCAAAACTTGGAAGGTCTGTAATCACTTACTTGGAAGACATTAGAAGGATGGAGTAAGTATTGCTGAGCTTAACACTTTGACAATTTATTTCTTGACCTTGTAATTTATCCCTGAACACGAGTATACATCTACCATATCTGCTAAGTGGCGACTATGATATTTTATGAAGGCTTTTTTAGTTGTTTTTGTTCATTAAAATGTCAGTCGGTGGGGGAATTTCATGAAGCATTTTGTCAGATATTTCATCTGACAAAATGCCCCCCCCCCCCCTCCGTGAGGGCCTTACACTCCTTGAGTGAGAAGACGTTCCATTAGTTCTCTTTGGTTTTAGCAATAGGATATCAATTATTACATAATTTCAACTCCGCTTCCCCAATCACAGCCAACCGGATGCCGGTGACAAGTCCAAGCGGAGGCGCAAGAAAGGGGCAGGCCCCAAGCGGCGCAGCGTTTCTCACAGTCCCAGCCGCAAGTCCCAGAAGAACTCTTACCGGAACCCGGTGAAACTGGGCAAGCAGAGTGAGACAGACAGTGACCCCGAGAGGTTCACCCCGCCCAGAGTGGATCGGTCCAGGCAGCGCTCTCTTACCAGCAGTCTCTCGGATCCCACGCCAGGTTAGGCGGATTCCACCACCGGTAGCTTAGGGGATTCTTCCACCAGTATATGATTTTCGGTGATGAGAATATTGTACAAAGGAGGTCTGACATACTTAAATATGAAATGCCATGCAGAATTTGCTATATGAGCTACATGTAGCAAGTAGTACATGTAAGCATCCAAGGAAACTTTGTGGTGTTGAATTTTGATTCTCCATGCAAATCTCTAAACTCATGTCACTTTTCACTCACTATTGACCTTGTTTTTGGATACCTAGAAAGTTTTTCATGGTAAATTCAATTGCTTGACTTTACATATCACTTAGATTTTTATCGCTGTTCTGTTTAACTTGTTTAGGTTTTTGTTTTCTTCTTAAACTGTTCATGCTCTTGCCGATTGTTAAAATGCTACCCCTTACATACAGAAACATTCCCATAGATTCAAAACATGCTACAACTGGTTTCAGTACGTAGTGGGTTCAAGTGCTCATATTCCATCGTGATAATCACAGAATTTATTTTTTTTTTCTCGATCATTTTTTTTTTTTTTTTTTTTTTTTTGAAGCTGAACTGCCACTGTCAGCAGGAGCACATGCTGGCATGCCAACGAATCACGACAGACGATCTATGACGCCAAAGAGGTATGTAACAGCTTATGGCATTGATATCTAGTCTCACCTCTTTCCTTTCTGGAGTGAAAGTGTTGCCTTTCTGGTAGATTAAACTTGCTAAACTATAATCTAGGAGCAGTTTCTGTGTAATTTTTGTGAAAGTGCTGTGTTTTCTTATGTCAAGGTCGAAGACTTTGAAGCCTTTGAAAGCTGCGTAGAAACTGATTTCCTTATGTTGATTGTCATTAAAGTACTAATATTCCATACAGAAAAATCTACTCAAAATCCCCCCCCCCCCAAAAAAAAAGGGGGGAGGGGAGAAAAAAAAATCCGCACATAACCTAAGTGCATACTTCAATATTAAGTACATGATATCTGCTACTGTTTTTACAAGTCATTTAGAAGGCAGATTCTCTATTCATTACAATATCAAAAAAACAACAACATACACACTAAACATTTTCTCTAAAAAAAGAAAATGAGCTCAAGCAAAAGCAATGAGAAGTTGTAATGACAACCCCCCCCCCCTCAAAAAAAAAGGTTATTTGTCCTAGTCTACTTGACTTTGTGCTTCTTTGCTAATCTCTGTGTGTTATGACTTTATTATCACATGCCCTTGACACAATTGATGACCAAATGGCTTTGGTTTTTTTTTTTCCTTTGGTTTTTAATTGCCTACTTAATATTCAGCAACATCATGCAATTGTACTAAACTTTGAGAGTGCAAAAAAACAGAGGGGCAAAGATATGACAGCCTATGCTTGGGGGGTTATTCCCCTTCCCCCAAAAACAAACAAACAAACAAACACAAAAAAAACACTCAGTTTATAAAGGAAATTGATTTCAGAGACTGCCATGACTTTTTATTCTGTCACACCTTTCCTTTGCTAATCTTTCCACACATTTTGTATCGCACGCACGGTAAATATTAAAGACATTCATAACAAGAGACGGTAGACTTTTTTTTTTTTTTTTTTTTGTTGTTTTTTTTTGCCTTTGGCCTTATTTTGTTCTTTCTCTTTTTAACACAATGTTTCACTCACAAACATCGTTTGATTTCATGTCATCCTGCACCACCTCCTCTTCCTCTTCCTCTTCCTTTTCTGTCAATCTTTACCACAATCCTACCTTCTGTCTCTCACGGTGTGTATTTTGCTGTTCCTGTCTCTGGCGGTGTGTATTTTGCTGTTCTTCGTGTCACTGACGGTGTGTGTTGTGCCGTTCCTGTCTTTGAGTGCAGTCTTGCAACCATCCACCGCCTCCTTCTTCTCACACATCCTCCCTCTACCGGTATGTGGCTGACGGTTTCACAATCGTCACTTTCACTTTGATGTTCTCCTGCACCTACAAACCATGCATACTGTAATACCAGAAACATTGTACGTAAAGTGGAGCCGATGGCTTTTTCCTTGTCATAAACCTTTAGCTAATTGTTGACCGTGAAAAATAAGTAGTATCAATACTGCATGTACTACTGCTAAATACTGGGAATTGGTGAACAATACGCACTGCAGGTCTATGATTATAAGCATGTTGGCTGGTATCTTGTTCTATGTGTGTGTTGCGTTAGCTGAATGGTAACTTTCTCTCAACATTGTGTGTGTGTGTTTGTTTGTTCTACTTTCTGAAAATATTGTAGTATAAAAGATAACTCAAGTGCCAGCCTGTGCTCATGCTGAACAATCCTGTACCAAGTTCATATTGGCTGTTATAAACATTGAAAAACCAGAAGAAAAGACAGTGAGGGGTTTCCTGAAAATCAGCCATGAAATGGAGTTTTAATGATCTATATGTGTTCTCAAACACCGATATCGGTCACTGACCGCTTCTTTCTGTCCTCTCTCCGTCCATCCAGGAGTCGGTCAATCAGCAACATACAGTATCCTCCCTACTCTCGGTCAAAAGTAGGCCACCCCGTCAGGAAGTCCAATTCATTCTCCGGGGTGAGTCTGATGTTTCAGTGATGTAGTCTCCTCTGCTAGTCTTCTGACCAGTCACTTATCTGTGTTTTGATGGTGTCAGTCTCAAAGTCGACTCTTACATGCCTCACACTACAGGATTGGGGAGACCTATCTTGAATAAACCTTGATTTTAGACTTTGCGCCCCAGTGCAAGCTCTTTGAGGCTCGTAACAGTCAAACACCAGCTTAAATGTATATATATATATATATATATATATATATATATATATATGAAGAGTTTGTTTGCAAAAACCGATAAGTCCATATTTGCCAAATGGAGATATTTGCGATTAAAGGTCAAGAAAATAAAGAGAATAATAAGAAAATTTTTGCTTCTTTTGACCATAACTTCAAAAATATACCTTTATATGTAGTGACCAATATCATTTAAAAGGTATTATTTTGTACTTTAAGACAAAGATCGTACTTCAAAATCTTCAAAAATGGACTTATCGGTTTTTGCAAACAAACCCTTCATATATATATATATATATATATATATATATATATATATATATCAACATGATATTTATGTCTCATTATTTTAGTATTTGCCATAAAGCTGGCAAGAAATGGAGTTTTCTTTTGCAATAGAACCTTCTGTTTATAACCTCATATTGGTAATTATGACTTTTTGCAATAAGAGCATGGAGGTTGACATTGTAATACTAAATAGCAGTTGTACCTATAATTGTAGCACATTTCAGATAACTGCTCAGTCTGCATATTCCAAAGTTATACAAGACTAGCTTGGCTTTCAGTCGGTGCAAAGAGAATCAACGAATACTTTGTACAGAGATAAGTGATATGTTACAGCGACATCACAGTGTAAATCTGTAGCCTGGAGACATCCATGACGTTTCTGCTGTAATCTAATTCTAAGATCAATAAAATTTGGTCACTTTTGCTTTAATTCATTCAATCTGGGGTGGGTTTTTTTTTTTTTTTTTTTTTTTTGGTGTAGATAGTATTGTAAATGATCAAGAAATGCGGCATGGTGCAATAGTCATCCTTCAGCATGATACAAATTTAATTAAAATACAATCAGATTTGATGAAGTCACATTTACAAGTCCTCACTATCTTAAGTAAATGTGGATTCTTTATAGAATTTTTTTAATGTTTTGTATCCCATAAAAGATATAATATCAATATGTAGGCTATAGGCATCACAAGTACCCGGATAATAGTAGTATTCATCCTGTTGAAGACTGTTCCTGAGTGTACTCGGGCAGGTTTCCAGGGAAATGTGTACTATAGCAAAATCAGCTTTTCCTCAACATAAGTAAATATACCCATGTATATTATACAACGTCCAAGTAGATCCTTGTAATTTGATTGGAGGATTGTTGGTGACGTGATATTAAATAAGTACTCCATTCAACGCGCCGTGCAATTTTGGTTCTATTTTTGCGTGCAACTTGGTGCGATTTTTTCGTTCTATTCCACGGTTCGAGAAATACGGTACTGCGTGTACTGTGTGTTGCATATTGAGGATCGCATGCAGCTAGTACACTAGCGCAGGTACGTGTGCGGTACATGCATGCGCGTACGTAGGCCTACGTAGTGCTAGTGTACGTGTATGCGGATGACGCTAATATAGCTGTGACCTGTATCTACACTGATTGCACAAGCCAGAAAGAGAATCGCAGTGGATCCACATGTAAGTATAGCTATATTTTTCATACATATATAGACTTCTAGGCCTACTTAGACCAAAAAGATCTACTTGGACGTTGTATAAATCAAGTAGTGTATGGTCTTTACTCGTGCAATGGAACGAGATTTCGCACTCGGTGAAAGATGAGGTGCACTATTCAACTCGGCTTCGCCTCGTTGAATAGAGCGCCTCTATCTTTCACCTCGTGCGAAATCTCGTACCATTGCACTCGTGACCATTCACTATTTGTATACCAGCCCATGATATCTTTGTCATGGCTACTACTAAAACAGAGATCAATTCATTGCTTATTTACGTCGATGTAGGGCAATTTGTCAAACAGTTGCAATCCACAAAAGGCAGTTGAAATCTAATCCATGGTTTGAACTTAATAGTCAAAGAACTAAACCAATCACAAAATGGGCATTCCTGGCATGCATGTGTAGGCATGCAGTCATCATTGGATGTTTTTAAACAGACATGATGTGTCATATACATTGACGCTATCAAAATGTGTATAGTCCACGGATTATATTAAAAATTCCTTTGTGAAGTATTGGCCTACAAGTTTTGTCAAAGAACTAAACCAATCACAAAATGGGCATTCCTGGCATGCATGTGTAGGCATGCAGTCATCATTGGATGTTTTTAAACAGACATGATGTGTCATATACATTGACGCTATCAAAATGTGTATAGTCCACGGATTATATTAAAAATTCCTTTGTGAAGTATTGGCCTACAAGTTTTGGCACTGATATATTTCTACAGATTCAATAGTCACGTATTGATATGAAAACCTTTTCAAAGTTATATGTCCTCATGCAAAATTCCATTTTTGTGTCTCCTTAGTAATATTTCTTTCATATTCATCGATTTGTTCAGTTCAGGCTAGGCCACGCCAGACAATGTAATGGAACATTGGTTACAGCTCGTTATTCCGAAGGTTCGTTATTCCGAAGGCTCTTTAATCCTAAGATTCGTTATTCCGAAGGTTCATTGTTCCGAATTTCATTTTCGGATTAACCGATCTTCGGGATAACGAACCTTCGGAATAACGCCACAAATTTTCGGATTAAAGAACCCCTTTTCATTTTCGGATTAACGAACCTCTAGGTATAGGGAATTTGCGTGTTTCGGATTAACGATCCTTCGGAAAAACGAACCTTCGGAATAGCGAACCTTCGGAATAACGAACAGCACCCGGAACATTTATGGTGCCAAAATGTATTCTGCATTTAAAGATATCTTCGAGATTTCTTTCAAGGGAACAAAGTATCACATTTTGGGATTTCTGCAGCTTCTACCACATTTGCAGTAATGCAAAAAAAAAAAAATGTCTGTATATAGCAAATATGTATTAACCCGTTTAGGACGGTTTGCTTTGGCGAGCGAACACCCCCACAGACGGACAGGTTTTCCAAAATCGAGCCCGAACCGAGGGTTACTAAGGGGGTGTGACTTACGGTCCCGCTTTACCCAATCATCAAATTGCCGTGTATGCGGTGTAGGAATCCGCTTTCTGATTGGATGAATAACGACCGCTCATGAATAATAATGTCGCTTCCCTTCGCTATCTGGGTTCGCGCGCGCGGTTTGAACTTCAAGTACTGTACGATCGTCAATTTACGTTCCCTCGTCAACTCAAATGAATAGCGTCTTTTATCATTGGGCACCAGGCTATGTCGAGGGTGTCGCAAATTTCTACTGCATTATTGTCTTGAATTTACTGATTCATGGAGGCAATCTTTTATGGAAACTGTAATCCGTTGATCACAAGCCTTCAAAGTCTTTCAATGAAAAGCGATCGATCGGAGGATTGTGTACAGGCTTGCGTATTTCCATTTACACGACTGTAAGACACGCCAAGTAAATCTCGTATTGTGGCGATATCAAAGGCACACGAACCCACTCTTGACTTACTGTTGTTCACAAAATTCCTTACCATAGCTAGTCAATGAATTTTGGAAACAGAAGGAAGTTTATTCATTGTATACAACATTTGAAATCTGTTACACCTTGTTTGTCCCCGCTACTTGTATCCAAATACAAAGCTCGCGTGTCTGTAACAGAAGCACGTGGCTTTATTTCAACATTAGGCAAACCATCAACGATGTAATATTACAAGTAGAATTGGTGATACTGATTTATCAAAGTCGAATTTCGTAATAGAATAACGTCCACTTGAGTTTATTTCTTGGTTCTGTTTCAGTAATTCCCATAGAATTGACAAGAGCCTGGAATATGTTCAATATTCAAACAAATCTTTGCATCTTTCTAACTTTCTTTGAGACGAATAAAAATGCATAATCCACGCTTGCGCAATACCTGCCATCCCCTGAAGAAGTCTGTATAAAGAAGTTTGCTTCCTGAAATTATCAATCGTGACTACCTACAAATTTCGATCATGCGACTTATAATAGGTTTTCATTGGATGCATACAAGATATCACCGAGTGGATTTGTGAGTTTATTATCGGGGTTTGATGCTGTTTTTTTTTTTTTTTTTCCTGTGCGATCTTACAATTCCTTTACAACTTCGACGTAATGTCGGGAAGATAATGATTATTCACTATGTATCAAGTGAAATGAGATTTCACACAGTGATACAAGACATAATATATTTAATTATTACAAAAAGTAATCACCAACCTAAATGAGTATCGTTATTTCTTACAGAGAAAAAAAAACTAAGAATAAAACACCGGTCCTGTTTAAGCCAGTTGACAGAACATGTATGAGCTTTTCAGATGAAACAGGGGAGTCTATACGATGAGAAGAAAAAAAGGAGAGAAAAATAGGCTGGTCATCTAAATTTTGTTTGATTGACGGTAGATAATCTGAAAAGATTTTTCAAACGTAATGTAAAATTATACAAGATGAGGTTTGCCTACAACCTGTGTTTTGGTAATATCTTTCTACGTTTTATATAATATATATATATATATATATATATATATATACATAAATTTTATGGGCAGAGTATCTTGGAGAAGAGATCATCACCATCAATGATAATATTCAATCTACACGTTTGTATATGGGAATGAAGAAGGGGATAGCTGGAAAGGAAAGTGATGAGATGTAATGAGATAAAATGAAGGAGCACTAATTGAGACAAATGTATTACAAAGGAAGAGCAAAACGGCAAAAAAAAGGGCAAAAGTGTACAACATTATGCAAAGATTTTGCAGTCATTTTTTGTGTACATTTGCCTTCCAATTTCGTAGTTACGTAATTGTAGCATTAGCACAATTCAAATTAGAATTCCCATCGAGAATTCAGATGATTCTCATCAATGTGAGAGAGTGTCTTTTCAGACAGGGTCGCAGGTGAGCATTTCCGAGTTCGTCGGAGAAGTTCATTCATTAGAAACAAAAAGGTTGACCACCCGGCAGCTGATAGAAGAAGACGACATGACCATGGGAGAACGGCGAGCACATGTCACACAAGCTTGAAGGTCTAAAATCATTACATCACTTCAGAAAATAACGAAAAGATGATATGTTTGTTGAAATAAACGACATTTCTCCCGACATTCTTCGATCTCTCATAACAGACGGTTAATTTTGCTGAAATGATCTTCTCTTATGTCATGAGTGTAAATCAATTTTATTTTGTTTTATTGTGTATACCAGTCATCGCCCGATAAAAGACAGAAAATGAAGTACTATTCTCATTCAATAAGCATAATGTATAAAGGAAACGAGCATTTGCTGCAATCGTTTATGAATATGAAAATGCTTCAATGCGATTTCACGAAGTCTAAAGGAATGAATGCAAGTAGGTCTATAAACTAAATACAGAGATGTGTAATGCAATTATTATAAAAAAATACGCAGCCACGATAAGTGCATAAACCACTTCAATAGCAGCATGAAAACATTTGATCACATCAATATATGAGATGGACAAGAACATTTCATGCTTTTATTGCTCGAAATTTCTTGCTCCTAAACAAAGAAGACTAGAGTGTTCAATTGAAGCGACGGGTTATCACATCTCCGTCTCTCGCAAAACTAAATCATCACTTCGCAAATTTGGAGTGCTTTCTACAAATTTACATTAAAAAAAAAAAGTTTATTTTCTTTTTAGGCATGAGTTACCATATTCTACTGATTATAAATCGATTGAGCTACAAAACGGTAGTGTGTTGCTAAAACCATTATAACTCAATGATCGCGAAATCATTTGACTTGTGAACTTCCGAAAGAGATGGACTGAAAAACCCAGACTTCTAAACGTATAAATAATTGACAGAGCGACTATAGCCGAAAATTAGCATATTATGAAGAATTCATATAAAACTAGAACCAAAAAAAGACTAAACAGTCGACATCACCATTGTCGGTATCGTCGTAATATGGGATGTAATTTTATTTTGACTGCCTCTTTGAAATGCTGCAAACATCAAATACTGAACATCATAATTTTTGTTTGTGAATTCTAAGCGTATGAGAGAGAGAGAGAGAGAGAGAGAGAAAAAAAAAAAAGACAACTTCTGCCGTATGTCTTGTTTCTCGCTTTATTGCAGCGTATGTCATTGTCGAAGTTTAAATTCTGTAATACATGTTCGTAACAAGTACATGAGAACTTGCACATTGGATTCCCAACAACCATAAAATCATTGGGGTCCGTAAAAGCGGTTACGTAATACATACGAAGCACATCATTATAATGCATTCTATGGACCGGTGCAGAATAAAGAGACTGTCTGTAATCGGCCTTTGAACTTCTCTATTATGCTCATAATCCCCGACTTTTCAGATGGCGTCTACGAGTGCGTCTTAGGAATGTTTTTGTATCAACATCCTGTCTATTCAAGGAGGTACAATGTAACCTGATACTCTGGCCACCTGGTCTATTCAAAGTATTCTTGCCTATAACACGCGCACATGTTACGCTGTGTTTCACCATGATGAATATAATTGTAAGACCCCATAGTGGCAATATCGGCTCTTGCATTGTATGAAAATGATGACTATGATACAGTATATCCTCTATTTGGTTCGTTGGCCGAGTAGATTTTTTGAACGATCTTATAACATAATCACGCTGTCATTCATAAGTATGAGAGAGAGAGAAAAAAAAAAAAGCTTCAAGCAACATCGAAGTTGAGTTTCTCAAACCAATCTTCCATTTGAGTTTGTTTCTTGGTTTTGTTTCAACAATTTCCATAATGTTGACAAAAGCCTGATGGGATGTTCAATATTCAGATAAATCGTTGCATCTTTCTTGCAATCTTTGACAGCTAATGGTGACTAAACCTGCGAACTCCATGCATTTTTGTATAAAGACGTTTGCTTTGTGAAATTATCCATCATGACTGCCTCCAGATTTCGACCATAATTATATGACTTAGGTTTCCATGAGATGAATAAAGGAGATCAACGAGCGCATTTGTAATTTTACTGTCGGGTTTTATGTTGCAAATTTTATGTGCAATCATGATTCCCTTACAACTCTACCGTAATGGCGGGAAGGTATCGTTCACTGCACATCACTTGAAATTAAATGTCACACAGTGATATGATAATCATCAGCAAACGGGATAGATTATTGTTATTCAAGTCAGTTGATGGAGCATTTATGAGCTCTTCCGGTCTGCAAACGACACATCGGAGTCTATGCGATAAGAAGAAAGATTGAGAGATAAAGAGATAAAAAATAGGCTGGTCTTCTAAATTTAGTTCCATGGACGGTAATCTGAACACACTTTTGCAAACGAAATGAAATATTACACACGGCTAGGTCTGCCTATAATCTGTGTTTGGGTGATATCTTATGAGATTATATATAATAATACGGGCAAAGTATCTTGGAAAGGTGATCGCCACCATCAATGGGGATATTCAATCTAAACGATTAATTGTAGATGATGGGAATGAAGAAGTGGATAGCTGGAAAGGAAAGTAATGAGATGCAATAAGATAAATCGAAGCAGCACTAATCGAGGCAATTGTATTACAAAGGAAGAGCAAAACGGCATATTCTAGTGTTCAAAATGGTTCAACATTATGCAAAGATTTTGCAGTCATTTGTGTGTGTGTGTGTGTGTGTGTGTGTGTGTGTGTGTACGTTTGTCTTCTAATTTCACAGTTAGGTAATTCAAAATCGCCTAAAAAAAAAAAAAAAAAAAAGATCGCGCAATGAAGATGTTCATTCAATCTCAGTTTCCTTTCACTATATCCTATCACTTCAAATTACGTAGCCTTAACACAATTCAAATTAGAATGTCCATTGAGAATTCAAATTCGTCTCAATATGAGAGAGCGTCTTTTCAAACAGGGTCGCAGGTGAGCATTCCCGAGTTCGATGGAGAAATTCATTCAATTTAGCAACAAAAAAGGTTGGCCATCCGGCAGCTGTAGAAGAAGCCGACATGATCATGAGCACAAGCCACACAGGCTTGAAGGCCTAAAATTATTACATCACTTCAGAAAATAAGGAAAAGACGTTATTTTTGTTGAAATAAACGACATTTCTCCCGGCATTCTTTGATATCTCATAACAGACGGATAATTTTGCTGAAATGATCTTCTCTTATGTCATGAGTGTAAATCAATATTTTTTTATTGTGTATACCAGTCATCCCCCGATAAAAGACAAAAACAAAAATGAAGTACTAACAATCTCATTCAATAAGCATAATGTATAAAGGAAACGAGCATTTGCTGCAATGAACAATGAATATGAAAATGCTTCAATGCGATTTCACGAAGTCTAATGGAATGAATGAATGTAGGCATACCTAAATGCAGAGATATACGTAGACATAAAAAAATACACAGGCACGATAAGTGCATAAATTACTTCAATAGCAACATGAAAAAAAAATTTGATTACATCGATAAACATGAGATAAGACAAGAACATTAATTTCATGTTTTTATTGCCCGAAATACCTTGCTCCTAAACAAAGTGTTCAATTGAAGCGATGTGGTTATCATATCTCCGTCTCTCGCAAAATTGAATCACCACTTCGCAAATTTGGAGCGCTTTCTACAAAGAAAAAAAAAAGAACAATCGGGGTTTTTTCGGTATAAGTTGTCATATTTGACTGATTATAAATGGATTGAACTCAATGATCGAAAAAATTGACTCGTGAACTTATGAAAGAAGTGGACTGAAAACACCTCAGATTTCTAAATGTATAAGTAATTGACAGAGCGACTATAGCCGAAAATTAGCATATTATGAGGAATTCATACAGAACTAGAACAAAAAAAGACTAAACAGTCGACATCACCATCGCCGGTATCATCGAAATATGGGATATTATTTTATTTTGACTGCTTCTTTGAAATGCTGCAAACATCAAATACCGAACATCATAATTATATCTACAATTTTTTGGCGAATGCTAAACGTATGAGAGGAAAAAATGCCATATGTCTTGTTTACTCGCTTTATTGCAGCGTATTTCGTTGTCGAAGTTTAAATTCTATACATATATGTTGGTTACAACCACATGAGAACTTGCACATTCGCTTCCCAACAACCATAAAATCATTGGGGTCCGTAAAAGTGGTTACGTAATATATACGAAGCACATCACTATAATGCATTCTATGGACCGGTGCAGAAAAAAGAGACTGTCTGTAATCGGCCTTTGAACTTCTCTATTATGCTCATAATCCCCGACTTTTCAGATGGCGTCTACGAGTGCGTCTTAGGAATGTTTTTGTATCAACATCTTGTCTATTCAAGGAGGTACAATGTAACCTGATACTCTGGCCACCTGGTCTATTCAAAGTATTCTTGCCTAAAACACGCACATATGTTAGGCTGTGTTTTACCATGATGAATATATAGGACCCCATAGTGACAATATCGGCTCTTGCGTTGTATGAATATTATACAGTAAATCCTCTATTTGGTTCGTTGGCCAAGTAGATTTTTTGAACGATCTTATAGCATAATCAGGCTGTCATTCATAAGTATGACAGAAAAAAAAAAAAACTTCAAGCATCATCAAAGTTGAGTTTTGCAGACCAATTTTTCATTTGAGTTTGTTTCTTGGTTTTGTTTCAGCAATTATTTTTTTCATAATATTGACAAGAGCCTGATGGGATCTTCAATATTGAAATAAATCACTGCATCTTTCTGGCTGTTTTGACAACTAATGATGACTAAATCTAAAAAATCCATGCTCTTGCGGTACCTGCCATCCACACTGAAGTTTGTGTGTATAAAGAAGTTTGCTTTCTGAAATTATCTATCATGACTGCCTACAGATATAACTTAGGTTTCCCTGGGATAAATAAAAGATATCAACGAGCGCATTTGTGATTTTACTGTTGGGGTTTAAATGCTGCCAATTTTACTAGTGCAATCTTACGATTGATTTACAACTCTATCGTACTGCGGGGAAGATATTGCTCATTACGAATCACATGAAATAAGATTTCACAAAGTGATAAGACATAAGTTATTCATCATATGATAAAAAGTAATCACTAAACAGGAAAGCTGATTGTTTTGATGAATATGTATATTTGATATAACATTTATGAGGTCTTCCGGTCTTCAGGCGAAACATTGGAGTCTATGCGGTAAGAAGAAAGATTGAGAGATAGAGAGAAAAAAATAGGCTGGTCTTCTAAATTATGTTTGATGGATGTAATCACAAGCACAATCACAATCGACTGCGTTGTTTGTACGCAGTACATCCCCTACTCGGTTTGTTCTTGGCCAAGTGGTTTCTTTTTTTTTAACGATTTTATAATATAATCAGAATATTATTCATGACGGTAAAACTCTTCAAACAACTACAAGTAACATCGCTGTCATGATAACAGACACAAAAACATTCACACACATCACATGCATGCAGGAACACGCAAAAGATTTACTTTTGAATTTATTCAATTCGCCGAGTTTTGGTAAATCCCAGGAGTCGGCAGCGGAAGAGAAGAAGAAGGCCAACATTTCATGCCAATGATGGTAAGCAGGTTGCCATGCCGAGATGGCTTTCATAGAAAATCCATAAGTACGACATTGCATTACTGATATAACACGAAGTAGTATGCTACAATACTTTATCATGTAAATGTGTGCTAATAAGGTAGGTGCGTGCACGCAACGGTCTTGACCGCCGCACGCACGCTTTTCACTCGAGTGTGACAATTTGCATACCGATGCAAATGAGATCGCCAGAGCGTGCGGCTGGTCGCTCGTCATTGGTCAGTTTCCCGACCGTTGCGAAGGTCTGAATGTCGTGAAAATTGCACTCATGTTTGTCAATATTTTGCTTGTTTATAGACATAAGATATGACCAATCATCACAAAATGTTCACAGATGGCAACTTTGATGTATGTAGTCCCACAAAATATAAATCATTTTCAACATAGGCATCGTATTGTTGGTGAAATTCTAAGTTTAAAAATGCGTGTTCATTTCACTCTCTCAGCCCGAGTATACTCGGGACCAGTCCACAGCCTGGAAAACGTCAGCCCGAGTATACTCGGGACACGTCCTAAACGGGTTAATGTCCATATTTTTAAAAGTGATCTAGACGGAATATTTGACGACATATATGATGCCAAGGGTCAGTAAAACTTGTAGTTTCGTATGATCTGTAACTGTACACGTTAGATTCTAATTTTTGATTGCATATTGCCATCAATTTTTGCAGAGGGTGTACAAAGCTTTTCGTTGTGGTGTTTTCAATTGTTTTGTGCTTGCATTTTTTCTCGCTGTCAAATAGTTACGAAAGACTGCAGTTGTGGTATGCATCATAGTTTTCTATTCATCACGTGAGTTTAGTGGTTCCTAGAGTTCATTCAATCATTGTGAGTACCTGTTACATAGAGCTTGATTTGACAAAAGGAGTAGCAGGGCTTATTTTTTTAGTGTGATTTGCTCAGTGTATGAACAGTCACACACCACGGCTGCAAACAGTATACTTTGAGCACAAGAGTGATGAAGCTGCCATGCATGATAGTGATGTAGCAAAATGTCTACGAGTCTCTGAAGGTGTGAGGGATTATAGACCATAGTGCTGATGTTTCAAAGATGTTCTGTTCCATCAAAGTACATGTATATCCTTTTTTTAGAGGCAACACAGTGCTGTGTGAACGCCAGCTTTTTCTTGTGTCGTGCTGCAAACATGTTTTACAAGTATGCATGACATTAATAATAATATTATGATAGACACTTACATTGGTCAGTACTATTAATCATTGGTCACTTTCTCAACATTCCAACCTGACAGTGCTAAATTTTCAGCCAGTCAAAAATTGCCACTCTGTTTTTCTAAATCTTTTTCTCTCTCCTTCAAGTAGTTTTTGGGGCATACTTGATGTATTTCAATCTTGTGTCATTTGACACCAAGTAGAGGTGAGAATTGTTAATAAATGTATTCAAACACACTTTTTTCCATCCGTCCAGGCTCGTGTTGTGCATACTCCTACATTTGATGTCATTGATGGCAACTGAAATTCAGATCTTTGTGTCTTTGATTTTTGACTTACCAGAGCCAGCCTGCCTTTGGTTTAATTGTTATTTATGTCTTCATACTGTGTTACCTTTTAAATAAGGTTGGAGATCAGACACAACAGTTGTTGGCCATGGATCCTATAAAATAGGATATTGCTTTATAGTACTCTATTCCTTTTTTTACACCTTTCAAAAACAATGCAGGATGCCATAGTTGTGTTCAGTTGCACACTACAACTAAATGTTGTTTCACTTACTAGTGTGATATATTCTAAAATGTAGAATATCTTTAAAAATGTGGATATTATTCAAAATTGACAGTACAATTCTTAATCTTAAATGCATTGAATATCCAATCAACACTTTGTATTCAGGATGTCCTGCACAAGACTAGAAACATGTATTTTTTTTTTTTTCAAACTGGCATTTTATAGTCACATTCTAAAGTACCTTTATGGAGAATTTTATGAAAAAATGATTAATATTGTATATATGTCATAGTGACTTTGTCATAGTTAATCTTTATTACAGAACACATTAGAGACACAAGTTTAATATGAGATATGAGATGTTAAGAATATTTTCTTCCAATAGGTAAGAGTGCTCGCATATACCTAGCAATATGCGCTAGTGCATTCAGATCTAAATTCAACACAAAGTACTAATGGCTAATTGTACCAAAAAACAATCAAACAAACAAACTTCGGAGATTAGTGAAAACGTATGTGTTTGAATTGTTAAAGTCACAATGGAACTTAACCCTAACTTACCTGGGCTATTTAGCGAGCTTGAATTCCTAGGGGGGGGGGGCGCCATTACCCCCCCCCCCCCCCCCGATTCAGATCTCGGCCGTTGATCACGCGATCGCCGCAAAATTTTGAATGAACATAAAGCCGCATGTAATCTACAAGACTCTTAAGTTAAATTTTCAAAAAATTGCATTTTCTATTTCAAATTAATTATGCAAATAAATGCAAAAAACCTAATTTTCGTCTGTAATTGGCTTATAAAAGCTTATGGAATGCTGATTTTTTGGTGTAAATATTCCTAGTGACATTCCAAACATTTGTGCGTAAAAAAAAAAAAAAATCAGTATCAAACTTAATTTCTTATGTTTTTTATTGTTTTATCATTTTTATGCATTTCCTTGTTTTTTCGAACTCTTGCTTTTATTGTTTTTTCAGCAGAATTTGTTATACACATTTTTTTTAAAACATAATTATACTAAAATAAATTGATTTCAGCCGTTAGGATTAAAAATACGAATCTTTACATGAGTCAATTGAAAAAACACAATTTGTATTGACTTTGTACACAAAATCACGTTTTTGAGCAATTTTGGGGTTGACGAAAATTTTTTGAAGGGGCGTGGCTTCGGAACGGTATGCCCGGGCGGGACAAATGTGACCGTGCACCTCAAAACGAACATAAAGTCGCACACACTGATTTTGCGTGAGGACTGAAAATAAGTGAAATGGGTCAACCTAGCCGAACTTGACTTTTTCATATTTTCTGAAAGAGCGGGTCTTCTTTTACATTATGCTAAAATTTGGTATCATAAAACGAGCAGGAAAGTGTGTTTTTTAGCAGTTTATCTCGACCATTTTTGGTAGAATAGTGTGATTAGGTGTGTCTTTACAATCCCTTTTTCATTTTCTGAAAAACCTTGTCCACACTCTTCACTTTCAACTCTAATAACTTTTGAAAGGATAGTGCTACTGCTTTGAAAGTTGGCATTAATTATGGACAGAATGTGTTAATGAGGCATGCTTAATTTCAGTTTAATCTGATAATCCCTTCATTGTTGTTACTCTGGTGGTTTACTTCCTGTTTTTTGTCCCATTCATCGCACAGCCAGCACGGTTTGGTAAAGATTAAGCGCTTGAATAGACACTGTACTTCAGAGCCTCTTTTCTCAGTTCACACTTTTCCTGAGTTTGTGCTTTCTTTCCAATATTTAGATAGGTTAGGAGAGTCCATTTGATTTGAGTTATACATCATTTTAAAGCTTAAAGTCTGCTCTTTCAGAATATGTTCTTAACTAAAAATTCATGTCTGGCGACTTTTTGTTTGTTTTGAGGTGCAGGGTCACAAATATGGTCTCAAAAGTTGCGCGAGACTTGAAAGTAAAAAGTCAGCGAGCGGCACGGTCAAAAGATATTGCGCACCGGAATGGTCGCGGAATTCGTGGGGGGGGGGGGCATTATGCCCCCCCCCCCCTCCCCCCAGGTAAGTTAGGGTTAACTGCAAAAAGAAAGTATATATGTACACATTCAACATAATAAATATCTTACACTATGTGTATTGACCCAAGCATGATATGATAATATATCATCATGAAATGAAAGATGAAAAAGTGCTACAAGTATTAGCCCGACTATACATCTAACAAAAAATATTAACAAGCTCTGCATGCCCAAAGCCCAATTTTGATATCTCTTGGTGCTTTTGTGACCAAGGAACACGAGGGCACTATTGAGGCATGAACAAAAGACAACCATTAGTCTACGTGACTTTACATTGCTTTGATTTATAATGGCTAATCATTTGGGTTTTGTGTGTGTGCTCTGAATTTGGCTCTCCAGAGCTCACTGTAATATTGCTTTTGCCAAAGTTTGCACACAGATCATTAAACATCAACATCTACTGCATGTACAATGTATGTGCCTTTCTGTTTGAATAGAATAGCATTGTCTGTTTGTGCTAAATATGTTACAAGTACATTACAAGTTATGTGGGAACATTTCCTAGCAGACACCTTTGAATATTAAACATGTACATGTATTTCAAACACCTTGATATGTTTGTGGACTTAGCCCTGCATTTTCTTTTTCTATTTTTTTTTACGTGGCCTCCATGTAATATCTGTATAGCGGTTCCTCTATAGGATTTGTCCACATGTATTCTGAATAGCATTTTTTTTTATTCTTTTTTTTTTTGGCTTTTGATTGATGTCAGCAAGTGTTAACATCTCTTAAATAAATCACATTTTTGCTGTGTTGAGGAAAAATTACTTTAGATTGTTGTGTTTTGTGTACCTAGAATCTTATCAGTATGAAAGGCTTTTTGTGGCAAGAAATATATATACACACACACCCACACACTCACACACAACTTATTTTGCTTGAATTAACTAAATCAGAGGCGAATCCAGGCGGGCGCGCACCGGGTGTGCGCCCCCTCTTAATTTTGTGTCAAAACAAAAGAAATTCAAAAAAGAAGTAGGGCATGCACCCCCCTTTAATTTTGTAATGGCGCCGCCCCTTAACGGAATTCCTGGATCCCCCCCCCCCCCTCTGTAAATTATGATGAAACTGCAACTGTTCACGGCAGGCAAATTTCGTAATTTGGAGACTTGAGAGTCAAAGGCCTTTTTCAGCATGAAACATCCGTGACTTACCACTTTGCACTAAAAAATGATACAAAATAATGTTAACAAAATCATCATCTATGTTTATCTTTATACTTTACTTTAGGGCTATAGCGAAGCTTCGATACAATTTAAAGACAAATTCTGGTTTGGAGGACTTGGTTATATTGGGAAACGCATCTATCTCATTGTCTCTGTGTGTATTTGTGTGTGTGTGTGTTATTCAAAACCATCGTCAACGTGACAAATGTATTGTATCTCACACTTCCATGATTGATTTGCGGAAGATGTACAGCTTGTCGACAGTGCAGAAAGCAATGTCTCCTGAACTTTTGAATTCCTGCAGGTAGAACCACTTTCGCTCAGGGATGTCAATACGCTGACCGTCAATGAGTGTTTCCTTGTACTTCAGGTCACAGGTGTAATGATCGATGCTGAGTACATTTTCTTTCTTATTAACCCAGGCTATCAAGATGGAGCCATCGCTGCAAACTGTCGGATAGGCCTGGTAGATGTCGGCATCCTTCCTGACAGTGCTCTTTAACTCACCGGTCTCGTTGATTACTTTCACGGAGTTACTATGGGTTTGCATGACAAGCTCCTTGTTTGATTTCAAAGTGAAGTGTTGTTGAGGTGTGTAGTCTTTGCAGGGTATCTCACGCACTGCCTTCCCACCTGACTTCATGAAAACTTTGATCAGATGAGCTTTCCTGTAGCTGACATAAATGCGACCTTCACCGTCTACTGAAACTTCGCTAAATCCGCCCTCACTGTATGTCAAAGTGTCAAATTCTACGTCACATTTTTCACCGTTTACAGCAAAAAGTGACATGTTGTTTGACGTGTCAACAATGATGCAGCGACCATCTGAGAGATACTCAATGTTTCTAATTCGTGTGTCCTTATGATCACTTTTCGGTGATAGCTTGCCTTTTCGCGTGTAATGATAAACCCCACCTAAGTGAGATCCAACGGCCATCTGACCGGTCGGTGTTCGAACCATTTTGTTCATACAATCCTTCACAGGAAGCTCTTTCTCCACAACCTTTCTCCACTCTACTCTCTGAAGTTTGCCAAGATGGAGCTCATTGCTTGCTGTGTTTGACTGAAACCGAATGCATTTCACACGTGCTTCGAAAGAACTGGCGTCAGTTAGATCTGGTTTATCTTTCCCAATCGCACACTTCAATTCGTCGAAAAGTGACTGGTGCATCGCAATTGTGCCGCCCTCTAGCGGCGCCTTTAAACTTTTGTTTGCCAACTCCGAGGAACCTTTGATTCTTGCAATCTGCGTCTTAGTATCATCCAACATATCCTTGAATTTTTGTTCTGCTTCTGTCTTCTGTTCCTCAAGTTGTCGAATCAGTTTCTCCTTCCTCATCGTCAGTTTCCTCACATATTCGTCGTAAGTCTTATTGATTTCTTTCTTTTTCTCTTCGATATGTGCGATGGCGTTTGTTCTTTGCTGGCTTACATTTTTGATGAAAGTTTCTAAATCATCTTGAAAAACTTTGTTTTGCTCATTTAGTTCATTCATTTCTTGTAATCTCTGTTTGCTGTACTCGGCGTTGCTCAATACTCTGTGATCTTTCGGCTGGTGATCCAGCATTCGACACCTCATACACATTATCTTCAGACAATCAAGGCAAATATCCGAACAGTTAGTGCTCTCCGTCATCCTGATTATGACTAGGACATAAAACCTTCTTTTTGATGTGCGCCCTCCCTTGTTTGATGTCTTCAACGGTGACCATCTGGTGGCTAGTGTGTGTTGGCCACTCATTGTGCTTCACGAGACATTTATCACACATGTAAGCCTTACAACTTTGGCAGTAGGTCTTTGCGTTAGGGCGATCTACCGAGGTACATATCGTGCATGGCTGAATGGCCCCTGCCATATCATCTACCAAAGACTGGACCTGAAGGTTAGTCTTAAGGTTCGATACATTCCCGTCTTTCACCTCAGTCTTCGTGCGGCAGAGTGGACAGGAAATATGATTGGGATTCCTGCCTGAAGCTTGAAGGAGACAGAGGCAGTCCTTGCAGAAAGTGTGACCGCATGACAGAAATTTTGGTGTTTTCAGGAGATCGATACACAGAGGGCACTGGAGACTTTTTGTGACAGCTTCTTCCAGTGAAGACATTGCGAAGAATTCTGAAGGAAAAAAAAAATCGTCAAGAAGTTTTTATGACACAAGGAAAACTGTAAAAGGATAAAGTAGATTCTTCAGCTGTCACTTGATTCAGTCTAAATACACGGCATTACGGTGCGTAATTCAGATTGTCAAATCAGTGTAACTTTAGTTTAGTTTAGTAAACAAGGACGCGGCGTCTCCTATATAGGTCGGTATCTCTGTGCATGTTTCTACCACAGTATTTTTAGAAACTTATGTAACCTACAATTTTGTACTCAATGTGCAGCACATGAATGATTGACAGACATTACCAGATATAGTTCTTCCTCACCAAAAGATGTTTTGTGTGCAACCTAATATTCCCGCAACGACTTATGAAATCGTGATATGTGTGCAATATTTTATAAGTTGATATTTCCCAATCAGCAACAGATTAAGGCAAAGCTATAGTAGTCAGGCAAGAAATGAACAAGTGAGAATGGAGATTTAGTGCCAGAAAGAGTGTGTGTGTGTGGGTGCGTGTGTATGTGTGTCTAAAAGAGAGAGAGGGAGAGAGCGAGAGAGAGCCAGACAGAGAGACAAAGGGGGGAGGAGAGGGAGAGAAAAGACAGAACCCTTTTAAGTTTTAACGTGGTGAATTCTACGTCAGACGATTTGATACAAACATTCATGTCTTACATTGGTCCGTTCAAAGTTATCTCTGGAAGCATACGCAGTGGTATCACTTTCGACCAGGGGCTGCCAATCTACCCGTATAACGTCAAGTACTGCGAGCATCTTTAGTTATTTTTTGTAGCGAAAGTTTGGATCTCTGGAGCTCTTACTCAGTTGTTTTCACTTCATATCTTTCTCTTATACTTTAGACTATACTGTAACTCCTTGAATTTTATCTTTCCGTCCTCTTTTACATTCCTCACAACCAAACGGTCTTTTTCTACTTCACAACTTAACAATTGTCTGTGTTTGTGTGTGTGTGTGTGTGTGTGTGTGTGTGTGTCATGATGTTTGCATTAATTGTTTGTATTTTGTTATTGTGTAGTATGTTGAAAATTTGTGGAAGAAAGTAATCGACTGTTTAAGATGATTGATCTTCAAAATATAGAGTGGAAAGATGTTCATATAGGTATTATAGGAACGGATCCTAAATAAAACATTATAATACAATAATTTCTATTCTGAAATATATTATTTGGGATTTGGATTTGATTTGAAAAACGATTCTTATAAATTGTAAGAAAGATATTTGGTGGGATTAAGTGTCTAGGATAGATTAATATTTGTTTTGGTTTGGGAGGGGGAGGGCTGGTTGAATTTTTATGAATAATTTCATTCCAGATTTGTATAATGTATTTCTTATTGCTTTTTTTATGTATATACTCCTATAAGTGGAGTATGAGTTATATGATCCAGTATTTATAACGGATATATGTTTGACATATGTCAATAGTTTCTCGTGAAGAAATTATCAGTGGTATTGATTTGTACTTAAGTTATTCATGTTGAAAAGAGATTGTGAGCAGTATAAATTGGAAAAAATGGATATGTTTTTGCGTTTATTGTATTTGTATTGTTTTTCTTCATGTTACTCCAAGAATGGGTTAATTTATGAATGATTTGGATAAAATAAATATTTTCAAGGAAAATTAAAGCTCTTTCCTGCAACAGTCCTTTTTAGGATCCAATCCACCCCCCCCCCCCCACTGTCGCAGTATAGACTCGTCTTTGTTCTTTCTATTATATCTGATTTGTCCTCCAATTGCCTCTTTCCAGCTTTTCTTTATTCGCTCCTTTTGTAGTTTTGATTCGGTGTTCCATTTAGTCCACATCATTTACAGGATTCATGTTTCTCTCCTTTCGTTTAGTGAAATAACTGTCAGAAATTTACATCTTCGTCACTTTTTTTTATCTTCATGATTTTCCATTCTTCAGCTTCCCTCTCTCCCATCCCTCCTCTCTGTAACATCTTTGTACTTCCAACGATTACCGAATCCTTTACCCAATGTCCACTCTCTATATTTTTCCGTGCTCTCACTAATATTTTGCCCTTCTTAGACTCACCCTTAGAATATCGCATCGCTTTCCACAGTCTGTCCTCGTATAGGCTTTTCTTTCACAAAGCAGCGGCCTCAGCAAAGGACTGCAGTAGGCCCAATACACATAGTGTAACCGCAAACCTCTGCTCTTCATTTACATCGTCATGCGAATCTTCACACAACATACGTCAGAAGGTAAGTATGAAGGTATACCTGTGATATTAACCTAACAAGAAAATATTTAGTGGGGGTTACAGAGGATAGGAAAACAAGCTCTATACGCGTACTAGACTCCAAAATAAATAATCGGAGTAACTACGTAAAAGATAACATGAAGTAGTTACTTTACTTACCTGTGAACGTGTACTCAAGTAGATAAGGAAGTCTTGCACTCACGGGAATTTCTGAATTGAACTCAACATCGACAGATGTGTGAGTAATAGGTAGTAATTTGACATTCTTAGTACATTATTACAAACTTACTGAAGTGTGCCGATGTTTACTTTGGAACTGACAATGTGTACTTAAAGGGATGATATAATTTAAGATGGGGCTTCAGGTTTCCAACTTTTCTTGTCAGATCATTAGAAACCACTTCTAAAATATGAAAGAGCAAACACTTCTAAGAGGGATTTAAAGTTTATTTCATGAATAATGATTTTAACATGACAGAGATATCCATAAGCAAAGTGGTCCTATAAAACGTGGGACCCAACTTTTATAAGGACCAGTTTTTTAACTTTGTTTCTAACTGTCTCTCCTATTTGAAAACCGACCTTCATCTGATATAATTTAAATTCCTTTTAGAATTGTACGCTTTTTAATATTTCATAAGTGATTTCTAATCATCTCCCAATAAATCAAAACCTGAATCCCCATCCCAGCCAAAACTATACAATCCCGTTAACATCTTAGTTAGATGAATTATATTTTTCTTCTCATGGTTACCTTCAAGGCAGCAACCATGTCACGGCACATTTTGGTAAATCGGCACATTTTGGAAAATTACCAAAATGTGCAAGTTACCAAAATGTGCCGTCACGATGTCACGGCACATTTTGGTAACTGCACATTTTGGTAATTTACCAAAATGTGCCGATAGTGCACCTATACCTGACGGGATCAACTGTTACCAAAATGTGCAGTTAAAAGTGGATTTGCCTGCACATTTTGGACAATATGCACATTTTGGTAACTGAACTAAAAACCCATGGATGGGCTTCCATTGAGATTTATAATACGGTCAAGGAGTTAAGGTGATATGGTCCTGCAGTAAAGACAGGCAAGACACTAATTTAGCTCACTCAAGCTGAAGGCTCGAGTAAGCTATTGCGATTGCTTTTCGTGCGGGTATGCTGTGTGACCTGCGTGCCAGGTGCTGACAACTCAGTGAAGGAATTCCTCTGAAGGAATAGCAGAAGTACCATCAGAATGTCATTAATTTGGCCGCATACGGGGACTTCGAAATACATGCGTGGGAGTTGCCTGCGAGGTGCTGCCGCTAAGGGCCTCCTACTGGCGTTCTGCGTGTACCTCTGCGGGCAATTCCCGCGACTCTCCCGGAAAAAGTTTTGGTCATGCTGTAAACTTAGCTGCGGGTAAATCGGACTTGCGTGCGCACCTCCAGGCAAATACAGGCGAGATACGCGCTAGGTACTGTCAGGTGCGGACCAACTGCGGAGAGCCCCGGGTAGCAAATTTGCCTCCCCGCAAGTCAAACTTCCCCAGATACGATATGACAAGGCCTTGAGCATGTTCAAAATATGTTCCGAGTGAGTTGCGAGGGTACACACAGAACACCAGTAGGAGACCCTTACCGGCAGCACCTTGCAGACAACTCCAACGCAGGTACTTCCCAGTACCAGTAAGTCGCTCGTAACAGAAAGCGGATCGGTTTCAAAGTTCTTAAGTAGGTCAAACGGAATACACGCAAGTAGAAGGTAAGTAGCACGCGTCTAGCAAAGAAGACACAAGTGTGAAACTCGTAAACATGTTTGTCCGCCTTCAGAAAATTTTCCTGCGCGCTGAAAAATCCCTACTCGCAACAAGTCCGCGTAGCTTGCCCGGAAAGGTGTGACACGGCCTGTCTTTCCGGGCAAGCCTTGCGTGCGACTTGCGAAGAACAATTTTTACTACCCGGAGGTCCCCACAGATGACCTGCACGTAACAGTACCTAGCACGTATCTCACCCGTAGTCGCCCGGAGGTGTGCTCGCAAATCCTTTTACCCGTAACCATGTTAAGGCCTTGTCACACCTTTCCGGGCAAGCTACGCGGGCTTGTTGCGCGTAGGGATTTTTCAGCGCGCAGGAAAATTTTCTGAAGGCGGACAAACATGTTTACGAGTTTCACACTTGTGTCTTCTTTGCTAGACGCGTGCTACTTTCCAGCATACCGGACAATTTCTGAGGGCGGACATGGATTTGGGCGAGATGTGCACTTGTCTTACTTGCTGGATGCGTGCTACTTATGTTCTTCTTGCGGGTATTCTGTGTGACCTGCGTGCCAGGCTTGTGGGGGCTGACAACTCAGAAATTCATCTGAAGGAATGGCAGAAGTCCAACAGAAATGACAGAATGTCATTATCTTGGCCGCGCCGACCGTATACGGGGACTGCGAAGTACCTGCATGGGAGTTGCCTGCGAGATGCTGCTCAAAACTTGGCTTTGAGTAAATCGGACTTGCGTGCGCAGCTCCGGGCAACTACGGGCGAGATAATTTTCCTGCGTGCTGGAAAAACCTTACTCGCAACAAGCCCGCGTAGCTTGCCCGGAAAGGTGTGACATGGCCTTTAGGCTGCCGAACTCATTCAGTGGGGACAAAAACCAACTGCACTTGTTTTTGTGAGGATTCTGGAGGAGCAGAAAGTTACCAAAATGTGCCGTCAATGTCCTGCACATTTTGGTAACTGCACATTCTGGTAAATTTACCAAAATGTGCAATTTACCAAAATATGCCGTAACAAACCCTCCGATCAGACGCTTTGTCAAAGACGTAATCTATTCGCATTCCGCAAAATCGTAAATGTATACTATTTGCATTCGTGAATGGTGCAGTTATTTCGTCCACAAGGATGAGTTATTTAACTGTCGTGAACTATGTACTACCCTGCACATACTACATGTAATTTGCCTTTTCAGAACTGACAACATGTAAATAGAAGATGATTCGAATATCACCAAGAACTTTTTCGTATGTTTGAAAATAAAACCTGCGTGAAAATTGCAAGCTTTGATCATCTGTCATTCTGATATCCCGTTATATTATTGCTAATCACGTAACATGATGATTGGACCACAAAATCCGATTGTGATGTAGGTCCCCTATACCAGTAGGATGAGAATGTCTGCTGCATTTGACAATGAATCGTATCACACCAATACCTCTGCCCCATACCACCTACCCAATTTTGGTAGAAGCAGTTTCAAAGCAAAATCTTCTCTAGAACAGTAATTGGAAGACGTTGTCACCATGATGATAAATGACGTGCTTCCACCCTAAACTGAGACGACTAAGAGTCTTTTGACTTCCTCTGTGGGCCCTTGTCACAGTACCTCTGTTTGTCCGCCATGTTGTAAAACAAGAAATTTTCGCGTGCATGAAACTTTCTCCAATGTTTCTCCAACTAAGATTCGCGAAATCAAAATGCATTGGAAAGTTTTTTGCCTGCATGACAATTTACTGAACTGCAGTGGCAATTCGTGAACATTTCATGCCGCGAATATTTCTGGTTTTCCAGTAGCCTCCCGTCTACCCATATAATATCAAATCTTGCCAGCCTATGTTAGTTCATTATAGTGCTACACATTATGCCAGATGCGATTTCCAGTCGCACTGAATTATTTATGTGCAAATACTTCCTCGATCCATTTGTGTTTTTTTTTTTGTTCTCTAGTTGGAGGAAAAAAAAATAAAAGAGAGAAAATAAAATCGCTTCGTGGGAAACCTTAAAGGTCCTGTTTACCTTTGGAAGCAGTGATTTAACAAAAAATCTTCAAGATATCACATTTGCTGCATTAATTGTGTTTGTTTGTGAGTATCACAAAACATTCTGCAATACAAATGTTCGCAATAACGACTAGATTACAAGGAGATATCAGTGTTTTTCTCAGCAGACCATAACTGTAGACGATTTAGTCTGGAAATATTTTCACAGTCTGTGTGTTTAACAATACTTCCATTATACGGATTCAAATTTTTACAGTGATTATTTCTATCTCTAACGCACATTTTAGACCATTTTTCAAAAACTATTTGTGGGCTTTTATTTCATCTGCTTATGGTAAAGTATGCCTTTAAGGGTGTCAATAGGGAGGGAAGATACCACTTTATTCCACATCGGATGGCCAAAGTCGAGGTGTGTGGGAAGTACAAAGACTCCCCCTCCAAACGCAGTCAAACACATATCTTCTATTCTTTTCTTCATGTCATGTTGATGTCTGAAAAGCACTTAATTCTTTTTCATCCGTCAGGCGTGAATTCGGTATTTGCCATAGTAGTCTTGTACACTGTTCTTCTCTCGTTCGACCTATGTTGTCACTGCCACTGACTTTTGACATTCATATCATGATATGCAAGGTGGTAAAAACTAAACGACCATCATTATAACTGCATGCATTCCTTGAAGCTATTTGGGCTTTGCTCAGTAGATGCCAACAGTGTAAAATCGCTGATAAAGCCGGATACATAATTTCTTTTTACTCTCTGATTCGTTCACTTGTTCGTTTTTGTTGTTGTTTGTGTTTTGGTGTTTTGTTTTGTTTTAATTTTGGTTTCTTTGCTTGAAGTCCAATTCAACGAGGTCAAAACTCCGAAACCGCGGGACTCCCATGTGATACACATACACGCATAATGTAACACCACACTCGCGCACACACACACACACACACACACACACACACACGTAGACACACATAGTCAAAGCCTCGTGGTATAGTGGCGCTCCCCGGAAAGCAGTAGATGACTGGTTCGAGTCCCGCTGGTTCCTTTTTTTTTCCGACAGGTTTGTTAATTCTAAATACAGATCACCAGTTGCGATCTTAACGAATTATTTTGTAGAGGGAGACAAACTGAAGAAACTCACACCTCAACATTTACCCCTCTGAATAATAATCATTCATTTTTTTTTTTATTTAATTTCCGGCCAAAGCATATAATATGACATTGCATATACAAAAAGTCAGTACAAAGTAACTTTTACATGACCAAATGAAATTTTAATACACGTCATTTGTTTACATGAAACAAAAAACATATAATGGCACTATGATCTTTCCAAGATATAGCTGTGCTTTAATCATTATAATCACAGGCTGCAACGTGTTGACATATTATTTGTATTATCTGTCAGATGATTGTCTTAAAGTCTTTTGCGGGGTCAAGTACTCCTCCTATGGTTATCATTTTCCATTGATTTTCTGTTTTATCAACGTTAAAACCACTTCAGCTGATATTGTTACTGTACAGAACTGTCCAAAGCACAATTGCAAATAGGACTCAGATCTATACCAAAATATTAAGGATAACTTCTGCAAAGAAATCTATCAAAAGACACACACACACACACACACACACAATAAATGTAAGTCAGCATATACCGCCCGATGGTAGCGAGCTGTAGATCTGTTGCGCTTATGTTCGCAAATCGCCTTCTCCCGGGTTGGACAATGGACACTAACTGCCTCGCGCATGTGCAGCACAGTTTTTGCCTATCAGTAGCGTCTTAGCGTTCGCGTCTCAGATCTAAAGCTCTCTACCTGGGAGACGAGGATGTTGACAAATAACCAATGCTGTACATGGATAGGAAATCATTCTCTCATAATTATAAAGGAGTAGGCTCTTGACACGTATTCCAGGTCATTGGAAGGACATACAAGCAAATAGTACCAAAGTCCATTCATTTTCACTCTGTACAGAACAGCATTTCTTCCATCTTTATTTCGTCTCATGGAAGGCGTCTTTCAAAAACACAAAATATTACATGCATATCAAAAATCAATACATGTAGGTACAAAATCAAATTTTTTTTTAATTTACACAAGCATCTCCCCGTGACCAACTTGAAGTAATTGAATAAGGAAACTAAGGAATTGGCCTACGGTGCATTTTGTGTGTACAAGAGGAACATAATTTACATTAGATTTTCTGGCACCATCTTATCAACCGCATACACTTTGGAAAGTGGAAAGCAAATCGTACGCATCGTTGTATACGGCCACTCTTGTATAGTATATCAAGAAAAAAATACAATCATACTTTTGGAATTGATGACTTCCAATTTGATTAAATTGTCCAAAAATGCTATTTCAGGGTGAAAAGATAACATCTTAGGTTTATTTTGCAGAAACCCTAATTTAATTTGGTTAGGATAAGTAGTCACAGAGAAATGTGGATCGCTGTGCTGAATGTCATGGGTCTGATTCTTCCAAGTTTAGCACTTGCATGCTCATGGATTTTCATATTAATGTGTGAATACAATAGACAGAACTTGGAGGGAAGAGATTCCTGACATGCTCAATAAAAATTCTCATTTCTCTTTGACCACTGAAGATAATTACGATAGCTTCGATGTCAATTCGCGAAAACAACATCTCGCGAAAATGTACGTGACCTCCTCCTTCGCGAAAATGTCTGTACGCAAAAATAACAGCTTATACCAGTATACGGTAAAAGGGCATAATTTCATACAGTACACTGAAGCTTAACAGGAAACAGAAACCGTGACGACTGCTTTAGTCAAATACATGTAGTATTGAAAGAAAGGGTAACTAGTAATAAAAGAGACCCACATAATAACTCAGACAATGATCCCATCGATAAAATATCAAAGATTGTCGACAACACATCACATCTGATGTGTTCTTATAGGAGAAAAGTTGGGAGTTGAGCCTCAATCTACTGAAAAAAAAATGTGAGAAAAAGGAAGAATTTGCCCTCTCTCTATATGGTAAGGAATGATTATGAACTTATCTGCCCTGCAACATTTTTATCATAGTTTGTGCATGCAGATGGTTGGAAATGTTATTATGTATCAGTACACTGGGTATCAGACAGTTTCTGGACTATTATTTCTGTAGGTTGTTATCTGAGCACCAGATGAGAATGATAATGGTATTCATATTCATTTCTTCTCATCGTTTTATTCATTATGTGGTAATCTTGATGCTGAGACTAGTCCATCTCAAACTCGGTTGAAGTGCGATACCAGGTTATTACAAAACACGTCTCACCAAGGTGCCCAATTACAATTCTGGGCAATAGTCTTTTTTTTAACAGGCGACTTCCCATTCAGACTACTTGCCTGACAGTGAGTTTTTGTCATCCCACTATGAAATATGAATCGTATTTCTTCATTCAAGACTCATGCTTAATTCATAATCTTGTTTTAGTCATGGGGGTAAAGTTTTATAGCACTTTACAATTTTTGGTGGTAAGACACAAACAAAAGCAGACACACAAAGCTCTTGCAATTGCCAATGTTTTGAAATGATATTGATTAAAGGGTAAACATACTGTGAAAAGTAAAGAATGCATACATTTTCATGTAGTGTATCATAAATTATACATCTGAATTTATCTGATTGAGTCACATGTGTTTTCCATTGCTGAATACTTGACGTTTCACAGCATTTGCTTTCTCTTGAGCCGAAAAGCTCGCAACACTTATCTTGAGGTCATTCAAAATAACATGTCAGGTATTGCGGATTTTTTAGGTTTTTTGTTTAAAGGAAGTCATAACACTTAAAAAAAAAAGAACCTTATCTTGACTTCACTAACCAACCAGCAAACTGACAGCACTGCGAGTATCATTAATGAGTAACACACACAATAGTATTTATCTTACACTGACATCATATCATATGACATATTATTTAGAAAAGGGGCACTTCTTTTGATATAGCTAAAATATACGTGCATGAGTGCAAGCGGCGCTGTTATGCTCGACATACCTATTATCACATCATACTATTTATGTACAATAGGATGGTGCGCTGACAGATGAGTGGCCGTAAATGTGATTTGTCGCTCTCTGTCCTATAAATATGCCCTGAGATAAGGACATTCGCGCAATTAATGTCTATTTTCAGATAGACAAAATGACAGCATCCACGCAGAAAATTGAATATCTTTGGTTGAATGTATGAAATCGGACAAAAATTGAGGATTTCACAGCAAATTGTGTGATTAGTGTGTATGTACAATTGTAAGTACTTCCTACGTTTGATAATAGGCTTTGGATTTAAAGGGAAAAAAGTTTTTTTTTTTTCTTAGTTTAGCGTAATCTCTGGTAAACAAAAAAAAAATGTATGCTTAAGAATCTTTGATAAACGAAGACGTGCTGATGCATTACGTGTTGATGGATGTATCAGTGGGGTTGTCAAACAGATAAATGGTTTATTACCAACTTTGTAAAAGACAAGTATATAGGAACGTGGGGCAGGATGGGCCACATTGGTTTCACTAAATGTGCTTTATTTCAAATACTACGTCACAAGCTACCACATGAAACAGGATTTGCAAAGATTGTGTAAGGCAACACAATCACACGTAATATCATCTTAATTGCCTTCTTTTATTTTACGTAATAGCCATCTCAAAATAGCCATATCTGTCCCATCCTGCCCCACATACGTGGGGCACGATGGGATAAACAATGAAGACGCATATTTCCGTGTTCCACTTGAAACGGTCGCTCTTTCTTTTGTAATTCCGGACCATTCTGAAACTGAAAAAAAGAGAATAAAACATAAATATCAGCCACATCAAATATGACGGGGCAAGATGGGATACCCGCCCATCCTGCCCCGAGGTGGATGTCCCTCCTGCCCCATGCACACCCTACACTTCTAAGCTCTACACAATACATGCAATGACATACAGTCTGCCTACATTTTGTGAAATAAACTTGATGTATATACAGTAAAAACCATACGATATCAACGTTCTACCTTTCTTCATATTATACCAGGGATACTATACATTTCTTAACTGCGGATATTCTGCCGTCATCAATATCAATTTTTTTTTTTTTTTTTTTGCGTTTGTCCACCAAAGCTCAAGAGAATCTCAGCTTCACAGAGCGTAAAGATGGCTTCCTGACAGCGTGCTTTTTATCAGTGCAGATTATAGTGCCCTCTGATGCTTACTTAGATAGTTATTGCATTGTCCCATCCTGCCCCGGTGTCCCATCTTCCCCCACCTTCCCCTATGGGGTAGAGGTTACAGGAAAGCAGGTAAATCAAGTGCAGTGGCGGATCCAGAGGAGGAGCGCGTCCCCTCTTTATTTGTTGTTAAAACAAAGAAATAAAAAGAAAAACATGAGATGAAACCCGGAAGTAGCACCAGAAATATGATTTGCGCCCCCCCCCCCCTCTTTTACGGAATTCCTGGATCAGCCCTAGAAGTGGGCTACTTGGAAATGGTGTGTCAGTTCATCCTACATCTTTTCTCCTGTACATCAAGAGCCAGCCACGAAGGAAAAAATAATCGTTATTATTGTGTATTTATAATCGTTGAAGTAAAAAATGCATCCATTATCTTTCAACGCGCCACCATTTACTTATAGCCTACATGCACCTACTTAGCCTATATGTACACACATGCACCCTAAACACACGGGTTTACTCAGATACCCTCACAACTGTGTAATGACAAGTTTTCTATTTCACAACGCTGCGTAACATACTGCACACATTCACACGTTCAATCTTTCTCTTGAAATATTCACACAAGGGCTGAGGAGGGATAAAAAAAAAAAAATGCTGACCTCACTTAGCATACAGTAAACTGCCAGCACTACTAGTATCATTGATGAGTGATACACAAAGTAGTATATACAGTGACATTAATGATAAGTAACAAAAAATGGTATACTCTGACATCATTATTATGACATCTAATATCTACATTTGTTACGGCTAAAATATACGTGCATATGTGCAAACGGCGTTATTGCGCTCGACATAGAAGACATTAATTTTATACAATCTTAGCCTACATATAGTGAACCTCCTATATCATTTTGACAAAAATTTTATTGATCACATCAAAGAAATCTTCAACGGATAAAATACATATAAAAGTTTGTTTGCAAAACCGATAAGTCCATATTTGCCAAATGGAGATATATGCGATTAAAGGTCAAGAAAAATAATAAGAATAATAAGAAAATTGTTGCTTCTTTTGACCATAACTTCAAAAATGTACCTCTACTCTAGTGACCAATATATCATCTGAAAGGTATCATTTTGTACTTTATGACAGAGACCGTACTTCAAAATCTTCAAAAATGGACTTATCGGTTTTTGCGAACAAACTCATCATATATATAACTACCATATTTTATGTGCTTCCTGTAGAACACAAAGCCCGTTATACGAGAATTGTTTTAATCTATAACTACTTTAACAACCCTATGATCGAGACGGATGCCCAATATAACAAACCTCACTATTCACCAAACTTCCTTGAAGCTCCTCACAATGTTACGGTTTGATACAGCCTCCTATCCTCTTGGACAGTAAGTCGATTCAACCAGGGATGTCACCCTGATCCATCCGTTTTCAGACAAACATTTACCACAGGTTTTGAATTTCCCTGCCGACTCTTTTAGCGTACAGCAGTACATAGGGGACACAAATGAGAGAGTTCTAGCAAGATTTCCGTTGATGCTTGAAAATCGTGATATTTGGGCCCGTATAAAAATCAGTATCATTCATGGTTTTGTTGTTGTTGTTGTTGTTGTTGTTTGTAATTGTTTGTCTGTCAAAGTTCACAGAGATTGAAATAATGAGAACTGAAGAAGGAAACAGAAAACAGCCAACACATTACACTATGTTACAACATACACTATATTCAAATGAACCCTCAACATTGTCCTCCAAGGCACAAAACTAAAAATTGCAAAAAAATGACATGTTCTCTTTCATTTGCAAATGCCCTTCACGATAACATTGACAACAAAAGACCAGTTTAACACAATGAGAGACATGAATGAAATAGGATAAAATAAGTTTTTTTTTCTTTATCTCTTTATAACCTCTAAGAAAAACAAAGTGGGAAACTAAAGGGGAAAAATAAGAATTTTCTGTTAAGTTTAACTTCAAGACATAGGAAATAATGAGCATACACATGATTAAAGGAGCAGAATTTCTTCATTTATTTTTTTTTAATATAGTGATTTAAGAATGCTTGTGAGAATTTCAAGAACCAAACATTATTTACAATATCCTAATTTGAAAAAAAGCTCAAATTTCTACCATTTTTGTTAATTATTACTTCTTCTCTTATTTCACTTGAATTTAGATTTGACATAAGATGCTTTATTTTCCTCCATTATTTTTAGCCTTCATTGATCTTTTGGGCTTTAAAGATATCATAGATATCAAAAGTTTATTTTTGCAACACAATTCATGTTTCTTTTTGTGTGAAATTTGTTGTTTGTTCTTATTGTTCTGTGGAAGAGCACATACGCATGAATGGCAACTTGTTCAGTTTTGCAATGTTTACGTTTATGCCCTGGAAAAGAAAAACATTGGTGTTCACTCATGCGTATTTTCCCCCTTTTGTTGACCTACCAGGTTGATCGCCAATTAAATTACCTTCCATATGGTATATAATGCACTAGCTTTCAGCCAAATACTCTGTGAGAAATCTGAACTTGAAATAGCGTTTACTTTCTTCTTTTTTTTTTTTTTTTTTTTTTGCTGAGTGTATATATCGACACTGACATAATGATTATGACATGTAATCTCTATATTCGATATGGCTCAAATGCACGTGCATTATAACAATTGGCGCTGTTGCGCTCGGCGTATAGACATTAATTTGATACAGCCGGAGCCTGTTACATGCACTACACCTACTGATTATTACGGTGAGTTGATCACATGAGTATAAAAGGAGACTTGAACAAAATAATACATCCACTATGTGTGCTTATACACTTGGACATTACGCCGGTTATAAAGAATGATTTCAATAAAACAAGCTTAACAAACTAATGATTGAGTTGGATTTACCCAAGATTAAAAAAAAAACAAAAAAAAAAACGTATGGTTCACCAACCTACCAACGCGACCAAGCTCCTGCAAACTCTGTATGATGTGACTGTTTGATGTAGCTTCCACTTAGGTGCTAAATTGGTGCAACCAGGAGTTAGCATGGTTAGACTGGAGATTTCTGTCTCCCTGATTCGCTGACCAAGACAACGAGTTATCACACAGTTTGCATTTACTGTCGATTATTACTCTATAGCAGTAGGGACATGTTATCGTTGAAGACAATTCCAGTATTCATGAAAAGATGTATAAAAATCTTACTTTAAACGGGGCACTAACAGCTACACTGTACTGTTAATGCACCACGACTGCAATGTAAAAATGCAAAGTAGTATTAAAAAGAAAAATATCTATTGATATGAACGTGGTTGCTTATTGCCGTTCAAATTCATTGAGTTTAATAGCGATAGTGCAATGTAGTTGTTAATAGACTAACAAGCCGTTAATATCATTCTTCGTCACTAAAGTGTATTATTGCCTTTTCTAAGTGTTAAGTGTCTTATAGGCCTCCCCTATAGCCTACATCTCTACGGTAATATCGTATTTTACATCCCCTGATTGTTGAATCCCCTTCTTTTATTGGAATGCTCTTTCTCAAATACGTTCAAAATGTATAATGCCATTATTTATCATCCAATGTCATCACTGCAATATAATCCCAAACCACTACACCTACATAATAACATAGGATTGTGTGTGTCTGTGTGTGTGTGTGTGTGTGTGTTATTCAAAACCAACGCTAGCTGACAAATGTATTGTACCTCACACTTCCATTATTGATTTCTGAAACATGTAGAGTTTGTCGGGCGTGCAGAAAGCAATGTCGCCTGAACTTTTGAATTGCTGCAGGCAGAACCACTTTCGCTCAGGGATGTCAATACGCTGACCGTCAACGAGTGTTTCCTTGTACTTCAGGCCACTGGTGTAATGATCGATGCTAAGGAGATTTTCTTTCTTATTAAGCCAGGCTATCAAGATGGAGCCATCGCTGCAAACTGCTGGATATGCATAATAGATGTCATCCTTCGTAACACTGCTCTTAAACGTGCCGGACTCGTCGATTACTTTCACGGAGTTATCATGGGTTTGCATGACAAACTCCTTGTTGGATTTCAACGGACAGTGATGTGAAGGTTCGTAGTCTTTGCAGGGTATCTCACGCACTGCCTTCCCACCTGACTTCATGAAAACTTTAATCAGGTGAGCTTCTCTGTAGCTGACATATATGCGATCTTCACCGTCTACCGAAACATCGCACCATCCGCCCTCACTGTATGTCAAAGTGTCAAATTCTACGTCACACTTTTCACCGTTTACAGCGAAAAGGGACATGTTGTTTGACTTGTCAACAATGATGCGGCGACCATCTGATAGATACCCCATGCCTGAAATATTTATGTCCTTATGATCACTTGTCGGTGATAGCTCACCGTTGGGCGTGTAGTAATAAACCCCACCATTGCCAAATCCTACCGCAATCTGACCTGTAGGTGTTACTATCATTTGGTTCATACGACCCTTTTTATAAAGCTCTTTCTCCGCGACCTTTCTCCACTCTACCCTCTCAAGTTTGCCAAGATAAAGCTCGTTGCTAGCTGCGTTTGACTGAAATCGAATACATTTTATACGTGCCTCGAGATGACTGCCGTCAGTTAGATCTGGTTTATCTTTCCAAATCGCACACTTCAATTCGTCGAAAAGTGACTGCTGCATCGCAATTGTGTCGCCCTCTAGCGGCGCCTTTAAACTCTTGTTTACCAACTCCGAGGAACCTTTGATTCTTGCAATCTGTGTCTTAGTATCATCCAATATATCCTTGAATTTTTGCTCTGCCTGCGTCTTCTGTTCCTCAAGTTGTCGAATCAGTTTCCCCTTCCTCATCGTCAGTTTCCTCACATATTCGTCGTAAGTCTCATTGATTTCTTTCTTTTTCTCTTCGATATGTGCGATGGCGTTTGTTCTCTTCTGGCTTACATCCTTGATGAAAGTTTCTAAATCGCCTTTACAAACATTACTTTGTTCATTTAGTCCATTCATTTCTTGCAATCTGTTTTTGTTGTACTGGGCGTTACTCAAGACTTCGTGACCGTTCCGCTCGTGATCCAGCATTCGACACCTCATACACATGATCTTCAGGCAATCAAGGCAGACATCTGAACAGTACTGCTCTCCTTCGTCCTGGTCATGACTAGGACATAAAACCTTCTTTTTGATGAGCACCCTCCCCTGTTTGATGTCTTCAACGATGACAATCTGGTGGGTGGTGTTTGCCGGCCACTCATTGTGCTTCACGTAACATTTATCACACATGTAAGCCTTACAGTTTTGACAATAGGTCTTTGCGTCAGGGCGATCCGTCGAGGTACATATTGTGCATGGCTGAATGGCTCCTGCCATATCATCTACCAAAGACTGGACCTGAAGGTTAGTCTTAAGGTTTGATACATTCCTGTCTTTAACCTCCGTCTTCGTGCGGCAGAGTGGACAGGAAATATGATTGGGATTCCTGCCTGAGGCTTGGAGGAGACAGAGGCAGTCCTTGCAGAAAGTGTGACCGCATGACAAAAGTTTCGGCGTTTTCAGGAGATCGATACACAGAGGACATTGGAGACTTTTCGTCACAGCTTGTTCCAATGAAGACATTGCGAAGAATTCTGAACGAATTAAAAACAAAATATCGCCAACAAGTTGTTATGATATGCAAGCTGCAAAAATACAAAGCAGAATTTCTAAACCTGTTCCTAGATTCAGTCTAAATTCAAGGCATAACGGTGTTCAAAATGCCAAATCAGTGTAACGTTAATATAAATGACAACGACAGCATACGGTGACACGGCGTCTGCAAGGTCGTTGATGTCTACTTTCTGTATACATAAATGTTTCTATCATGATAGTCTCAGAAACTATTATGTTACCTGCAGTTTCTACTCAATGTAAAACAACGGAATGTTTGGTAGACATTGCCTCATAAAATTCCTCATCAAACGATGTTTTGTGTGCAACATAATGTTCCAGAAATGGTGAATGAAATCGTGATGTGTGTGCAATATAAGTTGCTATTGTGCAAGCAGCATCAGATTAAGACAAAGCTATAGACATCAGGCAAGAAATGAACAAGAGAGAAAGGGAATTGAATGAGAGAGAGAGAGAGAGAGTGTGTGTGTGTGTGTGTGTGTGTGTGTTTCTTATTAATCGCGAGTATTCACAGTTTTTCTTTTTCCTTTTTACTCTCCCTTCTTCCTCACCTCCACAGGAGTCCGTCTCAAGACTAAACTTCACCCATTGTTCTTTCTCTCCAACAGCTCTCTCTACAACAGTCCTTTCCAGGATCCACTTTACCCCCCCCCCCCACTTTGATCTTTCTCTTATAATCTGACTTCTACTCGGATTACCTTTTCCTTCTTTTATATCCTCCTATTATAGTTTTGACACCGTATTCCATGTAGTCCACATCACTTACCAGATTCGTGTTTCTCTCCCTTCGTTTAGTGAGAAAACTGTCAAAATTTTACATCTTCGTCACCATATTTTTATATCTTCATGATTTTCTAATTCTTCTGTTTCTCCCTTTCCTTCCTCCTTTCTGTTACATCTTCCTCCTTCCAACGGTTTCCAAACCCTTTCCACTATTATTTTTCCATGCTATCAGCATATATTTTGCCCTCCTTACATTCTCCCTGTATCGCAGCACTTTTCCACAGCCTGTCTTCTTTCTTGGCTCTTCTTTCTCAAAGCAAACCTCTTCATTTAAATATTCATACGAATCTTCACACAACACAGAAGGCAAGTATGCAGGTAAATAGCTATGCATGTATGCTCATGGTATAACAAAAAAAAAATATATATTTTGTTTGGTTTTAAAAGATAGGTAAACAAGCTTTACGCGGACAAAACTCCAAAATAAATAATCGGAGTAACTACATGAAAGATAACATGAAGTATTCACTTTACATACCTGCGAACGTGTACTCAAGTAGATAAGGAAATCACTCACTCACGGAGATTTCGGAACTGAACTCAGCATCGACAGATGTGTGCAGTAATAGTGCAAACCAAATATCAAGTAATTTGACATTCCGAGTACATTATTACAAACTTACTGAAGTGTGCCAGTGTGAACTTTGGAACTGACATTGTGCACTTAAAGGGATGGCAGTATTTATTTGAGATGAGGCTTCAGGTTTCCAACTTGTCTTGTGAGATAATTAGCAACCACTTCTGAAATATGAAAGAGCAAACAATGTTTGTCTGAAAATAAGATCCGACAATTTCTGTGTGAAAATCGCAAGTTTTAATCATCTGTCATTCTGACATAACGTTATATTGCTGACCACGTAACATAATGATCGATCTACAATATCCGATTGTGACGAAGGCCCCTTACCAGTAGAATGAGGAGAATATCTGCTGCATTCGACAATAAATCGTATCACGCCAATTCCCCTCCCCCATCACCCACCCAATTTTGGTAGAAGCATTTTCAAAGCAAAATCTTCTCTAGATCAGTAATTGGAAGACGTTCTCAGCACGATAATAAATGACGTGCTTCCACCCTGGACTGAGAAGACTAAGAGTCTTTTGACTTCCCTCTGTGGGCCCTTGTCAGAGTACCTCTGTTCGTCCGCCATGCTGTAAAACATGAAATTTTTCTCCAATGTCGCGAGGAACTAAGATTCGTAAAATCAAAAAGCACTAAAATGTTTTTTGCCTGCATGACAATTTACTAAACTGCAGTGGCAATTCGTGAAAATTTCATGCCGCGAATATTTCTGGTTTTCCAGTAGCCTCACGTAGTACAGAGCCCGTAAGGGGACATGGCTAGAATTTTTTTTTCCTAAGTCGTTCCCTCGACTTACTAAGTCGTTCCCACGACTTACTAAGTCGTTCCCTCGACTTACTAAGTCGTTCCCACGCGACTTACTAAGACGTTCCCTCGACTTACGTAAGTCGTTCCCACGACTTACTAAGTCGTTCCCTCGACTTATAAGTCGTTTCCTCGACTTACGTAAGTCGTTCCCTCGACTTACGTAAGTCGTTCCCACGACTTACTAAGTCGTTCCCTCGACTTACGTATGTCGTTCCCTCGACTTAGTAATTCATCGATAATAGTCCCACACATAGCTTTTTTGTGTTGTCATTTTTGTTGTTGTATTGGCAAGCTCCTTTTTTTTTCTGCTGCCAGGGCTCTATGTCTCGTATACAGTATAGGCTAGATTTGAAAGAAAAAAAAAATCAATATCGACTAGACTTTCTGGAAGTATGAAAGTGTGAAAAGGATGTGAAAATAATGTTCATTGTCAAAAACCGCTGCTTTCAAGCAGGATTCAGGGGCTATCGGTAGAGTGCTGGTGCATGGTGATCCATGATTAAGTGCTACATGTACTGCTAGGCCTACGGCTACGCCTAAAGGACTACCTGGTACATACCGGTACCTAGTTAATTAATACCATATACATAGGCCTACCCCACCCCCTTGGCTTCATTCCCCTCCTGTACACGTATAAAACTAGGCCCTACAGATCATGCTGTAGGCTAGTTATTTCGTAGTTATATACTGTCCATGCGACACGAAAGCTTGCCCAATTTAGTGTTGACTTCCTAAATCAATGAAAAGCTAGGACTTACAATGAACAAAGGCCAGTACATCTTTTTTTTTTTTTTTTTTTTTTTTGGGGGGGGGGGGTGTGGGGGGAGGGGAGGGAAGAGAAATTGTACCATATCCATAGCAAGTAGCTGAAAGTGATCAGAGATGCAATGATGGTACTATAGTGCCAGTAAAACCTTAAGTTTTGTAATACAATGTGTAGGTCTATAGCCACCAGACATTTCAGACAAGAAGCGTACGATAAGATCAGCACACTGACTGTAGGATATCCAAGCAAAAATATCTATCAGTGCTTTTGTTGAAAACAAGTGGTTGAAGGGGTATTCGAAAGCTACAATGGCCTGGAATTCCAGTGATTTACTTGATGGAGTCATAGATACACGTATGAGTACAACAAACTGACTTCTTTATGCTCTTTTGTTTGTGGAAAGAAGAAAGAGTCCTTGTTAAAATGCATTAAAACAAATGGTATTATGGACACTTACCAATTTGATACCAGAGTTTGCATATCGGGTAGTAGGCCTACTCTACTACTTTCAATAAAAGGTGTGTGCCACCGTATAGTGTAGTTGTATGTAGACCTACTCAAGCCCCAAGTCACAGTTACCCCTGGATTTAGGGGATGAAGAAACATGAGAGGAGAGTGCTTGCAATAGGCAGGGCACATGAGGGCCTGATGGATATAGGATGTACAATGTATATAAAGTATTAAAAAAATAGATATTTGTACATGTCTGCATATGAATATGACTGGGGGCTGATGGATTGATGTACAGTCAACCTTGCCTAAGTCGAATTTATTTGGACTAAAGAAATAGATTCGGCTACAAAAAGAAATTGGCTTTTGAGGGATCAAATTTAATAGAATATAAAGAGAAAAGGATGAGAAAAGATTGTAGACTTTGGTGATCATTTGACTTTAATGACTGTATAGAGGGTTCGTTACAGAGGGGAGGATATGAAAGCAGTTCAAAGAATGTTCTTACATTATTGTAATATTGAGAAAAAAGTGTCTGCTTCTAAACATCAGATGTCCATTTTGTTCCTACATTGATTGTTTGCAAATTATCATTCCTCTTTTGTACTGCATGATAAGACAATTTTATCTATTTTATCAACAGGCAAAGGTAGAAAAAGAGGAAAAAAAAAAACATGTTTCTTCACGGCCGAGACTCATACCAGCACAAGAATTCCAGCTAGTGCACACAGACAGTAAGTGAACATTGTAAATTGTACAATTATTTCTAGTTATAGAGAGAGAATGAAAAGTTAAGAACCTCACAGCTTGAAATGTTCATAGATTGATCTGTTGGAATCTGTCTGTATTTTTTTAGGATAACTTCTTATATGACTTCTCATTTGGGGATGCTTGTACATCTGTGACTTCACCCTACTGAACAAGAAAATGTACAGCATGGCATAGTTATGAATAAAGAAGACTTCATAGCAGTTCATTCAAGATTTTAAGCTAAAATGATGCAATAAAATTTACATAACACAAATTTACCAATAATGAAAGGAGTGTTTTGAACAGTAATAGCTTATATTGTGTTTACTAAAGAGTTTGGACCTTCAAACTTCTTCATAAAACCCTCTGAAAACTGAAAATGCTCTACATGTCCTGACATGATTCAGGTACATTGTGTAATTTTGGCGCATGAAGTTGCATGTAATACTCATCAGTATCTTACTGATTGTGATGTGAAATTCCCCTCATTTTTAAATGAAGATGTTGGCACCATCATACCTTTATACAAGACACCTTTTAGATCTCCACAAAATGACTTTTTGAGTGCAATGTTGCCATTTTTATTTTCTATTTCTTATTTCTTCAATATTTCTTACACCATGTATAGGTATAACTTCTGTGAATCAAGGAGAATGGCAGCTGAGGGCAGACAGGCCAAACTTGACGTCAGGAGATGGTATACACTGCAAAGGATGAGCACCTCGCTGTCAACAATGAGGAAAAGTGCAAACAGAACAAGGCGCTGATTTTTTAAACACATTTCATCAGGCTGAGGTTATCACCCTTAAAAAGCAAGGGAAACATGAAGCAAGCTGTGTTTCAGAGCTGCAATCATGTATAGGTATAACTATTTTGAATCAAGGGGAATGGCAGCTGAGGGCTGACAAGCCAAACTTGACGTCAGGAGATGGTATACACTGCAAAGGGTGAGCAGCTCGCTGTCAACAATGAGGAAAAGTGCAAACAAAACAAGGCGCTGATTTGTTAAACACATTTCATCAGGCTGAGGTCATCACCCTTACAAAGCAAGGAAAACACGAAGCAAGGAGTGTTTCAGAGCTCTAACAAGCGCATGGGCAGTAATAATCTTGGCTACATCAAACTGCATCCAAGTGTGATAATTACAATAATAGCACATTGTGCTTTTCAAAGATATTGAAGAGTCCTCTGGATATTTCGCCCCTGATAAAACTCATTTATTCTGCAGTATTAGCACGGATAATGAGACACATCATCATCCTTTCACTGTGTAATAATGAACATCGTTGAACTCAAAACTGCCAAGGTATACATGTATTGCGAGACATTTCATGTTTCTCGGTGGTAAAAAAAAAAAAGTTCTTAGATAAGTACTGGTTAAAATTATGATGATGTTGATCTTGTTCATTGTAAAGCACCACCTGGGGGCAGATGAACCTGTGCTGTGGCAAGATGGCACTGAATTTGATTTATCAGCAAATAAACCACTTATTGTATTGCATTCATGGGTCCAGGGGTGGTTCCTTCAGGTAGTTACGAGATACGTAGTAAACAATATTTTCCAACAAGCTGCGCTGCGTCTGTTTCACACTAGCATATCAAGGATCAGTAGATACTGCTGTGGACCAAACTGCAGATTAGATTACTAATCAGTTGTACAAAGTTATATAGTGAACAAAATGGCAAATCTATTTTTTGTTAATATGTTGTTTCCCAATTCACATTGTGGTATTGTAGCATAATTGTACACATTTCTAGGGCATTAATTTTTGCATACACTTTTGAGCAAAATCAACAGTTCTGCATGTTGGAACTATTTTTCAGTGTAACATTTGGTTACCATAAACTTAATAAAACCATAAACTTAATAAAGGCATGTTTGTATGAGTAGATCACAGCACAAGTATACAAATGCAGATAAGTTACATGTAGATAAGCTAACTTTATACCTGGTTGTATTGTTATTCAGCTGTTCTAGTACATCTTTGACCAAGCATGCTTAAAAGACGTGCATGAGTGTTTGACAGTGTGGAACACACACATGAGCCCATGTATTCAGCCATAGATGTGGGTTCATATTGAGCTCTAAATTGATGGTAGGATCTGGGATAGATAGGGTTTATGCAATGGGAAGAGAAACTTGGTGTAATTCAGATGTGATTGCATGATGTTATCATGAAGATGTTCATGTCACACACTGTAGGGCCTACATATGTATGTGTTCATTTGTGCTGAACTGCAGAGAAGACATTTGGTATAGAATACAGATTTTAATGTGGAGGCTTTGACACATTTAGCTATGGGCCTACATGTCCTTAGAAGAGAGTATGTGAAGTAATCCTATTCATGAGGATAGCTAGTTGACTGAAGAGTTTCCAGCAGACTGTCACCCAGTTGGCAATTATACAAAGAACATTGAATTTATCAGTTTTAAGTATACATGGGCACTGGCGTAGCCGGGGGAGGGGGGGGGGGGGGCGATGGGGGCGGTCGCCCCCTAAGATTTGGACCGAGGATTTGGGAGGCGGAAAAAAAAATGCGTGTATACTGTATGCATGCACATGAAGCGGGTCTCCTTTGCAACCTTTCATCAAATAAGATATTTTTTTTTTTAATATTTCACTCAAAGTGTGCACCAGATCGTTGAATTTCAATTCAAAATATGCAAAATCTCTCGTGCTTGGGAGGGGGTATCCCCCTCCCAAACCCTCCCCCTCTAACGTTATGCCTCTTTACCTAGCTAAGTACACTTTTTAGATTTACAAAAAAAAAAAAAAAAAAAAAAAATCTGAATAATTCTGAGTGCACAAGACTTTTCACTAATATTCCGAAAACTGAAGGTTCCCTCATGTATAAGGGGAATTTCCCCTTGTAATCGACCCTTTCCTCCCTCAGCCCCCCCCCCCCCCCATCAGTTTTTTTTATTTTTTTATTACCCAAATGTTGATTCCATCAAATATGCGTATTATGCGTATACGAGATATCTCAATTTCAACCTTAAAAAGATATAAGCTCCATCGGAAGGGAAGAGTGGAGATAACACTCGCCAACGCCTTCTCCCTGCTCGCCCCCCCCCCCCCCCCGCCATGCAAAGAAGTAGACTGTGGCTATACCAAGATCGCTTTATTTCAATTCTAAAAACGCAAAAGCTCCGCGAGAGGGAGGGGAAATCCCCCTTCCCTAAGTTCTACCTCACTAGACTTAATACATACGCACAGATGGTGCACATTCGGAATAAGAGCTAAATTCCGTGATTTTACACTTCGATGAAAAAGTGTTGCACCAAAAATTTGCACCAGATCGCTGAATTTCTGGTCTGAAAACGCAAAATCACCTTCGTGTGGGAGGGGATATGCCCCTATCTACACCCTCGTGTGCATGCTTTTTCTGTTTGATTGCTGAACAGACAGCGTTCATGATATTCATGTAAGAATTAATACAAGAAGACTAGTGTGTTTGAATTATACTGTTTTATAGGCAAATTGTTCAATAATAATCTACACTAAAATATACTGCAACCTTAAACAAGTGGGACTGTTTCAACTCGTTAAAACACGCAAAAACATGCATCAAATTGCACCATTTGCAACATCAAAATGCAAAAAGTTCTCACCGTAGGAGGGGGACACCCCCTCCCACACCCTCCCCTACCCCCACAATCGATCCGCTCGCTCGGGTTCAGTCGAGTTCGTGATATACAGTGAAAAGAATTAATACAAGAAGTGTATCTAAATTTTATCATTTTATAGGCAAATTGTTCAATAGTAATCTACACTGAATATACTGCTATCTTAAACAAGTGGGACTGTTTCACGTCGATAAAACGCGCAAAAACATGCATCAAATTGCACCATTTGCAAAATCAAAATGCAAAAAATTCTTACCGTGGGAGGGGGGACACCCCCCTCCCACACCCTCCCCTCCCCCCTCGTTCGCTCCGCTCGCTCGGGTTCAGTCGCGTTTATGATATTCAGTGAAAAGAATTAATACAAGAAGTGTATTGGAATTATACCATTTTATAGGCAAATTGTTCAATAATAATCTACACTAAAATATACTGCAATCTTAAACAAGTGGGACTGTTTCACGTCGTTAAAACACGCAAAAACATGCATCAAATTGCACCATTTGCAAAATCAAAATGCAAAAGGTTTTCACCGTGGGAGGGGGGAAACCCCCCTCCCACATCCTCCCCTACCCCCTCGCTCGCTCCGCTCGCTCGGGTTCAGTCGCCTTCATGATATTCAGTGAAAAGAATTAATACAAGAAGTGTATTTGAATTATTCCATTTTATAGGCAAATTGTTCAATAATAATCTACACTAAAATATACTGCATCTTAACATGTAGGACGTTTCACGTCGTTAAAACACGCAAATACATGCATCAAATTGCACCATTTGCAAAATCAAAATGTAAAAAGTTCTCACCGTGGGAGGGGAAAACCCCCACACCCTCCCCTACCCCCTCGCTCGCTCCGCTCGCTCGGGTTCAGTCGCGTTCATGATATTCAGTGAACAGAATTAATACAAGAAGTGTATTTAAATTATACCATGTTATAGGCAAATTGTTCAATAATATTCTACACTAAAATATACTGCTACCTTAAACAAGTGGGACTGTTTCACGTCGATAAAACGCGCAAAAACATGCATCAAATTGCACCATTTGCAACATCAAAATGCAAAAAAATTTTATCGTGGGAGTGGGGACACCCCCCTCCCACACCCTCCCCTCCCCCCTCGCTCGCTCCGCTCGCTCGGGTTCAGTCGCGTTCATGATATTCAGTGAAAAGAATTTATACAAGAAGTGTATCTAAATTATACCATTTTATAGGCAAATTGTTCAACAATAATCTACACTAAAATATACTGCTACCATAAACAAGTGGGAATGTTTCACGTCAAACGCGCAAAAACATGCATCAAATTGCACCATTTGCAACATCAAAATGTAAAAAGTTCTTACCGTGGGAGGGGGGACACCCCCTCCCACACACTCCCCTCCCCCCTCGTTCGCTCCGCTCGCTCGAGTTCAGTCGCGTTCATGATATTCAGTGAACAGAATTAATACAAGAAGTGTATTTAAATTATACCATGTTATAGGCAAATTGTTCAATAATAATCTACACTAAAATATACTGCTACCTTAAACAAGTGGGACTGTTTCACGTCGATAAAACGCGCAAAAACATGCATCAAATTGCACCATTTGCAACATCCAAATGCAAAAAAAAGTTCTTACCGTGGGAGGGGGGACACCCCCCTCCCACACCCTCCCCCTCTCGCTCGCTCCGCTCGCTCGGGCTCGGTCGCTTCGCTCCCTCGCAGACTAACCGCCCCCCCCCCCTAAGATGAAATCCTGGCTACGCCGTTGTACATGGGGTTAAATTGTTTATTGATTTAAAAAAAAAACATAAAAAACAAATAGAAAAATCAAAAGCAATGGACTAATGAAATCATTACTCTTTGCTCACAGCTTTGATGGAGTCAATCACACAGTGAACAGGGAGCTATGTAAAGAGCAACATGTAAGAAACATACGGATTATGAGCAGTAATGAATTATTGAAACTAGTAATTTTTTTTAGTAGTTTACTGTTAAATATCATAACAATATGTAACACCTTTATTTACTCATCCCTTATCCTTTTGTAGGTGTAACCAGTGTTTCATATTATGAGGAGTGTATGAATGGCTCCTCTGTACTCAGCAAGGTGTGCATTCTCATTAACTGCTTTTTCATACTCGTAGTATGCTTTTCTTTTGCACATTTCTCTTTACACCATTCATTATATGAACATTTCTTCAATATAAAAGCTATATTAAAGAAAAGAGGTACAATGTAGGGGTCCTACATAATTATCTGTGAAAGTACACACTGTCTTGTTCTTGGTAAACAGTGTACATTGCATAAGAGCATTCAGCATTATGAAAACAATACAAGTATCTATGTTGGACAAAACAGTACTGTAAAGAAAGAGTGTGTGTTGTGTCTCCATCATGTCCTGTCATCAATCGCCCATCATCTATTATGTGGGGGGGGGGGGGAGTTGAGGAGCAAGCTTAATTTGCAATGTTGTATACGCCATATATTTAGCAAGTATTTATCAAGACTTTGGACAATTGTGCAAGTAGTTAAATTCATGACTGTGGGGTACACAATACTGAATGTACAAATACAGTGTATATGTATGCAGATGCCTTCTCATGTCAGTGTCAGAGTTGATATTTTTGTGTGTTTATAAGTTCATGGATACATGTACACTGTAGCAGCTGTCTTGGGAAATTCATGAAGATAAATACCTTGCAGAATATTGAGCGTATACAGTAGGTTAATTTTAGTGTGGTATGGTGTATATGTATAGCATGTAATGCATCATATTCATAATTTACATCTAAATTGAAAAAAAAAAAAAATGTCCTTGTAGTGCTCACAGCTGCTTAAAAATGCTTCTTTTGCAGCTCTAAGTTACCATCCCAACATGTGCCAAAATTTCTTCTAAATTCCTAATAACTGCAGATGAATTTAGATCTACATTTTTAAACCTGATTTCACGGTCAAAATGTACTGTTTCCATGGCAATAGAATTTCAACTGTACTCTTGAAAAATGTGTCCAGCACAAATTAGCACTGACTTTGCTATGTGTGTGTGTGTGTGTGTGTGTGTGTGTGTCTGTCTGCGTGTTTACATGTGTGTAGTACCTTGTGAGTACCTGGTGAGTTTGGCTGCTGCAGTAACCGTGGCAACACGTGAGGTACAAACACAGAGCGTCTTGCATAACTACACCTGTAGATCACTGTAGGTCCCACATACTGAGTTTGAAATAAATTGCTTAAACACTGGAAATAGTTCACTCCACAATGTTAAGGGGAAATTGTGGTAACCATGGCAACGCTTTCTCCGACAAACGAACATATCTACACCTGCATATCTACACCTCAATGTCATCATGTACACCATATTTAAGTTCAATTGCCTCAAAATTGTGGATGTAGTTCACTCCACAAGATTTATCACGAAAATATGCTGTTAACATGGCAAGCCTTGTAGGGTACAAACACAAAGTGTGTCTTACATAACTACACCTATAGATCATTATACATAACAAATTTGAAATAAATTGCTCAAATACTGTGGAAGTAACTCTCCACAAAGTTTTTAGAAAATTGTGGTTACCATGGCAACGCTTACTCCGACAAAACAAAAATAAATGTCTTGAATATCTTCATCTCAATGTCATCATGTAACCAGTTTCATCGAAATTGCTTCACAACTGTCGAAGGAGTTCACGACGCAAGATTTACAACGGACCGTCCGACCTACCACACGCTGATTCCCATTGTACCCCCTTAAACACTTGTTGTATGCGGGGGTACGGTTTTAAAAAAAAAAAAAAAAAAAAAAGTGTATCTTACACAATCACACATTTCATTAAAATGTCATTTATACGGAATATTTTCTTTTTTTTTTTTACAAGAAATGAACAAATTTGGAGATTTGTCCCCCAGCATTTATATAAGCAGCCGCAATTATGACATTTGCAATCTATTGCAAAATTTGCAACTTTTATCCCTGAATCTATTGCAAAGTTGTAATTGATTAGCAGTAAGCATCTTTTTGATCAGTGTTTTAGAACCAACACTTGCTGTCGGGCGAAAGCTCGGTGGTCTAGTGGAGATGACGCCTGTCCGGTGATCATTAGGTTGTAGGATCGAATCCTGCTCGTGTATGTACGCCCATGATTTTTATCATGACTACTACTAATAAACATTGATCAATTCAGTGCTTATTTACGTCGATGTAGGGCATTGTCAATCAGTTGCAATGAAACATCTCGACGGAAGAATTTCATGAATTTGAATAATTACGCAGTACCCGCTGCATGCTACAAGGAGTAGAACCAACATTTGCTTTCGGGCGAAAGCTCGGTGGTCTATTAGAGAATAACGCCTGTCCGGTGTTCAGTCGGAGGTCATAATAATATGTTCGCGGATCCTGCTCGAGTATGTACGCCCATGATTTTTATCATGGCTACTACTAAAAACACTGATCAATTCAGTGCTTATTTACGTCGATGTAGGGCAATTTATCAATCAGTTGCAATGAAAACATCTCGACGGAAGAATTTCATGACTTAAAGGAACCTCTAGGTATAGGTACCCGATTTGGTATGCATGCAACTGAAAGATGAATTTCTGGCCAGCATGCTCCCCAAAGAGTTGGAAAGGTGGATTTTGCAAGTGCGTGGAATTGTAATGAATCTAGTTACTGGAGTATCAATAAGCCAGTTTACAGAGTTAGTGCATGTCTACAATGACCCTGCACCACAGACTTTTAAACATTAAAAGGTTTTGTTCTGAAGGATTCATGTGCCATCTTTCTAATCACCATAAAGAGGATCTGCTTTGTCAAACAATGTTGATGAATCAATTTCACATGTACATGTACGTTCCATCCGGTGTTCAACCTATAATTTCACATTTTTGATGGAGCATGCCTGAGGATTCTCTCCATTTTGAAGTTAATAAGTAAATGGCATTATTCTCAAATTACCTTTACACATTCGCAAACTTCCGTAAAGCTGTAAAATGCTTAGAGATGATTTGCTTCGTGTAAGGTGCTGTAAAATGTATATTAAATGAAAACATTATTATAAGACATTGTTTGTTGATACCTTTGCACGTTAAGAATATAGTATTGTGGACGTTGCCCCCAAAACTGGGGAAGCTCCTCCACCCCTCCCCCATACAATAGCTATCTTGTTTTTAATTGTGGGGATATCAATAGAATACTTGAATGAATTCTTTTATTCAGACAGGCACAATAGCTGTATAATCTAAGCCAATCTAATTCATAACTAAATTTCAGGAAAATGAACTCCTGTCTCCTGTCCTACATGTGGACACGCTTAGTTGTGTATTATTCCTTGTTTCATCTTTATAATGTAATCTCCGTAAGTTTGAAGGAAATACTACCTTTATTTGAAGTTTTTCTTATTCAAGTCCTTGATTTGTTGAATTACAAACCACTAGAGGGCAGCAGACAATTGTGACGTAGTTGGGGCGAGTCTCTATGAGATTATGCGTAAGTCGAGGGAACGACTTACGTAAGTCGTGGGAACGACTTAGTAAGTCGAGGGAACGACTTAGTAAGTCGAGGGAACGACTTATAAGTCGTGGGAACGACTTACGTAAGTTGAGGGAACGACTTATAAGTCGTGGGAACGACTTACGTATGTAGAGGGAACGACATAGTAAGTCGAGGGAACGACTTAGTAAGTCGTGGGAACGACCTAGTAAGTCGAGGGAACGACTTAGGAAAAATATTTCTTGCCATGTCCCCTTAGGGGCTCCGTACTCCCGCCTACCCATGTAATATCAAATCTTGCCAGCCTATGTTAGTTCATTATAGTGCTACACATTATGCCAGATGCGACTTCCAGTCGCACAAAATTATTTATGTGCGAACGCTTCTTTTATCCCTATTTTTTTTTTTTAGTTGAGAGAAGAAAATAAAAGAAGAGAGAAAAAAATATCACTTCGTGGGAAACCTTAAAGGCCCTGTTTAACTTTTGAAGCAGTGATTTAAAAAAATCTTCAAGATATCACATTTGAGGCATTATGTGTTTGTTCGTGAGTATCACAAAACATTCTACAATACAAAATGTTCGCAATAAAGCCTAGATTACAAGGAGATATCAGTATTTTTTCAATAGACCATAACTGTAGACGATTTAGTCTGGAAATATTTTTCACATTCTGTGTATTTAACAATACTTCGATTATATGGTTTCAAATTTTTACAGTTGTTTTTTTTTTTTAATCTCTAAATCACATTTTAGAACAATTTTTAAAAATTAATGCTGGGTTCTTGTTTCATCTGCTAATGATAAATTATGCCTTTAAGGATGACAATAGGGAGGGAAGATATCACTGTATTCCACAACGGATGTCCAAAGTCGAGGTATGTGGGAAGTACAAAGACTCCTCCTCCAAACGCAGACAAACATATATTTTCTATTCTCTTCTTCATGCTATGTTGATGTCTGAAAAGCACTAAATTCCTTTTCATCCGTCAGGCGTGCCTTCGGTATTTGCCATAGCAGTCTTGCACACTGTTCTTCCCTCGTTCGACCTATGTTGTCACTACCACTCACTTTTGACATTCATATCATGATATGCAAAGGGGTAGAAACTCAACGACCATCATTTTCACTGCATGCATTTCGTGAAGCTACAATGTATTTGGGCTTTGCTCAGTAAGAAGTAAGAGGTCAGTGTAAAAAACGCCAATAAAGCCTGATACATATTTTCTTTTTATTCCCTGATACGTTCCCTTGTTCGTTTTTGTTGTTGTTTATGTTCTGGGGTATATTTTTTCTTTATTTGTTTCGTAGAACACAACGAATTTCAATTTCAAAACCGCGCGATATATTGTTTTCACCTCGTGTGATACACAGACAAGCATAATGTAACACCACACACGCACACGCACACACACACACACACACGCACAGTCACACACACATATTCAAAGCCTGGTGGTAGTGTCGCTGTCCGTAAAGCAGTAGATGACAGATTCTAATCCCACTGGTTCCTTTTCTCCGACAGGCTTGTTAGTTTACAGATCAGCAGTCTCGATCTTAACAAATTTAATTTGCAGAGGGAGACAAATTGAAGAAACTCACACCTGAAATTTTTACATTCTCTCTAAAAAAAAATATATATATATATATATATATAAAATATTTTAAAAAATCATCATCAAGAAAAGTTTGAAAGCTAAAGCCGGATCTCAGTCGAAACCGTACCATCCCTTTAAGATGTATGCCAGAATTATTAAAGATATCTTCGTCAAATAAAAAAAATCACGCCAGCAAATACCATGCCACACGCATTGATATCATACAAACATAATCTCAAAAGGTATACATAACATTTGTATGCTATGTTTACTGTCTTATAAATAGAACATACGTCATTTCTGGAGAGCTCGAAATTGAACAGAAGCCGAAATTGTATTCACGTGAATGTCAGACTCCTGGGATCCTTTCATGCGTGTAATGCGTGTCCCTCTTCTACCAAAATAACGCTATGTGAAAACAGGAAAAGAAAATAAAAAAGGACTTCGCAATAGCACTTTAATAGACCACGGAACACACGTATTTGTAATGTTTTTTTTTTTATCATTTGTTTGTTCTGCCATGAATTCTAATCTAACCAGATAAGTGTTAAATATTTGAAATTACCGGAAATCAGGCAGTGCTAATACTACAGTGCAAATTTCAACTAAAAAATAATATTGATGAATTAAGAAATTAAAACAAGAATAGTTGCACAATGTATGATAATTTATAATTTTTGGTGCTGAATTGACTCACAAAAATTTGTCACCTTATGGCAGATCTTGAGAGACGGAGAGGTTGCCGAAAAGCCAAGGCTGATGATGGATAAAATTAATGAAATAATTTTCTCACATAAAGGAGTTGGCTCTTGACACATAATCCGAGGTCATTTTTAACGACACAGTAAGAACAAATGTGACCCTGCATCACAAAACGAACAGAAAATCGCCACACATTAATGTGTTCAGTCAATGTTCAGTCAATTTCACATTGTACAGAACAACATTTCCTGCATCTTTATTTCTTCTCATTGAGTGTGGTTTTCAAAAACATTGAAAAGAATTACATTCATAATAAAAATCAAATGTGTAGGAAACAAAATATTTGTAGAATTTACCAAAGCATCTCCCTCTGACTAACTTGAAATGAAAAAAAAAAAAAACACGAAACAGAGAAATGACCTACGGTGCATTATGTTCGTACATGATGATAATCAAGATTAGAAATCATTTCTCACATCAGTAGTGAGAAAGTGGTATGCATCGTTGTATTCATCCACTCTTGTATTTCAGGGACCACTGAACTTTAGGCGGGAATTTAACTCAAATCTAAACTCCAAAAGAATCCATTTTTTTTTTCAAAATACTCGCAGCCACATACAAAAGGGGGCGTTAAGTTCACTGAACTTTGGAAAGCACAAAATATGTGCGCTAAGATAAGGCCGCCACTTCAACACTAGTCTGCATTTCCTACATGCTATCAGGTAGCTGGTAAAGCTTATGATTCACCTTAGAATAGCAAAGCTATATTGTTTTTTGTTCATTGTTATGCAAAATCCATTCTTTTAAAAGTCTTTTGAGTGTGATGTGATTACAGTGGACTATAATGCACGAAACCATTGCTGACATCAAGACTATGTCTGCATGAGACAGAAGCTTAACTTTGACTAGACTTATCAGCCTAGACACAATTCTGTAATCGGCACATTGCTGTAATGCCCTACATTTTCATCAACATTCAGCTCTTTCCTCCAATCTTTACCCAATTGTAAGTTACCAAGCCCATTCAGGCATATAATGTGTCACAGTACTAACAAAACGGCCAAACAAAATTTTCAAAAAATCAGAGATTTCTGATAGCGAGATAATTTCAAAGACAATGAATCTCAAATCCAACTTTGCCTTGGATAATTTTTCAACGCACAGGATAGGCTTCACTGGTTTAGAATACAAGTTCTGTTTCATGAAAAACACACATATTGTAATATTTTTACGCAGAACAGAATTGTCACATCCATCATAACCAACCATAAGGAACCTACCGACAAAGCACGAGAATTCTTCTTACAGCATGGACCAAAATAGAAATTGCCTACGTTATGTTTCCTACCTGGTTGGTCTTACTTCTGGCAAATCTTGATCTTCTGTTGGAAAACTTTGATTATGAAAGTTTGAATGAATCCCCCCCCCCCCCCGGCAAATGAAAAATAATAATCATAATCATAATCATATTAAAAATCACAAATAGATGCATGGCCCTGCACAGGTCCATATAAGTGCAGTGTTCACATTGGTCTTAGCTTGAAAATACCCTTTTCTGGAAATTTGACACTTCAAACATTTGTATTCTTGCTGAGTAACACATAAAATGATATTTTTTATACACTGACATGTTCAGAAAAGAGCGCTTATGCTAATATAATCGGTGCTCAAATACTCGGCATAAACATATCAATTTTAAACAGCCTTACATTCATTCATTCTTTTATTTATTCATTCATTTTTTCCATCCATTCATTCATTCATTCATTCATTCATTTTTAAGTAGCATACATAATTATACATACGACATTCGACGATATCATGATCATTGTACTACATAATTTTGATGGACGTATTAAGTGAACTTGTTAATGAGAAGGACAAATACGCTGCAAACTATTCTTACAACGAATCAATAACGAAATAAGAATTCAACGAAAGAAATATTTGTATGTGATTACTCTGAAACATTGAGGCTTCCTTAAAAACGGGTTAAACGACGAGTTCATCTTCATAGACATATGAATTGAGTAAATGCAGCAATATTAATAAAACACATCAGCAAGAGTTTGAGGAAAATCAGACAATCCGTTACGAAAGTTACGCATTTTTTATGCTTTTGCTTAGTCACTGCTGGATGAGAAGACTACTACAGCTTGTGATGTCACATGTGTACAACGATATGAAAAAAATGTAAAGAAAATTCAAGATATTTTCACTTTTCTCGCATAATAAAAGAACACTTGTCTTCCATCTTTCAGAGGCAAGGATGAATAATATTACCCTTAACATACGTCAGTCACGAGTCGAGGAAATGTGCACTTATTTCAAAAAGTAAATTTTTATGAAATTCTGTTCGTAATATCCAGTATGTATTTATCCTTGTACTCATACGACATCATGCCCTGTAGTAGTCTTCTCATCCAGCAGTGACTACGCAGAAACTTAAAAAATTGATAACTTTTGAACGGATTGTCTGATTTCCCCAAACTTTCATTGACGCGTTCTATTAATATTACTGCATTCAATCAATTCACATGTGTATTGCAATGAACGTGGACTTGTCCTTGAAGTCTAAAATCCCAATGATCCATAGACGGACTTAGTCAAGTATATAACAAACTGCTCAATTATAACAAACCATGCTGTCAAGCTCTTGCAAACTTGGCACAATGCGACTGCTAAACTAGCCTCTAGTTGCACTGTATAGTAAAACCAGGATAGTTCAACCAGGAAGCTAGACAATAGATTTCAGTCTCCCTGATCAATGGGATCAAGACAACCCGTTCACATTTCACTGCCCACTCCCTCCCGGATAGCAATACCGAGAGATAGATAAATAGTATACAAATAATGAATGTTTATGAGTGCAATGGACAGAATATTTCATGAGGTGAAAGATGAAATGATCCATTCAACGAGGCGCAGCCGATTTGAATGGATCAAACATTTCATCTTTCATCGAATGAAATATTCTGTCCATTGCACGAATGAAAAACATTTATTATTTGTTTTATGTAACGCCTAAAATAGATCCTTGTCATTTGATGTTTTATTAATTTAGAAGCAAAGAGAGAATCTAAGATCGCGAGAGTGCTCGCTGAGCGCTTTACGCTAGCGCGCTGTCGCATACACACACTCTGCAAACGCAAGCGTTTTACACGCGTGTGTGCCGGGCTCTCAGCTAGAGCGCAATGGACCAAATCGTATGGATCCAAAATTGCACGGTAAATGGAGCCACAATTGCACGGATGATGATGTCATAGTATAATGGGCCGAATGATCAATGTCAAACAACCAATCAAATGACAAGGATCTCTCCAGGCGTTAGATGAACAAAGTTCATAATTTATGCACAACTACCCTTATACTATATCTATGATGCATTTTACTTTAAAAAATGGATACATTGCATGACAGACAGCCATTCTTAATGCAGGATATTATATGACCTTCTCCTGGTTTAGAATAATGGGCTTAGTGTTTAGATAGTCGGCTCTTACAAACATGGCAAAGGCAGGAACTGCTTTTCATCATCAATTATTGTACTGAAATTTCGAACAATTCATAATAAGAAGGGAATACTTTTGTAAAGTCAGTGAAGTGTAGGCCTTGTTTTATGTGGATGTAATCATGAAATGTCTTTACCTCTTTACCTCTTTCATTGTCCTATTTGCACCCTTTGATTCTTGTGCCCTCCTCTTTGATAGGAATGGTTCTTTTCAAAAACGTCTTCTACGTCTCAAAGGTATTATGCGATTAAATATCACCACCTCCCAACCCTATAATACTACGCTCACATACATTTAATTAGTCTCTCCTGGAAAGTTTTTTCCCTTCTTCTTCTTCTTCTTCTTCCTCCTCCTCTTCTTCCTCCTTTTTTTTTTTGGGGGGGGGGGGGAATGGATACTGGATCTTACACTTCCATCATTGATTTCTGAAAAATGTAGAGTTTGTCGGGCGTGCAGAAAGCGATGTCCCCTGAACTTTTGAATTGCTGAAGACGGCACCATTTTCGCTCAGGGATGTCAACGCGCTGACCATCAAAGAGTGTTTCCATGTGCTTCAGGTCACAGGTGTAATGATCGATGCTAAGGAGATTTTCTTTCATACTAACCCAGGCTATCAAGATGGAGTCATCGCTGCAAACTACTGGATAGGCATTGTAGATGTCGCCATCCTTCATGACATCGCTTTTCACTGCGCCGGATTTATCGATTATTTTAACGGAGTTATCATAGGTTTTCATGACTAGCTCCTTGTTGGATTTCAACGGGCAGAGTTGCCAAGGTACGTAGGCTTTGCATGGTATCTCACGCACTGCCTTTCCACCTGACTTCATGAAAACTTTGATCAGGTGACCTTTCTCGTAGCTGACATATATGCCTTATGCGATCTTCAACATCTACCGAAACATCGCAGCATCCGCCCTCACTGTATGTCAAAGTGTCAAATTCTACGTCACATTTTTCACCGTTTACAGCAAAAAGTGATATGTTGTTTGACTTGTCAACAATGATGCAGCGACCATCTGTAGATACCCCATGGAGAAAATGTTTATGTCCTTATGATCACTTGTCGGTGATAGCTCACCGTTGGGCGTATAATAATAAACCCCACCATTGCCAAATCCTACAGCTATCTGACCTGTAGTTGTCACGATCATTTTGGTTCATACGACCCTTCTTGTAAAGCTCTTTCTCCACGACCTTTCTCCACTCTACTCTCTGAAGTTTGCCAAGATTGAGCTCGTTGCTTGCTGTATTTGACTGAAATCGAATACATTTTACACGTGCCTCGAGAGAACTGGCGTCAGTTAGATCTGGTTTATCTTTCCCAATCGTACATTTCAATTCGTCGAAAAGCGACTGGTGCATCGCAGTTGCGTCGCCCTCTAGCGGCGCCTTTAAGCTCTTGTTTGCCAACTCCGAGGACCATTTGATTCTTGCAAGCTGCGTCTTAGTGTCATCCAATATATCCTTGAATTTTTGTTCTGCCTGCGTCTTCTCGTCCTCAAGTTGTCGAATCAGTTTCTCTTTCCTCATGGTCAGTTTCCTCACAAATTCGTCGTAAGCCTCCTCGATTTCTTTCTTTTTCTCTTCGATACCTGCGATGGAGTTTGTTCTCTTCTGACTTACATTCTTGATGAAAGTTTCTAATTCATCTTTATAAACTTTACTTTGTTCATTTAGTCCACTCTTTTCTTGCAATCTCTGTTTGCTATACTGGGCTTTGCTCAACACTTTATGACCCTTCAGCTGGTGATCCAGCATTCGACACCTCATATACATAATCTTCAGGCAATCAAGACAGACATCCGAACAGTATTGCTCCTCTTCGTCTTGATCATGACTAGGACATAAAACCTTCCTTTTGATAAGCGCCTTCCCCTGTCGAAGGTCTTCTACGGTGACGATCCGGTGGCTAGTGTGTGTTGGCCACTGATTGTGCTTCATGTGACATTTATCACACATAAAAACTTTACAATTTTGACAGTAGGTCTTCGCGTCAGGGCGATCCGCCGAGGTACATATCGTGCATGGCTGAATGGCTCCTGTCATCTCGTCTACCAAAGACTGGACCTGAATGTTAGTCTTAAGGTTCGATACATTCCCGTCGTTCACCTCCGTCTTCTGGCGGCAGAGTGGACAGGAAATATGATTGGGATTCCCGCCTGAAGCTTTAAGGAGACAGAGGCAGTCCTTACAGAAAGTGTGACCGCATGACAAAAGTTTTGGTGTTTTCAGGAGATCGATACACAGTGGGCATTGTAGGCTTTTCGTCACAGCCTGTTCCAATGAAGACATTGCAAAGTATTCTGAAGGAAAAAACAAAACAAAACAAAATCCTAAGTATAACATTAGGAAAATGTAAATACTACTTGAAGAATTCGGAGATTGAAAAAAAAGAAGAAATCCCTAACTAAGTCATAAGGAAAAATGTACATTTCCGAGGAAAAACTTTATCTTTACTCCTAAACCTCTCTTTGTGAGATTTCTAACATCAATTAACTATTTGATAATTATCTATTCTCGTTGAGTGTGCTGTAGAGAGAGCGATTGAAAAAAAAAAAAAACATGAAAAAGCATGGAATCAAACTTTCTCATGTATCCAGCATGATCGAAGGGCAGCTAGCTCGCATGCACGACTTGGAAGTCTCAGTGGACGCAAGGTTTTATGAGGTTCGCATGGTAGCCGATTCGGTCGAGCGGACCAGAGAGGATGTCAAGGGTGTATGCCGCGATGTCCACAATATGGAGCAATACTCACGTAGGAATAACATTCGCTTGCTAGGCATCAAAGAGTCTCCGGACGAGAATACGGATGCCATTGCCTGTGAAGTCGCGAAAAGCATTGGCATCGATATCACACAAGCCGACATCGACAGGTCTCATCGCGTCTCTCGCAAAGGTGATCAGGATGCGCGCGCACATAGTGGTCAATCGTACGCGGACGCCACACGATCAACTACCGCCTGCCCCCGTGCAATCATCGTGAAGTTCACTTCGAATAAATGCAAGCAAGCAATGATGAAGAACAAGCGCAAGCTGAAGTGCACTGGGAGGGTGATAGTTGAGGACCTCACCAAGCAGAACGCAAACCTTCTGGCGGCAACCTCCAAAATGAAAGACAAAGTTAGTGCAGTGTGGTCGAATGATGGGCGTGTCATAGCCCTCCTGAAGTCAACAGGAAAAAAAAAGAAGTTCATATCATCTCTATCTGATTTAAACACGTAACATAATTCCCATGGTAACTGACCTTTTTTGCTTGTATTTGTACTTGATGGCATCCAGATGATGCAATCTGTCAAGGTTTTTTGTTAACTTATGTGTAAACTGTGATTTTATGTGTTGCGCACCTGTGTGCGTATGTGTCAGATATAATCTACTTTTTCATTTCTTTTTGCTGTTTCATCTCTCTCTCTCTCTCTCACCTTTCTTTGCCATGTCTTATTTACCTGATGAAATCAATGACAAGGTTTCCAAACACTCCCTGAGTTGTAATAATTTTTCTGTTTTGCATATTGATTGCCGAAGTATAACTAGAAACATTGATGGTTTGAGTGCTTTATTGCAGTGTTTGAATTTTTCTTTTTGTTTTGTTTTAGGAGTCACTGAAACTTGGTTGAAGAATGACGCTCATATGTGTATTATTCAAGGTTATGATTTTGTGTATAATAATAGAGTTGGTAAAAGAGGTGGCGGCGTGGGAGTTTTTGTACGGGATGGATTGATTTATAAACATAGAGAAGATTTGAGTGTGTGTAATGAACACTGCGAAAGTTTATTCATTGAGATAGAAAATACTGTCAATAAGAATGTAGTGTCGGGTGTTTTTTACAGGCCACCTAATCAATCTGTGCAATTTTTTATAGATGAAGTTTCTTCTGTTTTGAACATTGTAAATAGGGAAAATTAAATAATATATTTGGTTGGTGATTCTAATATAAATTTAATGAATGTTTCTTTTTGTTCATATGCTAATGATTTTGTGAATATATGTGCAACATATTCTCTGTATCCACTTATTCATTATCCAACCCGTGTGACTCCAAAATCTGCAACTTTATCAGATAATGTATTTACAATCAATATTAGAAATATATTTTCAGGACTTATTTTGGCTGATATCAGTGATAATTTTCCTGTATTCTGTGTTTCTTATGATGAAATTAAAGAAAAAAGGTGTGTGTCCTAGAAAAGACAAATAAATGATATGAATATTGGAACAGTTTTGTCGTAATTAAGAAAGTGTTGATTGGAACTTTAAGTCATTTGATCCCAATTGTTGTTATGATGAGTTTATAACGAAATTTGGATGTTTGTATCACAGATGTTTTCCTTTATGTGAAATTAAAGTAAAATATAGAAAAAATAAATCATGGATTAATAAGAATTTGATGAAAATGATAAGGAAAAATGGAGATTATATAAGAAATACCTACTGAATACAGGAAAAAAGTTTATAAAAAATTTACAAATAAAGTAACAAATGAATTAAATAAAGTGAAACGTGAATATTATTTAAAAAAAGGAAATTTGATGGTTATAAAGGAGATATAAATTCAACATGGAAAGTTATTAATGATGCATTAGGTGTAAAATTTAAAAAACAAAATATTATGAAATTGATATTAATTGTGCATCAATTACTAATGAAGATGATATGTGACCCTGCACCTCAAAACGAACATAAAGTCGCACACACCGATTTTGTGTGAGGACTGAAAATAAGTGAAATGGGTCAACCAAGCCGAACTTGACTTTTTCATATTTTCTGGAAGAGCGGGAGTTCTTTCACATTATGCTGAAATTTGTTATCATAAAACGGGCAGGAAAGTGTGTTTTTTAGCAGTTTATCTCGAACATTTTTTGGTAGAATAGTGTGATTATGTGCGTCTTTAGAATCCCTTTTTCATTTCTGAAAAACCTTGTCCACACTCTTCACTTTCAACTCTAATAACTTTTGAAAGGATAGTGCTACTGCTTTGAAAGTTGGCATTAATTATGGACATAATGTGTTAATGAGGTACGCTTAATTTCAGTTTAATCTGATAATCCCTTCATTGTTGTTACTCTGGTGGTTTACTTCCTGTTTTTTGTTCCATTCATCGCACAGCCAGCACGGTTTGTTAAAGATTAAGCGCTTGAATAGACACTGTACAGCTTCAGAGCCTCTTTTCTCAGTTCACACTTTTCCTGAGTTTGTGCTTTCTTTCCAATATTTAGATAGGTTAGGAGAGTCCATTTGATTTGAGTTATACATCATTTTAAAGCTTAAAGTCTGCTCTTCAGAAAATGGTCGTAACTAAAAATTCATGTCTGGCGACTTTTTGTTTGTTTTGAGGTGCAGAGTCACATATAGTTAAAAAATTTAATGATTATTTTGTTGATATTGGTTTTAATCTTACAAACAATGTGCAATATTCAAATCATGATTATAGTTCACAATTGCCAAAAAATGATGAAACGGCATATTTTTCTCCAATGACATGCAAATAAATTAATGATATTGTGAATGATTCAAAGAGTGGAACCAGTGTAGGATATGATGATATAGCTGCTGATGTTGTGAAAAGGGTGATTCATGTAATCTGTTCTCCTTTATGTTATATGTTTTATTTGTGCATTTCCAATGGCGTATTTCAGGAAAGTGTTTTTCTTTTTTTGGCAGTTTATCTTGAACATTATTGGTAAAATAGTGTGATTAGGTGTGTTTTTAGAGTCCTCTTTTCATTTCTTAAAAACCTTGTACACACTCTTCACTTTAAACTCTAATCACTTTTAAAAGGATGATGCTACTGCTTTGAAAGTTAGCATCAATCATGAACAGAATGTGTTAATAAGGCACGCTCAATTTCAGTTTAATCTGATAATTCCTTCATTGTTGTTATTCTAGTGGTTTACATCCTGTTTGTTGTCCCATTCATTGCACAGCCAGCACGGCTTGGTAAAGATTTAGCGCTTGAATAGACACTGCACTTCAGAGTCTCTTTTCTCAGTTCACACTTTTCCTGAGTGTGTGTTTTCTTTCCAATATTTAGATAGGTTGGGAGAGTCCATTTAATTTGAGTTATACATCATTTTAAAGCTTAAAGTCTGTTCTTTTAGAATATGCTCTAACTAAAATTTCATGTCTGGCGACTTTCTGTGCGTTTTGCGATGCAGGGTCACATTTAAAGATTTTGTGTGTGTGTGTGTGTCTAAGCGATTTCAGTTTGTAACAATTGATAATTACAAGTCTCCGTATAAAGCATTCGTTGTGGAGTGCCACAAGGTTCCATTCTCGGTCCATTGTTATTTCTGATTTATATTGATGATATTGTTTGTTCAAGTAAAATTTTACAGTTTATCTTATTTGCAGACGACACCAGTGTGATCATGTCTCATAACAATTTTAGTTATTTAGTGGATTTATTTAATCATGAATTGATTTGTTTGAGTAATTGGTTGATTAATAATGAATTGGTGATAAATGTAAGTAAAACTCAGTTTATGGTATTTGGAAAGAGAAACTTAGATGTGAATGCTGTTTTGTATTTTAATGGTCAAACAATTTCTCATTTGTCTTGTGTAAAGTTTCTATTAGTGTATATAGATGACAAGCTCTCATGGCATGAACACATAGGTGTCGTGTGCAATCGTATTGCCAAAGGTATTGGTACTTTTTATCATCTGAGGCATTTCTCTAGATATATTTTGATTATGTTATACCATACTTTATTTATTTTCCCATATCAATTATTGTAATGTGGCCTGGTCCAATGGAAATGATTTTTGTATGAAAAAAAAAATGTTTTCATTACAGAAAAAAAGCTATTCAAATAATTTCCAATGTATCTTTTAATTCTCACACTTCACCTCTATTCTTTTTTTCATTTGAAGCTTTTAGATGAATATGATATTAATAGATATAATCTTGCAATTTTTATGTATATGAGTTCAAAAGGTTTATTGCCCTACAATATTTCTTCTACATTTTTATTGAATAGTAATGTTTATGCTTATAACACCCGTCGTGCTAATGATTATCATTTATGTCATGTGAGAACAAATATTTCTAAGAATACAGTTTTTTATAAAGGTCCATTAATATGGTTCGAAATACCATTTGATTTGAAAATGACACGGTCCTTGAATAGTTTTAAAAGGAATAATAATTTTTTACTCCTGAATTCATATTCTCATTCAGAATGATTATTTCAATTGCACTTATATATGTCTTTTGATTTGTTCTTCAGTCCTGTCCTTTTCTTTTCCTCCTTAGGTTCTTTTCTATACTCCCGATATATTTTACACAGTATGTATGTTTTCTAGGGGTCAGCGATTTACAAGGCTTATTGCTCTTCTCTGTTGATCCCCCATTTACATGAATTTACGCGTCGGATCTTGTTCTTGTTGTTGTTTCGTGTATGTGTGTGTATTTCTTTTGATATTTATATATTTGTATCTATGTGTTTTCATTGTATGAATTGTTTGATGATTTTATGTCGAATGTCGAACTTGAACTTGAACTTATTTCATGTAATTATAGTTTTAAAATCAGACCGTCAGGGGACATTGCATCTGCTTGAGTTGTGAACTCGACTTTCTATATAGAGTCTAGGTTTCGACCATGATATGTTATGATCATCTGTTTCCACAAAGCATGCAACATTGCACAGGTATGATACCTCCCCTACCAATCGCTGTTTTTTGGTCAGTATTACTGTGATACCCCAAGAAAATAGACCCCCCCCCCCTCATTTTTTTAGAACTTTTGGACAATTGCATTGGTATAAAAGAAACAACATACCCTCACAAACTTGATCCATCCACCCCTAAAACCCGGAGTGGAGTTAACCAAACTGCTTGAAATTCAGAGAAAAATGACATTTCTCAGATGGATGGGGTTTTGAGCACACTTTCATCCCTGCATCCATCTTCACTGGACGTGTGTTATCCTTTTCTGCATACAGATCAGAGTGATATTGGAGTGTGAATTCAGCCCAGTTACCCGAGACCCGGGTAACATTTTCTGGCGACCCTGCCAGGACGACAAATCAACGGGTTTCAATTGTGAACACTTGCTGTCCTTGGACACTGAACCTGGTATGAGCAGTTAACCTCGTGATGCGACGACGAATTGGCTAACAGCTATACGTACTGAGACTCCACGGCGAAGGCTTGGGTGAAAGTGAAGGACAACTAGTCTACAAGGCCAGATAGGGGGCAGAACATCAACAAAGTAGCTGCCGGGAAAGCCTGACCTTGTAGATCCGAGGATTCGACACTTTCGAAATGGAAGCCTTCGAGGAAGGCTCTTTTCTCAGTTCACACTTTTCCTGAGTGTGTGTTTTCTTTCCAATATTTAGATAGGTTGGGAGAGTCCATTTAATTTGAGTTATACATCATTTTAAAGCTTAAAGTCTGTTCTTTTAGAATATGCTCTAACTAAAATTTCATGTCTGGCGACTTTCTGTGCGTTTTGCGATGCAGGGTCACATTTAAAGATTTTGTGTGTGTGTGTGTGTGTCTAAGCGATTTCAGTTTGTAACAATTGATAATTACAAGTCTCCGTATAAAGCATTCGTTGTGGAGTGCCACAAGGTTCCATTCTCGGTCCATTGTTATTTCTGATTTATATTGATGATATTGTTTGTTCAAGTAAAATTTTACAGTTTATCTTATTTGCAGACGACACCAGTGTGATCATGTCTCATAACAATTTTAGTTATTTAGTGGATTTATTTAATCATGAATTGATTTGTTTGAGTAATTGGTTGATTAATAATAAATTGGTGATAAATGTAAGTAAAACTCAGTTTATGGTATTTGGAAAGAGAAACTTAGATGTGAATGCTGTTTTGTATTTTAATGGTCAAACAATTTCTCATTTGTCTTGTGTAAAGTTTCTATTAGTGTATATAGATGACAAGCTCTCATGGCATGAACACATAGGTGTCGTGTGCAATCGTATTGCCAAAGGTATTGGTACTTTTTATCATCTGAGGCATTTCTCTAGATATATTTTGATTATGTTATACCATACTTTATTTATTTTCCCATATCAATTATTGTAATGTGGCCTGGTCCAATGGAAATGATTTTTGTATGAAAAAAAAAATGTTTTCATTACAGAAAAAAAGCTATTCAAATAATTTCCAATGTATCTTTTAATTCTCACACTTCACCTCTATTCTTTTTTTCATTTGAAGCTTTTAGATGAATATGATATTAATAGATATAATCTTGCAATTTTTATGTATATGAGTTCAAAAGGTTTATTGCCCTACAATATTTCTTCTACATTTTTATTGAATAGTAATGTTTATGCTTATAACACCCGTCGTGCTAATGATTATCATTTATGTCATGTGAGAACAAATATTTCTAAGAATACAGTTTTTTATAAAGGTCCATTAATATGGTTCGAAATACCATTTGATTTGAAAATGACACGGTCCTTGAATAGTTTTAAAAGGAATAATAATTTTTTACTCCTGAATTCATATTCTCATTCAGAATGATTATTTCAATTGCACTTATATATGTCTTTTGATTTGTTCTTCAGTCCTGTCCTTTTCTTTTCCTCCTTAGGTTCTTTTCTATACTCCCGATATATTTTACACAGTATGTATGTTTTCTAGGGGTCAGCGATTTACAAGGCTTATTGCTCTTCTCTGTTGATCCCCCATTTACATGAATTTACGCGTCGGATCTTGTTCTTATTGTTGTTTCGTGTATGTGTGTGTATTTCTTTTGATATTTATATATTTGTATCTATGTGTTTTCATTGTATGAATTGTTTGATGATTTTATGTCGAATGTCGAACTTGAACTTGAACTTATTTCATGTAATTATAGTTTTAAAATCAGACCGTCAGGGGACATTGCATCTGCTTGAGTTGTGAACTCGACTTTCTATATAGAGTCTAGGTTTCGACCATGATATGTTATGATCATCTGTTTCCACAAAGCATGCAACATTGCACAGGTATGATACCTCCCCTACCAATCGCTGTTTTTTGGTCAGTATTACTGTGATACCCCAAGAAAATAGACCCCCCCCCCCTCATTTTTTTAGAACTTTTGGACAATTGCATTGGTATAAAAGAAACAACATACCCTCACAAACTTGATCCATCCACCCCTAAAACCCGGAGTGGAGTTAACCAAACTGCTTGAAATTCAGAGAAAAATGACATTTCTCAGATGGATGGGGTTTTGAGCACACTTTCATCCCTGCATCCATCTTCACTGGACGTGTGTTATCCTTTTCTGCATACAGATCAGAGTGATATTGGAGTGTGAATTCAGCCCAGTTACCCGAGACCCGGGTAACATTTTCTGGCGACCCTGCCAGGACGGCAAATCAACGGGTTTCAATTGTGAACACTTGCTGTCCTTGGACACTGAACCTGGTATGAGCAGTTAACCTCGTGATGCGACGACGAATTGGCTAACAGCTATACGTACTGAGACTCCACGGCGAAGGCTTGGGTGAAAGTGAAAGACAACTAGTCTACAAGGCCAGATAGGGGGCAGAACATCAACAAAGTAGCTGCCGGGAAAGCCTGACCTTGTAGATCCGAGGATTCGACACTTTCGAAATGGAAGCCTTCGAGGAAGCTCAGTTCGAAATGGAAGAGCAGCTGTTTGGTCTTCGCATCGAGGAGCTACGACAGGTATGTCCTCTCTTAGGCATACCCACACCGGACGAGGATCGGTCCAGACAAGCTCTAGTACGTATTGTGCAGTCTTCCCTTCGGAAATTCAGCCCGGAGGAGGGGGCCAAGGAAAAACTGGAGACCTTGAAGAGGTGGAGAGTGATTTCCAGGAGAGGTTGCGTCTTTTGGAAGCCCGGGCTGATGAGAACACGCATCGAAAAGATGAACCGCATTCCAGGGGTCCGTTTCATGAAGCTATCACATAAAAGCTATCACATAAATCTTAAAATGGCCAAGCCGCTCCTAAGCTAGGAGAGACTTTCACAGAGAAGTAAAAACCATTTCACGAAGTCTCTCCTAAGCTATGAGAGACTTTAATTTTTTCAATCGTCATGTTCGAGGGTAATACTAATTAACATATCATTAGCATATCATTAACTTTTTCTCCCTATTGTGTTACATGCGTTGAGCACTCGCTACATAGACATAGCACGTATACACACAGTGTATACAGCGCAGAGGCAACAAATCTACGACGGAGGCAGGATCCTAGAGGCTAAGTTGCATTCTACACCGCTACCAGTACATATTTCTATTAGTGAGTATATTTAAAGCTGTCTACAATTGAAAAGTAATGCATGTGGATTCATAATGTGATATTATTTGGATATATTTTTGTTCGAATCTTCTACAATTCTCCAAAGGGCTAGCTAGATGTAGATCTAATCTTACCGGTAGTAGCGTTGTCACAATAGTCCCACGTAGGCACATCGCCGTTTGTTTGAATGACCAAATGGCCAGCTGAGTTTAGGTAGTTTGTTACTTAGCATGGTAGGGTCTACTACAACTTCTAACGTTGTTACAAGTAATAGTGAAATGTTTGTAGGTTGATTTTCATGATATATTTAGCGTGCAGATATTTCATGAGAGAAATTGCCCGATTTGTTCATGTATGGGTGAATTGCAGGTAACTTAAGGCCTGAATAGTGAAGGGATCGAAGAAGAAACCGGAAATTTTATAAGAATTGGTCTGCATTTTATTATTAATATTATGTTAGGCCTAGTTTGAAGACGTGTCTAACATTGAATAATTACACTGTCACTAGCTGTGTGGATAGTATTCAGAAGTGATACACATTTTCCGTTCTGTGTCAAATCGACAGGAAAAATCTGTTGGGTTTTTTTTTTTTTCAATCTAGAAAATCTAGGTTATTTTGTCCAACAGAATTATGGGGCCTAGCCTAAGCCTAATGTTTTTTTAGGGTAGGCCCTAACGTGAAATTATAGCGTTAGCATTTACACTACAGAGAACCAGCTGTAAGTTACCTGTGTCATTGTTACGTTTACAAGTCCTAATGTTACTGTCTAACGTTGCTATAGGTCTACAACAAAAACTTGTAACGCGACTAGGGGTTAGGGGTTATAATAACAGCGACCAGCCCGAACGCGAAGCACTTTGTACAACTAACAGGGAGTGCCCTGGGGTTAGGGCAGGTAGTACTATCTGGAGAGTCTGACAGTGGTTAGACTAACTAGATCTAGTAGCAGTAGTAGGGCCTAGTAGTAGTACGTAGATCCAGGTCTACACAGAATATGAATTGGAAACCATGGTTCAGATCTTGGTTCAGACTTGAAAGCTATCTTCCACAATTCTAAGTGCATACAGCACTGTAATCGCAATGCATGTGTCACAATAAGATAGAGAATGATGTTTACCTAAATTCATTGGCATGGAACCTCTAGAATTCTACTGCTATACTACCAGGTGTCTATAGATCTAGAATCCAGTGGTATAGTGATCCTGAGTAGCACCTACTGACCTAGATACTACTTAACCAGTGTATACCAAAAGTATAACCAGACTAGACCCTTAGCCTTGGTATTCTTAAACATATTATCATTAACATAAATAGGCATATCACTCATCAGTAAGGAAGTTAATAGGTCTTCTAAATAGTGCTATCTATCTATGCAGTTAGTAGATTCTATAGGTCCATACTCCGATGCTAGTACCGCTTACACAACTTCTTTTAGCAATTTAATTGATGATGATGACATGACAACAGTTGATGATCAGAGTCAGACTGTGGCTGCATCTCAGGCTGTAACTGTGATCAACCCGAATGTGAAGCCACAGTACAGCTGGTCCTACCAGATCTTAGGTAGATGTAGACCTTGCAACGTGGATGCCTATCGACAAGATCTAGAACCTCAAGAAGTCATAATACCCCAAACTATAGGCTTACACATGTTGAATTGAGACAACTCAAATACTAGTAGTATGTCTTTTAATCATCCCCCAAAAATAATAATATAAGGTCCTTTATATATTTAAACAGCAAACTGATTTCAAATTTCATGCAGATTCTAGATATTGTGTGTAAAATCTTGTATAATCAAACAACAGTTTGAAAACACACTTTCTATTTTGTATTCACATTTTTAATCATAATGTTAGATATGGAACATCAGTCAGACTGCTGCAATCAGACTTCTGCATCTCATAAAGCCCAGAGTCAGTTGCTGAACTTCACTGAACACAGAACCAAACTGCTGAACTTCCATCTTCTCCACAGCTAGACTGCTACTGAACTTCATCGAGACTTCTCAACCAGCATGGTCACCTTCAACAGAATGCAAGTATTTTAGCTTATAATACTTTTTTAGCAGACAACATATCTGTATATTTTCAAATACTACAATTGCAACATTATTTACATTTGGACATGAAATTGTCTCTGGATTTTTAGTTAAATAGCGTTAGACAGGAAATATTGAAAACAATGTTTGCTGTAATGTCCATCTTGGTAATTGAAAACAAACATTCTTATCCAGTGAATAGTGACCCTTCTAGAAACAACTGTTTTTTGCATTTTTTTTTTAAATTTCACTATCTGTAGAATATTACATACTGATCCAATTGAAAAGAGATAATTCATGGAAGGGGAGGGGGTACCTGTGTGTCTACATGTATCAAGCTCCTGAAACAAACTTTAGCAGTCACATTATCTTAATATTGTAGGCCCTACTATGATTGTTTATTTACCCTCTCCCTTTTCTAGTATCATAACAACCTCATGCTCTTACAATGTTTGAAACAAGAATATTCGACATAGCTAATCATTTTAAACTGTGAAAAGTCCTATTTACAGCTTATGGATCAGTAGATACTAGTGAATTCAGTCTTTCAAAATCAATGGTAGGGCTTTTCAATTTGATTGCTATAGCTTGTTATAGCAAAGGCAAAGCACCCATCTCTAACATACTTTCTAATGTCCCATGTCCTGCACTATTGTTTTGTTTGTAAGATATTAACTGTTCTTGTATATTGAATAAACTCCAAACAGCCAAGGACCAGACAACATGTGAACTTCATCCACTTCAGAGTTAAGGACTGGGGGCAAGATGCAAATGGAAAAGTCAAGTGACAGTGTCATGGATATTCCACCATCTTCATTTGGTGTGTTAAATGATTATTTTTAGCTATTGAAGCAAGTTGAGAAATCATGTTATCTTGATCATCTACAGTTGGCAGCAAAATTAGTCAACCCCTCTCTTGCATGTTGGACACTGTGGCATAATGAACTACATCATAACTGAGATTATTTCTAAATCATACAAGTGGTGATCAGATAGTTTGCTACAAGTAAAAAACAGATCAGTAGCCTTTGATTTGCATATAGTTACAAACTTTGATCATTCATGTATAAAGAGATATGGTCAAGTGAGCACATTTATGGTCATTTTCAGTCCTTTCAGTGATCACTGAAATGCTTCGTTGAATATGGTTTCACTCAATGTTTTGATAGGTGACACAATATGATGGAATTTGATGTAGGATTCTTAATATTTCAATTGGCATTTTTCATTGTACAAAAATATTTAAATGAACTAATTTCTAGTGAAAGTTGCCACCATAGAGTTTGTACAGAGGTTTAGCCATGATATTGATAATTCAAAGTTTAAGTCATGTCAAAATGAATATAACCCAATGAAATGCTAAGAGTTATGTATAGAATGGCAAGATACTATTTAAAATTCCATAAAAACAAAAGAAATTAATCGTTATCATCAGACCATAACACGTCATGCTTCAGTGATCACAGAAAGGTCTGAAATGACAACAATGTACTCATTTGACCTTATCTCTTCATGCATGAATGATCAAAGTTTCTAACTATATGCAAATCAAAGATTATTGATCAGGTAGGCATTTGTCATAAACTATCTGTTCACCATTTGTATATGATTTAGTAATTGTAATGTTATTCATTTTGCCATAGTGTCCATAATGCAAGGGGGTTTAATAATTCTGCTGCCAACTGAATAAAGTGAATGCTTGTTATTAATTTCCCCTCTCATTCATTACTAAAATTACCTCATACTCTTACAATTTGCTAACAGGGGCTCATTACATAGTGATTCAAACTTTGAAAACTGGCAATTACAACTTGTTGTTCACATAATATATCTTACAAAATTGATATTCATTAATAAACATTTTGTTGTTATTGCTTGTTTTAATAAAGATGTACACTCATCTCAAATATTTTCCAACTATCCCATTTGTGCATCCGATGTTTCTGTTTGTATGGTATTTAACTGTTCTTATATTTGCACACCCAAAGGCCTGAAGAGTGCTGAACCTCACCAAGCCCTTGGGACTGACAACTGCAGCTGAACTTCACTCAGGTCAGAGTCAGACTGCAATTGGACTACGAACTGTATAGCAGCATCTTATCTACGACAGAACACAGGTATGCATTTCTCAAATTAAACTTGAAAGTATAAAGATTTTACAAAATAAACAACTTGAATAACAGTTGAAAAAAGGCAACCTCTGTTGATGACATATCAGTTACAGGTAATTCGGTCTTTCTTATTTTAGGAATTATTGTAGACTTGGTGGACAAACAATGTCACCTCTATATGTGAACTGTTCCACACGAGAAATGAAGAAATTAGTGCATTCATACACCCCAGTTGGGAGTTGATTTAATGTTTATGTCTATATCAGCCACAATTGGGAATTCAGTACGGCTCACAAGAGTTGATTAATGCACTGACATAGCAATGCAGCTGACTTGTTGCATAACCCATTGAATCATCTTTCTGTTTATTTTGGAACTCCCAGCTTGCCTGACATAAGTTGCAATCCTTTCTAAAAAAGTCAAATAAGTCTCTACTGACATGAATGAATGACATTATGTCAGATGAGTGTTTTAAGTCACAATCACATTTTCATTTTGAGTCTGTGTCACACCTTTTTTGTTCATCAGGAAGAATCCGATACACTAATTCTTGTGTATGACAACCCAGACGATTTTCTTTGTTTTTTTTTCCTTGATGCTGTTAAACTGTTGCTAATATACTGTATGTGAAATTGCTGACAAGCAGCTCTGTGTAATGATATGTGTGGTAGTCGTGTGTGTATTCATTCAACTGTACACCCACATGTTACCACTCTGTATAATGTCAGGGAGAGTGGATGTGATTTGCATGTCACAAAATTTCAGTATGTAACCAGTATTGTTTATTTTTCCATATTCTATTTCTTTTGTCCTTTCTTTCTTTTTTCTTTCATATAGATTCTCAAGGCATGGAGCTTGCCAAAGGTGATGCAGACAGGTTGAATATAACATATGTTGGTTTTGACTGCTGTGGATTCAATCCTTCGAAAATTAATGGTATACAATGTATACATTTTTATTTGGGGGGGGGGGGGTGGCTGCATTAGATGTGAGGATCTGACATGTACCTGCAGCACTGTAATGAAAGTCATGAATGCAAATGTCATGGTGATTTTGTAATAGATCCTTATGACAAAAGCTTCTTGCACAACAAAAATTCCTACAATGGAGTGCGAATATTATGTCTTTCAGGACATCATTTGGAAAATAGGAATAGGTCTATTGTTGCTAGACCTACACACATGATAGATTTTCAAATTTTATGCACTTGCTGCAAATGACATGAGTAATGTTACAGAACCTAACAACATCTTGATTGTTTTCTGTCTGCTTTTCTATTTTGTGTTCACATAATTGGCATGTTCAGTTTTAACTTTGTCTGATAATCCCTTCATTTATTGTTGCTCTAGAGTTTTATATCCTGGTTTTTGTCCCATTTATTGCACAGAACATAGCTAGGTAAGATAGACCGCATACTTCAGAACCTATTTGCTAGCTATGCTTTTGCAGAGTGTGTGCCTTCTTTCTAATATTCAAATACATAGGAGAGTCCATCTGAATTCAGTTGTACATTATTTTAAAACTGAGAGTGTGCTCTTTCAGAAACAGGATTGGCCCTTTTTTTTTTTTGCAAGATACTAAGAAACCACTATTGAAGTGCTACAGAACATTAATTCAAAGAAGAATTCAATGTTTATTTGACGAAAATTAGTTTTGAAATGATTGAGATATCCAAAAGCAGAGTAAAACAAAGCGATTCTAGTAAAAGGCTGGTTCCACCTCTTATTAGGATTCCTTTATTTTGGATATCTCAAACATTTCAAAACCAATTTTCATCAAATAAACATTGAATTCTTCTTTGAATTAATAGTCTTTCATATTTCATAAGAGGTTTCTTATTATATCACCCCCCTCCCAAAAAAAGAGAAGAAATGTTAACAATCTGAAACCAGGTCTCAACCAAAACTTTACCAGCCCTTTAACCAGAAATCCATGTTTGGTGACTTTCTGTTGATATTGTGATACAGAGTCACAATTGCAGTGTTAGATATGAAGCTACAATCAGACTATTGCAGTCTGACTGCTGAACTTCACTGAGTTTTGTCATAGACGAGTCCATAGGTGATGGCATAAGTGCTTTGCCAGGTACATGTATTAACCAAACCAGAAATGAGAAAAATCCCCCTTCAAAAGAAAAAGCAAAAACATTACAATACAAAACAGAACAGAACAATTAAGCGTGCAAACGATTCAATGAAAAGCAAATGGGTGAATTGAAGCACTCTGAAAAAAAAAGAAAGATTTATAGGCCTTGTAAAGTGTAAGAAAGCATTTTAAAATGGATAAATGCAAATTCTGTATCAGTCAGCACATAGCAGTCTGATTTCTGATCTTTGATGATTAAAAGCTATTGTGCAGTAGACAAGGTCATTATTATTAGTATTAATATCATAATTAGTATTCCGATATAGGGAACCTTAGAGTGCAAAGAAGGTGGATTGCAACATATATTATTTTATGCTTACAAAATATTTGCAATGATAGCATTGTGTGAAGTTCAGCTGCTTTCATAATTTGATTAATAAACCATGAAAATAATACAAATGATTATGAAAGATCTGTCGATGTATAAGTGATCCAAACATAAATACATCAGTGAACATTGCAGTGCATTGTTTTTATGCCTCCGCCACGAAGTGGTGCCGGAGGCATTATGTTTTTGGGTTGTCCGTCCGTCTGTCCTTCTGTCCGTCCGTCCGTCCTTCCGTCCGTCCGTCCGTAATGAATTTTGTGGCAAGCGAAACTAAAAAACATTTTGAGGTATCCTAATGAAACTTAACATGTATGTGTATTAGGGGGTGAAGTTGTGCCTATCAACTTTTGGGTGCACATGCTCAAGGTCAAAGGTCGAAAGGTCAAGGTCAAATACATAAAATTTAACTATTTCCACCATATCTCTGCAATGCCTGAAGATATTTTCTTGAAACTTAGTGTATTCATGTATTACCCAATTAAGATTCTCTGGTGAAAGTCTGTGGTCATGAGGTCAAAGGTCAAAAGGTCAATTAAAAATATTAAAACTTCACTTTTTTCTCCGTACCTTGGAAATTGTTCGAGGTATCTTCATGGAACATACATGTACTGACTGGCAGTGGTTATCTAGACAATTTTGTGTTCATGAGGTCAAAGATCAGGAGTCAAAGGTCAAGGGCAACACTTCAAAATTTTACTATTTCCCTCATGTTTATGCAATGCCAGCAGGATTATTATTTTTTTTTTTTACACTTGGTGTATGCATGTATAACCTAATAGAGATTCTCTGGAAAGACCTTTTTTTTTTTTACCTCAAAGGTCAAAAGGTCAAAGATCAAGTGAAAGTGCTGAACTAAGTTTTTCCTCCATGTCTCGGAAGTGGCTCAAATTATTTTTAAACTTTCTACATATTTATGCATGTTCTGCCTGACAGTGATTATCTTATGAATTTTAGGGTCAAAGGCCAGATGAAAATGGTAACAATTTACTATTCAATACAGAAATTGAACTTTTTCTCCATACCTTGGAAATTACTCAATGCATAAACGTGTGAATTGGTCAAGGTCAAGTTAAAGTCCTTAAATCCCAAATACATGCTCCCCTATTCATCCAATTAAACCTAGGTCAAGGAAGGTGAACATTCAACACATTTGTGACAAACTTGTCATTTTAATATCTAGCCATTTTTGTGAAAATGTATTCACACATTGTCCACATGCACTATCTAGACCTATTAGGAGAATCATGCATCATGGCGGAGGCATACCAGTCGCTATAGCGACATTTCTAGTTGTTATTATTTCCAGGCATGTGACGGCAATATTTATGTAACCCAGTTAGAAATTATGTCTATGCGGGCAATTGTTATTTGATTAGAAAGATAAAATCAAGCATAGCTTATAATGTAGAAATCAAGTAGAATGTAATACCAGAAAATACTGTGAGTGATAATACTTTCACAAGGACTCTTACCAGTATCACCAATGTGGTTGTGATAATTGTGCTGTGATTATGATGACATTGAATAATGAAATAATGTTTTAAAGATCAGATTTTCTAATGAATCAGGCAACCAGAATGAAATATATGAAATAGTTTGTGCAGTTACATAATCTGTCACATGACATGTAGTCAAATTGTGAGGAATTGATATTAATGAGTATGAAATTGATAGCAGTGAATGAATTGAATACAGTGTAATTGAATCATTGTCGGCCTACACTGCCTCTTTCAATGAAATGTTTTCCCACTGTGGCAATTGATGAGTGAAATCAAATCCAAGTACGAAACAAAGAATACCTGCTGAAATAAGAAGTATCATTGTGATTTTTACTCCCACCTCCAACTGAGGGAGTTCGTTCAACCAGCGCTAACTTTATATGGTTTTATATAAAAAAAAAAAAAAGCTGTACCATGGCAATGCATTGTTCAACATTGAATAAAGTGTTTTGTTAATTCAAAAAATCTGTTTGTCACATGTGTCATATATGTATTGCAAGTCAAGTGCTCAAAAACTGAGTAAATTAAATGAATAAACTGGAAAGTCCTATGATTTTCACAAATGATGTTACCATGGCAACACACTGTTCAGTATTAACGAAAGATGACTATACACAAGTACATAGTATAACTTTCACATGTTTCAAATTTCAAGTCAAATGCTCAAAAGCTTAGGTAGTTAGCTGAATCCACAATATTTTTGAATGATTTTCATTCAAAATAATCTGTTACCATGGCAACACATTGTGTGAAAAAGAACAAAGAAGAAATTTGCACATCAGTCTATGTACTTTAGCAGTCTCATGTGCCAGATTTTAAGTAAAATGCTCAAATATTAAAGGAGTAAACTGAATCTACACCTTTTTTATTGTATTCCTTGAAAATGCTGTTACCATAGCAACACAATGTTCTATATCTGTGAAAGATGAAGTTTGCACAACTATACATATCATGGTGGTCACATGTACCAAATTTCAAGCAAAATGTTCAAAAGCTGAGAGATAGCGGAATCCACAATATTTCTGTATGATTTTCATTCAAAGTCTGCTGTTACCATGGCAACGCATTGTTCAACAATGGCGAAAGATGAAGTTTGCACATCTACGCACTATGCCGGTCACATGTGTGCAAAATTTCATGTCATATGCACAAAGATTGACGAATTTAGCGAATTCACAATTTTTGTATGCTTTTAAGTGAAAAAATTTTGTTACCATGGCAACAGATTGTTCAACATCAACCAAAGATTAGTTTTGCACATCTACATACTGTAATGGTCATGTGCCAAATTTTTGGTCAAATGTTAAAAGAATTTTAAGGAAGTTAGATCAATTCACATATTTCGTGTGATTGGTATAGAAAAACTTGTTGCCATGGCAACAGATTTTTTCACACCACACATGAAAAAAGTGTTTTGCACAACTACATATTACATTTATCTGATTCTATGCAGAATTTCAACTACATTGCTTTAAAACTGAGGGCAGTAGTTCAATCCACAACAATTTGTATGTTTTTGTGAAAATTTGCCATTACCATTCATGACAACGTATTATGCGATATCAACGAAAAAGATATCTTGCATATCTACCTTTGGCAGTGGTCACACATGCCAAATTTAGGGTCAATTACTCCAAAATGAGAAAAAAGTTTGATACAATGGCTCTCTCAAAAAGCTATCACATAAACTTAGGAGTGCTCCTGACCACTCCTAGATTTATGTGATAGCTTTGCCAAGTTAGGAGAGACTTTATGTGCTAGCTTTGTTCATGAAATGGTTTCTAGAAAAAGTCTCTCCTAAGTCTGAGTTTATGTGATAGCTTTATGCGATAGCTTTTTCATGAAACGGTTTTTAGCAAAGTCTCTCCTAAGTATGACTTAGGAGAGAGAAAGTCTCTCCTAAGACTTTCATGAAACGGACCCCTTGCCTCCTTCCACCCTACCACCTGCTACCACCATCCCCGGCCACGCAATGCCGACTACGACTCCCTCGACTGTCCCTCCACTTTTCCGGAAGGAACTGCGGATCAGTGGGCAGATCGGGGAACCCAACCAGAAAGATCGTTTAACCTACACCAGCCTCAACCACCAGATCGAGGCTGCCCTCTCAAAGGGCTACAGTGAGAGGGAAGTGATCGAGGCAGTAGTGAGGGCCATCACCCCAGGACTACGCTTAAGGTCCTACCTCGAGAATCACACCCGCCTGACCTTGGTCACTCTGAGGACGGTTTTGAAGGCCCATTTTCAGGAGTAGGACGCCACGGAAGTCTACCAAGAGCTGTCGAATATCAGCCAGCTGAAGAACGAAACAGCGTAAGCATTCGTCATGAGGGCACTTGACCTGAAACAAAGGGTTCTCCTCGCATCTGAGGACTCCACCGCTGAGTTGAGGTATGACCCCCACCTCGTCCAGAGCATGTTTGTACATGCAGTGGTCACGGGGTTAACGAACGATAACATCCGACAGGACATTAAGCAATCCCTCACCCCAGGGGTGTCTGATGAAGAACTTTTGGAGAAACTGACCACGGCTGCAGCACTAGAAGCAAAGCGTCTCCAGAAGGTTGGGGTAAAACCTCAAAGAATCAACACAATCACGATTGAGGAGCCCCCATCCAAAATTCCCAAGGAAAGGAAGCCATACCTACGCGAAAAGATGGCTGCCCAGATTGCAGAATTGAGAGCGAGTATTGAAGCTGTTCAGGGCAAAATGTCGACATCTCAGCGCTCCCCACAACAACAACAACAACAAACACAAGGAGCCGGGCGTCGACCACCTCAGCGACCAAGGGGCTGCCCATCATGCCGCAAAGAAGGGACAGGGGATGATTGTCAGCACTGTTATAAGTGTGGAAGCAGTGAACACTTCGCTCGGGGATGCAGAAAACGACAGGGAAACGACCAGGGGGCACCCACCGGGGACAGGGTGTAACCCAACCAAGACCAGGATCCCCAACCACGACCAGACCCGGACAACCAAAACTAAACCAGATTTTCCAACAAAGTCCTGGCCATGTCACCACATCAAAACAAAGGGAACGGGCTGTGAAACTTGTTGGTGATAGGTGTCTAGTTAAATGCTCTTTGAATGGGATTCCTTCTACAGCCCTCTGGGACACAGGAGCACAGGTCTCGGTGATGCCAGAGAGAATTTAGCGAGAGGTGCTTCCACAAGTCCAACTGAGGGAAGTCCAGGAAATACTAGATACTGACCTCCAACTCAAGGCGGCCAACGGCACTTCCTTACCATACAAAGGCTGGATAGAAGTCTGGTTTAGCCTCGACCCTGACACCAACACATCATCAACCATACTCGCACCTTTTCTAGTGACACCCGAGGAGCTCCCTGAGACCATCATTGGGTACAATGTGATTAGTGAGCTGGTCCAAGCAACACCAATTGGAAGCCTTACTGGCATCACACAACAGCTTCGAAGCTCGATGCAAGTGTCACCAAGAGCAGCTGACCAAGTAATCTCCCTACTGAGGACAGGACCACCAGAAGAGTTGTGCACCGTAAGAACTGGTCGTTCCCGATCGTCTTGCGCCCAGAGTCCTGGACGAAGGTGACAGTAATGGTGAGACTTGGGAACATGAGGGGAGAGACACTACTGTTCGAGCCAGGAATCAACAACAACCTGCCTGAAGATGTAGAAGTTCCTCCTGTGTTGTACAAGTCTCCCAAGGTCAGTCCCCTCGTCTAGACCTTCCTGTGTACAACTACTCCAAGAATACGATTGTAGTCCCTCGGTGTACGTCATTGGGAAGACTACAATCAATGCATTCGATACTCCCTGACTATTCACGTGACCCACAACCCACCAACTACCAACCCAAAACCGACAGTTACATCGCCTCAGTGTCAGGTACCAATGAGAAAATGGAAGGACCCTCCTTCAAGCTTGAACACTTGGCAGCAGAGGAGAAGAAGGCTGTGGAAGGACTCCTTCACCAGGAAATAGAGAGTTTCTCATCGGGTGACCAGGACATGGGATGTATCCCCGACCTCAAGATGACCATCAGACTCATCGACAACGTCCCGGTTCAGAAGACCTACCAGTCTATTCCCCGACCACTCTACCAAGAGGTGAAACTCTACCTACAGGACCACTATGCCTCCACCTTGTGCCTCTCCACTCGTGTGTGTGAGAAAGAAAGATGGAAGCCTCCGTCTTTGTATCGACTACCGTGGACTTCACAAGAAGGCAATACCTGACCGACAACCAATACCGAGAATGCAGGACCTGATTGACGGACTGGGAGGAAACCGGTGGTTCACTACCCTAGACCAGGGTAAGGCGTACTACCAAGGTTTCATCGCCGAGGAATGCCGACCGATGACTGCATTCATCATTCCGTGTGGTCTCCACGAGTGGAATAGAATCCCATTCGGATTGAAGAATGCACCAGCTGCATACCAAAGGTGCATAGAGACAATTCTCGTGGGCCTCACCCACAACATCTGTGAGGTGTACCTGGACGACATTGTTATTTACAGCCAGACCTTTGATAATCACCTCAGGCATGTCCAAACAGTTCTGCAGCGTCTTCGGGAAAACGGTGTGAAGCTGAAGCCAGCAAAGTGCAGCTTCTTCCAGCAGGAAGTGAAGTTCCTGGGCAAAGTGATCTCTGGGGAAGGATACAAGGCAGACCCCAGTGAAACAGAGGCCCTCACTTCACTTAAGAGTCACACCCCGAAGACGGTAGGAGACCTGCACAAGATACTTGGCCTGACTGGGTACTATCGCAGATACCTCAGGGACTACGCAAAGCGTGCCAAACCACTCTAAGACCTCTTAAAAGCACCAGTGACCACAAGGGACGCAAAACAACGGGCACACAGACCTACCAAACGGACAAACAAGACAAAACACCAAGGACAAGCCCATCCAACACCCCAATCACCTGATGGGGTTTCTCATCAGGAAATCGTGAACTCCTTCATCGATGACCTCGTACAGCCCCCTGTGATGATGTACCCGAACTTCAGTGCACCGTACATCCTACACACTGATGCTTCACAGGAGGGACTGGGAGCGGTACTGTACCAGGAGAGTGATGGGAAGCTCAGGGTGATCGCCTACGGATCGCGAACCCTGACACCTGCGGAGAAAAATTACCATCTCCACTCAGGGAAACTTGAGTTCCTGGCGCTCAAGTGGGCGATTACTGAGCAATTTCGAAACCACCTCCTCTCTGCTGAGTCTTTCACAGTGTATACGGATAATAATCCGTTGACCTACATCCTCAGCACGGAAAAGCTCAACGCCACAGGGCATCGATGGGTTGGTGAGCTCGCTGACTTCAACTTCTCAATCAAGTACAGACCAGGAAGGAAGAACGGCGATGCTGATGCTCTCTCTAGAATGCCCCTGACCCCTACCCGACAGGAATCGTGTACGCTGGAGATTACGACAATGACTACCAAGGCCGCACTGAGAGGTTCCCTTCACCAGACCCAGGATGAAATGGCGTTGGTCCAGGCACCATTCATACAGCCCACTGACACCCAAACAGACATGTCTCCGGAATCCATTACCTCCTTCTCCATGACTGACATCAAAACAGCCCAGCAGGAAGACCCAGACATCTCACGAGTGCTCCTCTAGAAGCAAAAGGGAAGGTGGCCACGTGCAGATGAACGCACAGACGAATCTCCAGAAACCAGAGCTATGATGCACGAATGGAGGAGACTAGAGGTTGGACATGATGGAATTCTCAGGCGGAGAACGAAAACGAAAACACAACTTGTTCTCCCCTTGAAGTGGCGGAATTTGGTGTGTATCGAGCTGCGTGACAAGATGGGCCATCTTGGGACTGACAGAACAGTTGACCTCGCCCGGCAACGGTTCTACTGGCCCCACATGGAGCGCTTCATTGAGGCATACATCACCAGGCAATGTAAATGCATCATGCAGAAGAAACCCGCTCAGAACACCAAAGTTCCGTTAGTCCCCATCACCACCTCTGAACCATTTGAACTCATGTGCATCGACTTCCTCCACCTAGAACGCAGTCGAGGAGGTGAAGAGTATGTGCTGGTCGTGATGGACCACTTCAAGCGGTTTGCGCAGGCCTATCCAACTACGAACAAGTCTGGCAAGACCGCTGCAGACCGAATCTTCAATGACTTCATATTGAAGTTCGGGTTCCCGAAACGGCTTCATCACGACCAGGGAAGGGATTTTGAGAACCAACTCTTCACCCGACTACAACAACTTTCCGGGATCACAGCCTCCAGGACATCCCCGTACCATCCCCAAGGCGACGGACAAGTGGAAAGGTTCAATCGGACCCTGCTAGCCATGCTACGAACCCTGGCAGAGGAGCAGAAGCACGATTGGAAACGCCACATCAATAAAGTCGTCCATGCCTACAACAACACACGACATGATGCTACCAACTACTCACCCCACTACCTACTCTTCGGCTACTCACCAAGGCTCCCTATCGACCTAGCATTCGGTCTGACCACATCAGAACAGGCAAAGTGTCAGAATCTTCCAGAGTACGTTCAAAAGTGGAAAACAAGACTGGAAGAGGCTTATGACCTTGCACGTAAGAATGCGCAGAAGGCTTCAGAGAGAGGGAAAAAGTACCACGACAAGAGACCAGCGAGTACGTTGCTGATGCCGGGCGATCGAGTTCTCGTCAAAGACTGCTCTCCGAAAGCAGGACCTGGAAAGCTACGGTCATACTTTGAGGACAGAGTATACACTGTTCTGTCCAAGAAGGGTGACCTTCCCGTCTACGACATTCAGCCAGACGATGGTTAGGGTAGGACTCGTACCCTTCATCGCAATCTCTTGTTCCCCTGCGACACACTACTCGCTGACCGACAAACCCCTTCAGTAAGACCGGCTGTAGAGAGAAGTGGGAGAGGAGCACCGGAGAGAAGCAGACGACGAAAACGACACCTTCCTGACCATCACTGAAATGAGACTCCAGATCCCTCCGATGCCTGCATGGAGGAAAGCTCTGACGATGATCTCCATCATGAATGGTACAGCCGTGGGTATGGAGAGCAGGAAGGCCGTCAAGAGACCCTCACTGAAACCCGTCACCAGGCACAACAGGTACAACCCGAGCCAGAACCAGTACCATCACCAGACGCCCAGCCCCAACCAGACCTGGAGGTCACCACAGCACCGGACGCTGAGGGTCACCACCAGCCAGACCGGGTAATCAACGCGGATACTGAGGGTCATCATAACGAGGGCACCCCAATCGATGGAGATGGGCAGCAGACGATGGTGCCGTCACAACACGCTGCTCTCAACCGGGAGTCGGAAATGACGACGAACCCCGAGGAACCCCCCACTGCACCCCAGACAACGCCAACTGACGACGCATTCTTCAGCTCAGGCCGCCCTCGAGAAACAGGCAACCCCCAAATACCCTAACATACCATAATCTCGGAAATCCTGCCCCCCATTGCATGCCATTGTACATTAATGACATAAACCCTGCCATGCCTGAGGTACCAACGCCGCCAAATAATAACATGTATCCTCCCCACCTACCTATGAACCCGACCTATAACTACCCCTTCTATAACCCTTTTGTACCTTACAGAATGCCGTTTGCATTCCCCACAATGTATGACACGGACAACAGGTGGGAAATCAACAGTGAACCAGGCAGTCGACTAATACGCCGAACATTATGTGTGCCCCATAGTGGAGGGGTACGCTGAGTAAGACGATGATTCGTCAAATGAAGGTAGTTGTAATTTAGGTAACTAGTGGTTTAAACCTCTGTGGAAAGCAGTTCTCTCTCAGAAATTGTACCCCTGAATCATGTGGCAAAGATGAATTGTAAAAGAAATGAACAGAAAAGAAACACTGCGCAGTGTAAAAGTGGGAGAACTTTATTTGTTTTGCTAGTAATGAAGTTCTACAGATCAAGAGTCATTTCTTTTTCGCCATATCATTTTTGTATGAACATGGAGTAAAACTATAATATTTCGCATGTGGATCTGTAAGGATCAGAAGAATACACTCTCAGGAACGCGCGCCTGGGAAGCAGTATTACTTCTTAGTGTGCTATACAATGTAGCATATGTAAGGGGGTTAACCCTGCAAAAGCGAAATGCAAAGTGTGATATGGAGGAGCACCATGTGTCAGGATATGTTATCATGATGCTACATTTGAAGTTATTTGTTTACTGTGTCGCATGAATAGATGAGATAATGTCAGTTGACAATGATATGGTATGGATTTTATTGACTTCAATCTGAACATACGTTTTGGTAATCCATGCATTGGTAGCATCAACCCTAGTTATTGTGTAAATGTCGAGGACGACATTTCTTTCAGGAGGGAAAGATGTGATACCCCAAGAAAATAGACCCCCCCCCCCAGTTTTTCAGAAGTTTTGGACAATTGCATTGATTTAAAAGAAAGAACATACCCTCACAAACTTGATCCATCCACCCCTAAGACCTGGAGTGGAGTTAACCAAACTGCTTGAAATTCAGAGAAAAATGACATCACTCAGATGGATGGGGTCTGGACGTGTGTTATCCTTTTCTGCATACAGATCACAGTGATATTGGAGTGTGAATTCAACCCAGTTACCCGAGACCCGGGTAACATTACATTCCGGCAATAATGTGTAATGATATATTTGCAATATTCACCCAGTTTAAGTTCTCAAAACAGCATCATCTTTACGCAGGGATGAAGGAATCAAGCAAGAAAAGGACAAAAGAGAAAAGGGAGACAGAGAGAGGTGAGGAAGAAAATAGGAGGAGAGAGAGAGAGAAAGAGTGGGGAAGAGACACGACGTAACATCATTATCTTACATTTTCCACAAAAAGCAATATAATTACATAATTATTTCCTGCTAAGGTAGAAGAGGACTTTGGTAGTAATGGTATCACTAGCTATTGGAAGTGGCTGAAATATAAGTATACACATATGAATGCCAGAAAATGAGCCAACAATGGTTTCGAGATATAAGAAAATCTCTATACGCAGACAAAACTCTATTAGGAGTCAATCTGAACAGAAACAAACTGAAGTAGGATATCAATTTTTCATCTCACTTATCCGTGAATATGTATTCCTATAGATAATCTTGGCGTGTACTCACGGCGTTTTTGTACTGAACTCAAATATAGAAAGATGTCTGCCGTAATAGTTCAAACCAAATCACGCGCTACTAACCGTTTCTGTGCCAACAAGGGCAATTTAATGTGCACAAATTTCACACGAATGTCTATGGACAGGAAATAAATGTAGGACCCAAAGGGTTAAATCACGATACTCAAGCATCCCGAGTACATGATTGCGAACGGATGTGTGCTAATGTGAACTTTGGATTAGTCACTGTGTACTTGAAATGGTAGTCTCATCATGTCAAAATGAATTTTGTTCTCCTCATAGTTGAAGGCAAGGGTCGGACTATTTATCAGTCTTTCAAGGGGAAAGTATAAAAAAAAATAATAGAACACATTGGAATTGTGTTTCAATCTAAAAAAAAAAAAAAATGCGCCATAGAAGCATTTTGATTGTTCCTTTTTTATTATTTTGCAAGACTTAGCCTTGTTATAGCGAGATAATAATGTATAATGATAATGGAATTTTTATAGCGCATATAACAAATGAATGTTCCCTATGCGCTCTACCATCTCATCACAAAACATGCATGTATTGTAAGTAACAATTTACTTTCAATACACACACACACAATATGTATAAAAAAAAAATCAATTCACAAATAAATAAGTCTTTAAAGAAGATTTGAATGAGACCAATGAAGACGACTGACGGATATGTTGTGGTAATGAATTCCACAATCTTGGGGCAGCAACTGAAAAAGACCTATCACCATAAAACTTTGTATTAACTTTAGGAATGCGGAGAAGGGATTGATGTTGTGATCTACGACTAAGTGTGGGGACAGGTGAGGTAATCAATTCCTTAAGATATTGTGGACAGACATCATTTTGAACTTTATAAACTAACAGGAGAATCTTAAATATGAGACGCTTTTCAATGGGGAGCCAGTGAAGTTGAGTAAAAGTATGTGAGATTTCATTATACTTGGGGGGGCTTTTCAATGATGATCGCGACAATCCATTGAGCAATTACCCACAAACCTATCGTGAGCAACGTAGCAGCCTCCCAATTGATCCTCTCGCAATACACGCACTGCATACTTACCTTATCTCACTTTACTCACACTCGCTTACGAAAGTTTGTCAATTTCAGCAGGACAGTTTTATTTCATTTGTTTATTTCACTAATGTAATGTAATGATTTTATGAAGCGAAATCAGTCATTATACTGTGCTTGGCCGATGAACAAAAATTGTAGGTATGGCGTCTGGCTTGAGCACCTTTTTTTTTTCGTCGTCGTGTAATTCATCATCTTCGCTCACATGTCTTCCTTAAAGTATTCTGCTCCAAAATGGTCTTCAGGGACGACGCGATTCTTACAATAGTTATAAGATTTTAGGTTATATTGGTTTGTTCCAGCATTGACTAGCTATCTAGATGTAGAAGTAGCAAGTCCACCTATAATGTACCAGGAGAAAGAGGAGAATGTATACTACAGTTGATGATGAATACCCCCCCCCCCCAGATCTTCTTGAAGCAGCAGTTTTAAAGCGAGACCTTCTCTGAACAGAAATCACGATCACGTCGGGGCGTTAGGCCTACTGCAAAGTCAGATGATGAGAAATGACGTTTTACACCTTAAAGGGATGATACAGTGTTGGTGGAGATGAGAATTGGGCATTCAGGTTTTTGCGAGATACTAAGAAAACACTTTTGAAATGGTACAGAGCATACCATTTTAAGAGGAATTCAAAGTTTATTTGATGAAAATCGGGTTTGTGAATGACTGAAACATCCAAAAACAAAGTAAAACAAAGCGATTGTAATAAAATGTGGGTCCCAAACTTTATTAGAATCAGTTTGTTTTGGATATCTCACCCATTTCAAACCAATTTTTATCAAATAAACGTTGATATCCTCATGGAATTACATGCTCTTTCATATTTCATAAGAACTTTCTCATTATCTTACCAAAAAATGTTAGAAACCTGAAATTAGGTCTCAATTGTAAAAGCATACCATTTCTTTAACCACCTGAGACGAAAAGAATTGTTTCATAGATCGCTCAATAAAACAGTCGGTTCGCCATCGGTCTGTCATAACCTCTCCACTTCTCAACTAGCGAATCGTGCCAATCTCATTACTTTTTGCCGCTTACCTTCGTAAGAGTGATAGTTTGTTACTATTTTGTTACACAATATGCCACTTGCGATTGTCAATGTCACAAAATTATCATACCATGTAACTGTTTTTTTTTTTCCTGGAATACCAGAATAACGTGATTTTGATATGACGTGCAACGCGTTGGTGGGTATGATGTATGATTCTTGCTAATGCTATGATATCAAGTTGCTTTCACATTTTGTTACAGATTGGAATAATTAACACATTGATATAACAGAAACCAGCCCACAATCTACAAAACATCACAATAAGCACCAATTTCAAATGAACCCCTTAAACTGTTAACTAGGACACCAGAATAACTATGTAATATTTAAACATGTTCTCTATTCACAATACGGCGTAACACAGTGCATAATTCAACAGTCACTCATCGTTCAATCGTACACTGGGGCTGAGGAGGGATACCGGAAAAAAAAAAAAAGATGTTGGCCAAACTCACCATCCAGTAAACAGCCAGCAGTATCGGTATCATTAATGAGCAACACACGTAACACAGAAATAGTATCATACAATGACATCATTATCACATGATATCTAAATTCTGCATTCGATATGGCTCAAATATAGGCGCATTGGTACAAATAGCGCTGTTGCGCTCTACATAACACAGACATTGGTCTTATATACTCTCAGCCTACACGCATGGCCGGCGGAGCATTTTCAAAAGTCTGGGGGCCACTTCCGGGTTTCGTGAGCTAAAAAGCAACAAAAAAAAAAAATAAATAAATAAAGGGAAAATTTGCCTCCTGCACTCCACTTCCGTTTTTTTTTTTTTCAGCTGACAATCAAAAAAGAAAAAAGCAAAAATGGTCTTCAGCGCAAGAACATAACCTTAACGCGCTCACACTTCAAGGTCTCTATCTATACTTTCCAGTCCCAATTACACAATTCCGGGGTAAAAAGAAAAAATGGGGGTGGGGGCAGAGTGGTGACACCTTATGAATTCCTTTGTATGGTGCAAAGAAAAATGGGGTCCCCCCCCCCCCTCCCATGGTTCCGTCGGCCATGACACGTACTGCACTTCCTGTATCATTTCGACGAATTAATCACATTACAGGAGACTTCAACAGATAAAAAACCTGTATAATATATGTGGCCCTGTCAAACAAAACCAACAAAAAGTCGCCAGACATGGATTTTCAGTTAGGGGAGAGATTCTGAAAGAGCAAACTCTAAGCTTTAAAATGATGTATTACTCAATTCAAATGGACTTCCCTAACCTACCTAAATACTGGAAAGAAAGCACACACTCTGAAAAAGTGTGAACTGAGAAAAGAGGCTCTGAAGTACACGGTCTATTCAGGCGCTTAATCTTTACCAAGCCGTGATAGCTGTGCAATGAAAGGGACAAAACTCAGGATATAAACCATCGGAGCAACACCAAAGAAGGGATTATCAGATTAAGCTGATTCAATTCAATTCAATTCAATTCAATTCAATTCAAAGTAGTTTATTTCATTTTTCGACAAAACATATGTTTCATTTCATTTAATAACAGAGAATAAGGTAAGTAGAACATAGTGAAATGATAATGGAGCATGTTCTCTTAGCACATTCTGCCCATGATTAATGCTAACTTTCAAAGCAGTGGCGTCGTCCCTTTCAAAATGTATTAGACTTGTAAGTGAATAGTGTGCAAAGGATTTCAAGACATGAAAAGCGACCTCCAAGACAAGCCTGATCATTCTGCTCTTTCCCCCAAAAGGGTTGTAGAAAAACTGCTAAAAACACACTTTAGCATTCATGTTATGATACCAAACTGAAGAATAATGTAGAAAGATAGCTCTTTCAGAAATATGAAAAACTCAAGATTGACTTGTTTGAACTATTTCACCTTTTTCGAGTCCTCAATTAAAATCAAGGGGTGCGACTTTTTGTTTGTTTTGTGGTGCACGGTCACATATATTCTATGTGCTTCGGCTACTAACATCAAGCCGGCTATAAAAGAATAGTTTCAATCTAAAACAACCTTAGCAACCTTATCCAACGAGTTTGATTTACCCAATATGACAAATCTCACTGGCCACCAAACTTCCTTCAAGCTCTGCAGTGTGGTTGTTTGATATAGCCTCCAGTTGACGGTGGTAAATTGCTTCAACTATGGAGTTAGACTAGAGATTTCTGTCTCACTGGTCAATCCGATTTTAGACAAACATATTTTGTACAGGGTTTGAATTTCCCTGCCGACTCTATTCTCTTACAGCAGTACAATAATGACAGACTTCTTTCAAGATTTTCGTTGATGCATGGAAATCATAATATTTGGGAGTAAAAATCAGTATCATTCATTTTTCTTGTTATTGTTTGTATGCCAAATAGCACATGAGATTGAAATAATGAGAACTCACGTGCGAAACAAAAGAATAGCCAGCACATTACTAAATGCTACAAGATACACTATATTCAAATGAACCCTTAACATTGTTAACTATAGGACACCCATAGGCTTAATAGATTTGATCTATATGAAATTACACGTTTACTATTAGATACTGCAATTCAACAATAATCACTTTAATATCATAATATCTTTCTCTTAGAATATTTACACAAGGGCTGAGGAAGAATGATGGGATGGAGAAAAAAAATAAAGATTGTTGACGTCACTTACCATCCAGGAAACTGCCAACACTACTAGCATCATTGATGAGTAAAACACACAGAAGTATATACAGTGACATCATTTATAAATAACAAACAAATAGTAAATACCATACACTGACATCATTATTATGACAGCTAATATCTATATTCAAATATACGTGCATCATAACAATCGGAGCTGTGCACTGGGGTCATTCCACTAGACCGACACCCACGAGTCATACAGCCCACGAGTTCGACATTGAAAACAGGTCCATGAGTCATACAGCTCACTAGTCCATGAGTTCGACGTCCATGAGTTCGACAGCCCATGAGTTCGACACTTATAGGCAAATAAAGCCCATGAGTTCGACACTAGGTAAAAACAATCTACGAGTTCGACATATACGACACAACACGGCGCGTAATGTGTCGGTCTCGTGGGCCTTGTTGGCTTAGTGTCGAACTCATGGGCTGTTTGACTTGTGAGCTATATGACTTGTAGGCTGTATGACTTGTGAGCTGTATGACTTGTGAGCTGTATGACTTGTGAGCTGTATGACTTGTGAGCTGTATGACTCGTGGGTGTCGGTGTCGTGACGTGCGTTGCACTCGACATGAAGACATTAATCTGATACAATCTTAGCCTATTACATGTACTACACCTACTAATTATCAATGAATGAATCACATGAGCATAAAAGCAGGACTCGAACACTGGAGCATAACGTCGTTTGTATAAAAAAAAGTAATGATAATAATAAATAAATAAAATAAATGAATAAATAAATAAATAAATAAATAGATAAATAAATAAATAAATAAATAAATAAATAAATAAATCTAAAACAACCTTAACAACCTAATGATCCGAGTTGGATTCACCCAAGATAACAAGCCTTATAGTTCACCAAACTGCCAAGCTCCTGTAAACTCTGCACAATGTGACTGTCCAGTTGGAAGGTGGGAAATTGGTGCAACCAGGAGTTAGCATGGTTAGACTTGAAATTTCTGTCTCCCTGATTCACTGACGAAGACAGCAAATTATCACAGATTTTTCATTTTACTGTAGACTTTATTATTATATTCTTGTAGAGCAGTAGGGAAAGATTATGGATGAAGGCAGTTCAAGTGATCATGAAAAGATGCATAAAAATCCTACTTGTTAATGCACTGCAATGTAAAAATACAGAGTAGTAGAGATTGACATGAATATGTTATTATATATTGCTAACAAGCTGTGAGTATCATTCTCAATCAGTAAAATGTATAGGCTTTTTCTTGAAGTGGAGCTAAGCGAAAACCGTCTTATTGGCCTCCCTCTGTAGCCTACATCTCTACATTGTCATATTGTATTTTACATGCTCTTATTATTGAATCACCTTCTTTCATGGGAATGTTCTTATTCAAAATATAGCTCAGTCGGTAGAGCACCGGGCTAGCAATCCGGAGATCTCGGGTTCGAATCCAAATGGAATCCCATTTTCTTAATACATCAACACTTCACCATCCCATACCACTACACCGCAGTGTATGTGTGTTATTCAAAACCAGCGTGACACATGTATTGTATCTCACACTTCCATGATAGATTTCTGAAAGATGTAAAGTTTGTCTGGAGTGCAGAAAGCAATGTCCCCTGTGGTTTTGAATTGCTGTAGGTAGAACCATTTACGTTCAGGGATGTCAATACGTTGACCATCAACGAGTGTTTCCTTGTACTTCAGGTCGCATGTGTAACGATCGATGCTAAGGAGATTTTCTTTCTTGTTAACCCAGGCTATCAAGATTGAGTCATCGCTGCAAAGTGCTGGATAGGCATAATAGATGTTGCCATCCTTCGTGACAGTGCTCTTCACTGCACCGGACTCATCGATTATGCTCACGGAGTTACCATTGGTTTGCATGACAAGCTCCTTGTTTGATTTCAACGGGTAGTGTTGTGAAGGTGTGTAGTCTTTACAGGGTATCTCACGTACTGCCTTCCCACCTGACTTCATGAAAACTTTGATCAGATGAGCTTTCCAGTAGCCGACATAAATGCGATCTTTACCATCTACCGAAACACCACAATCTCCGCCCTCATCGTCTGTCAAAGTGTCAAATTTTATGTCACACTTTTCACCGTTTACAGCAAAAAGTAACATTTTGTTTGACGTGTCAACAATGATGCAACAACCATCTGAGAGATATGCCATCCTTCTAATATTTATGTCATTATGATCACTTGTAGGTGATAGCTCGCCGCTGCGCGTGTAATAATAAAGCCCACCGAATTGAGATCCTACTACAGCCATCTGACCGGTCGCGAATATTTTTTCCGTACATGGAAACGCTACAGGATATGAATTATTCATAAGCTGAGCTGAAATTTTGAAGTGCGCAAGCGCGTGGAATTCACAATTCTATAGCTCGGCCAATTTGTACACGAATGAACGGACTCGCATACTGTACATACAGTGTATGGTAAGGGGGTACCACCTATCGGCAGGGTACCTTGACATCGGCACCCTGCGTATCATGGCTGTTTGCGTATAGAACGAAATGTACGCGTGGGATTAAGTGCCATTTGCTATGAAAACAATAAAAACGAAGAAACGAAAATCAAACTCACAAACAAACTAACAAACCAGACTGAACACGTTTCAATTACACATCCGCTCACGGTAACGACGCATGGCTGTGAAATTCACGTGTATTACCCATGGAGGGAGGGGGTGCCGATCTAAGTACCCCGCTGCGCGAAGAAAATGGTCACGACATTCAAAACTGCAGTACTTATGGCATATTTGAGATAAGATTTAGGCGAATTTGTTTTATACTTTTGGAATAAACAAGCTACAGATCCTTAGGGTGACGATAGGTGGTACCCTCAATCATACATTGCATACAGTACATACGATTCGCAGTTCATGAACGCCCTACGTAACTCCGCTGGTAAATATGCGGGGAGCAGACAGCATCGTGATTGTCAGCGCAGCCAGGGCAGCCGGCGTGGCGAGCATGAGCGAGCATGCAGGGTTCGAAGAAAGTGCAGTCGATTTGAAGCAGGTACATACGCGGCTCGCGTGAAATAAACAGCTTTACAAGCTACAACCTAAACTACAGCCATAGGCTTGGAATTGATGCCACATTACCACTATTGGTACATGCATAAATGGCCAAATGAGAGTTCTTCCGAAATCTTTCGCACGCCTTTTTTTGTCGATCGGGTACTCGTATTCGTTCGTAAATAAACCGCTACCACAGAACAGTAGGGCTACTTCGCTATGAAGCGAATGTGCATTCATGTGCATGTGCATGTGGCGTTCATTGTCCCAAGTCCATGTGCATGCGCATTTCATTCTTTCAGCTCAACTTATGAATAATTCATGTCCTGTAGCGTTTCCATGTACGGAAAAAATATTCGCTGACCGGTCGGTGTTGCAACCATCACGTTCATACAATCCTTCTTATGAAGCTCTTTCTCCACAGCCTTTTTCCACTCTACTGGCTGAAGTTCACCAAGATTGAGCTCATTGCTTGCTGTGTTTGACTGAAATCGAATACATTTTACACGTGTTTCGAGAGAACTGGCGTCAGTTAGATCTGGTTTATCTTTCCCAGTCGCACATTTCAATTCGTCGAAAAGTGACTGGTGCATCGCAATTGTGCCGCCCTCTAGCGGCGCCTTTAAACTCTTGTTCGCCAGCTCCGAGGAACCTTTGATTCTTCCAATCTGCGTCTTAGTATCATCCAATATATCCTTGAATTTTTGTTCTGCCTGCGTCTTCTGTTCCTCAAGTTGTCGAATCAGTTTCTCTTTCCTCATCGTCAGTTTCCTCACATATTCGTCGTAAGTCTTATTGATTTCCTTCCTTTTCTCTTCGATATGTGCAATGGTATTTGTTCTTTTCTGATCTACATTCCTCATGAAAATTTCTAGATCATCTGTATGACCCTTTCCTTGCTCACTTAGTGCAGTCATTTCTTGTAATCTTTTTTTGTTGTACTCGGCGTTGCTCAAGACTTCGTGACCGTTCCGCTCGTGATCCAGCATTCGACACCTCATACACATGATCTTCAGGCAATCAAGGCAGACATCCGAACAGTAATGCTCACCTTCGTCCTCGTCATGACTCGGACATAAAACCTTCTTTTTGATGTGCGCCCTCCCTTGTTTGATGTCTTCAACGGTGACAACCTGGTGGCCAGTGTGTGAAGGCCACTCATTGTGCTTCACGAGACATTTATCACACATGTAAGCCTTACAACTTTGGCAGTAGGTCTTCGCGTTAGGGCGATCCGCCGAGGTACATGTATTGTGCATGGCTGAATGGCTTCTGCCATCTCGTCTACCAAAGACTGGACCTGAAGGTTATTCTTAAGGTTTGATACATTGCCGTCTTTCACCTCCGTCTTCTGGCGGCAGAGTGGGCAGGAAATAATATGATTGGGATTCCCGCCTGAAGCTTGAAGAAGACAGAGGCAATCCTTGCAGAAAGTGTGACCGCATGACATAAGTTTTGGTGTTTTCAGGAGATCGATACACAGTGGACATTCTAGACTTTTCGTCACAGCTTGCTCCAATGAAGACATTGTGATGTATTCTAAAGCAAAAACAAAATAAAACGAAAAATACATTTTCCTAAGTACGACATAAGTAAATAATCAAGTAAAGAATAAGTAAACCCTTTACCTCTTTCCTTTTTATTCGGTCTAATCTCGAGTTCAGAGATTCTTAGTAGAAGAATTCTGAGAAAAAAAAAAATCCCTAACTGTGACATAAGGGACAACTTTCATTCCCAAGCACATACTCCACCTTTTCTCCTAGATCTCGCTTCATTTCTTAGTAGATATTGACAAACATTGGCTTTGTTATGTGATCATAGTTTTGAATTCAGACTTGCAGAACATCGATCAAAACACACACAAAAAAAAAATAATAATAATAAAAACCGAAAGCACAGGGGCATGGTATCTGCGTGAGTTGTGAATTCGACCTTACTATACAGAGGGCCTACATTTCCACTATTATATTTTTACCTAACATTTGATTATCACTTTCCTCTAAGCAAGCAACAAATAGATTTTAACTGGCATTGCCAAGGTATACTTCCATAACCAAACAATATTTTGTGGCCAACATAAAAGTCCGACAATCATGTAAAAGAATATAATTATCCACAATACTTTCCCAATTGAAGTTCGCTAAACAGCAATCAATTCAAGCAGGGCTAAATGGATCAAGCAAGAAAATAACAAGAGAGTAAAAAGGGAGAGAGAGAGAGAAGAGAGAGATTAGGGGCAGGAAAAGGAGGAGGAGGAAGAGAGGGGGAGGAGAGAGAGAGGGGGGTGGAGTAGACACGACATAACATCATTACCTTACATTATCCACAAAATTACAGCACATAATCATATATCTCCTGCTGAGGTATGGAAAAGACGTACAGAAGTTATGGTAGGCTATCACTGTTGAAAAAGGGCTGGAAAAACTCTCAAAACAAAGCATTAGGAAGACAGGTATACAGGTATACATGCCAGAAAATAATTCCAATAATGGTTTCAAAAATATAAGAACATTTGATATCTGCAGACAAAACTCTATTTAGGAGTCAATCTCAGACGAAACTTAGACAAACTTAGACGAAAAATGCGGTGATTACAAACTGAAGTAGGATGTTGATCTTCACTTCACTTACCCGTGAATGTGTATTCCGATAGATGATCTTGGCGTGTACTCATGGCGTTTCTGTACTGAACTCAACTCAAGATGTCTGCCGTAATAGTGCAAACCAAATCAGACGCTTTTAACCGTTTCTGTTCTAATAAGTCAATTTAATGTGCACAAATCTCACACACACGTCTATGGACAGAAAACAAACGTGTCACACAAAGGGTTAAATCAGGATGCTCGAGCATCCCGAGTACATTGTGGCAAACGGATGTGAGCTAACAATGTGAACTGTGGATTAGTCATTGTGTACTTGTAATAGTAGTCTCATAATGCCAAAATGAATTTTGTTCTCCTCATAGTTGAAGGGAAGGATCAGACGATCTATCAGTCTTTCGAGGGGAAAGTATAAAAATTATAGAACACATTGGAATTGTGTTTCAATCTTACAAAACGCGCCATGGAAGTATCTTGATTATTATTATTATTTCTCTTTTTTTTTGCAAGACTCAGCCTAGTTCTAGCAAGATGGCTTCATTGCGCAATTACCCACAAACTGTCGTGAGTGACGTAGCAGCCTCATAATCGATCTTCTCGCACTACACACACTGCACTGAACTTGGCATCTCACTTTACTCACGCTAGCATACAAGAGTTTGTCAATTTCAGCAGGACATTTTATTATATTTGTTTATTTCACTGGTATGTCGTATAATGATTTTATGAAGCAAAATAAGTTATCATACTGTTCATGGCTGATGAACGAAAATTGTATGTATGGCGTGTGGCTTGATCATCTTTTTTGTTGTCTTGTAATTCATCATCTTCGCAAATATGTCTTCCTAAAGCATTCTACTTCGAAATGATCTTCTCGACGAACGATTCTTACGATATATCATATACGTTTTAGGTCGCATCTGTTCGTTCCATTGCTCACTAGCCATCTAGATGTTGAAGCAGCCCGTCCGCCAATAATTATGTACTAGTAGAAAGAGAAACATGTATGCTACACTCGTACCGTTGACCCCCCCCCCTCATCCCCTTTACTCAATTTTAAAGTAAAATCTTAATTGAACTGTACTCACGATCATGTCGGACGCTGCAACAAGAAGGCTTACTGCTGTCAAAGTCAACATGATGATAAATGACGTTTTCACACCTTAAGCACCTGAGACGAAAATATTTGTCTCATAGATCGCTTAATGGAACAGTCGGTCCGCAGTCGGTCTGCCGTAGCCTCTCCACTTCCCAACTAACGAATCTTGCCCATCTCATTACTTTTTGCCGCTTACCTTCGTAAGAGTGGTAGTTAGTTACTATTTTGTTACGCAATATGCAGCATGCGATGGCCAATGCCACAAAATTATTGTATCATGTAACTTTTTTTTCCCTATAGAATATCACAATAACATGATTTTGATATGACATGCGACGCGCTGTTGGGGATGATGTTTGCTTTACCATACCCTTCTAGTGGTGTGCCGGTTTGACCAGGACAAAAAATCAGATATCCACTTATGATAATAACTAGCTCCATTATTTCTTTGAAAACTTCTTTTTTTTTTTAGTTGTTCTCAATTTAGTCTCTCCCTTAGTAATGATTGCTTAGTATGTCTTATAGCAATAACTAAAGAGCCGAGGACATTGGCCGATAAGTTGTGATATTTTCCTTCACTATACAGATGTCATTAACTCTTGTGTTAGCTTTCCCTTTTCTTCTAAAGTGTTCTCTACACTTCGAACAATTTGATTGATAATTTTGTTTAAAACTTTCGAAGTATCTATAAATGAATGGTTTTATTCGATATTCATGTTTTGCATACAACAACAGCAAAATTTTCAACCTGACAACGAAATTATTCACAACTGCCATAACTGCTGCTCAGATAACAACCAAAAATAATTATAATTTAAAAGTTGTCTCAAGTTCATTGTGCTACAAGATAACAGTCCACAAAACTTTCTAATTATTTTTCATGCATATGCTCTCAGAAAAGGGAAAGTTGGAAGGCAGGTTAGTGCACATAGGCCAAGTCAAATTCCTCCCATAACAGTTGTGGTAATTTTGGAGTGAAGACCTATCTTCCTTGGAGCAAGGTTAAAGTGCAATACTGGCCAGGCATTACAACAGACAATTCACCAACGTCCTCTTTTGAGATTCTGGACAAGAGTCCAATATTCTTTCAGAAGGTAACTGTCTATCCAGGCTGATAGCCAAACAACCAGTTTTGTTGCCTCTATACCGAAAACTGTATTCATATTTTTCTATTAATGATTATTGTTTATGACACAATCTCGTTCGTTCATTCGTTCGTTCGTATTTATTTTGCTTCTCAAACCAATTCAAATCACAACGAATTACATCAGTGTGACAAATTTAAAGAAAACATAACCAAGTGACAAAGGAGCAACACAAAAGTGCAATTTATACTACATGCATAAAAAAGTGAAACATTTATAGTCACATAATGTAATACAGATAACCAGTATATTTGATTCAATAAGAAGCAGGAAACATCCAACATAAGCATAGCTTGACTGGGCTGATGGCCTCATTGGAAAATGTAACTAAGGCTTTTTTTAATTTTTTTTTTCTACTAATTACAATAGTACCGGTATGCTTTAGAAGAAAAGTTGCATTCACATCGTGTCTGAGATTGAAATAATTGACCACTTCCGTAGAAAACAGAAAACAACCAACATGCTACAAAACCTAACAACATGCAACATTTTCAAATGAAACCTGGACATTGCTAACTGTGATGCCCATAGAGCTATTATAACGACGTGGTTTGTTCTCTATATCCCAATGTCGCGTAACATACTGCATAATTTACCAATTACTCATCGTTTAATTCTTCTCTTGAAATGCTCACACAAGGTCTGAGAAGGAATGACGGAATGGGGGAAAAAAATGTTGACCTGACTCACCATTCAGTATCAAAACTGCCAGCATTGACGGTGTCATTGATGAGCAACACACATACAGTATAATACACTGGTGTTACAGATGAGTAACACAGAAATAGTATCATAAACTGACATCATTATCGTATCTACATTCGATCTCTCTAAAAAAAAAAAAATGAGTGAAAATATTCACTCTTGAAGGAGTGAATACAAAATAGAGTGAATTTTGAGTGAAAATGTATATTTTCACTCGTTTTAGAGTGACCTCAGGGATCACTCCAATATCTTTGAGTGATTCCTGAGGTCACTTCAAAATGAGTGAAAATGAACATTTTCACTCAAAATGCAATCCAATTTAACTCTAAATTCACTCTATTTTGTATTTACTCGTTCAAGAGTGAATATTTTCACTCGATTTTTTTTTAGAGAGATGGCTCAAATATACATGCATTAAACGGTGCCGTTGCGCTCGACAAGACATTGATCTTATATAGTCTTAGCGTACATGTACTGCACCTCCTATATCATTTCGACGAAGTGATCATATCATAGATTTCAACACATCAAAAACATATATGATATAACATTATGTTCTATGTGAGTGGGCTAGAACATCAAGCCGGTTATATAAGAATGGTCTAAATCTAAAGCACTCTTAACAACCTTATGATCGAGATAGATTTACCCAATATAACAAACCTTATACTGTCCACCAAACTGCTCTGCACAATATGACAGTTTGATATAGCCTCCATCTGACTGTTGTAAATCGCTTCAACCATGGAGTTAGACTGGCTATTTCTGTCTTTTTGGTCCTTCCGATTATAGACAAACATTTACCACAGGGTTTGAATTTCCGTGTTGACTCTATTCTCCTAAAGCATTACAGAGGGGACACAAATGAGAGAGTTCTAGCAAGACTTCCGTTGATGCTTGAAAATCATAATATTCGGGCGTAAAAATCAGCGTCATTCATATATTTTTTTATTGTTTGCATGTCAAATAGCACAAGAGATTGAAATAATGATAATAGTAGTAATAATGATAATAATAATGATAAGAATAATGATAATAATGATAATAATAATAATAATAATAATAATAATAATAATAATAATAATAAGTTCTTAGAACGCATAATACCATAAGATGCGTGTACAAAATTAATGAAAGCAAAATCTATCACATATTTTTTTCGTAGGAAACAGAAAACAGCCAGCACATTACAAAACGTTACATATACACTATATTCAAATGAATTTCTTTAAAAAAATATTGTTGACCTCACCGGCCATCTGCTGCCAACACTACTAATTTCACTGATGAGTAATGCACAAAGAAGTATATACAGTGACATCATTGATAAGTAACAAACAAATATTATACATCATACGCTGCCATCATTATTATGACATCTAATATCGATATTCGATATGGCTTACATATTATGTGCATTATAACAATCGGCGCTGTTGGGCTCATCATAATTATAGACATTAATTTGATACGGTCTTAGCCTATAACATGTATTAATACACCTACTAATTATTTCAAGTAATTGATCACATGAGCGTAAAAGGAGACTTAACAGAATTAACACATGTACTATATTGTGCTGACACTGGAGCATTACTCCAGTTATAAAGAATGTTTTTTTTTTTGTTTTTTTTTTAATCTTAAACATCCTTAATGCAACCTAATGATCGAGTTGCATTTAGATAACAAACCTTGCAGTTCACTAAACCACCAAGCTCCTGTAAGCTCTGCGTAATGTGACTGTTTGATATAGCCTCCGGTTGGAAGGTGGTAAATTGGTGCAACCAGGGAGTTAGCATGGTTAGACTGGAGATTTCTGTCTCCCTGATTCGCTGACCAAGACAACGAGTTATCACAGAGTTTGATTTTACTGTCGACTATTACTCAGCAGTAGGGAAGTATCATCGATGAAGACAATAAGTAACCATGAAAAGATGCAGAAAAACCCCACTTTAAACGAGACACTAACAACTATTGTTAATGCATCGAGACTAAAATGTAAAAATACAAAGTAATATGGAAGAAAAATTGATATGAACGTGGTTCGTTATTGCGATTCAAATTCACTGAGTTAACGTTAGGGTAGTGCAGTGGTTGTTAATAATTTATACTAAAAAGGCGTGGATATCATTCTTAATCAGCAAAGTGTTTAGGGTTTTTTTCTCGAAGTGGATCAAGAGTTAAAGCATGGTGAACGAGACATTAAAATCAAGAAAGTCATATGAAAGAAGATGTCAAAGCAGAGGGAAATGTCTCCTAAAGCAGATTTTTAATGTGACTTATTAAAAGATGTTCGCGCCACTGAGAAATCGCGAGTTAAAACTGATTGATATACTTCACCGATTTTCGCTCCGGAATAGCGGCCGTCTTTTTCGAGCCCTAAAATATGACGTCTTGTAGGCCTCCCTCTATAGCGTACATCTCTACATTGTTTTATCGTATTTTGCATCCTCTGATTGTTGAATCATCTTCTTTCATGGGAATGCTCTTTTTCAAGTACATCATTACTTCACCATCCCATACCACTACACCCAGTCATAATAGCATAGGATTTTGTGTGTGGTTGTTTGTGTGTGTGTGTGTGTGTGTGTGTGTGTGTGTCTGCGTGTGCGTGTGTGTGTGTGTGTGTGTCTGCGTGTGCGTGTGTGTGTGTGTGACGGAGGAATGACTTGCAGACGTTGAAGTAACGTTCACTATGGCCTTTTATTCTCTCAAGCTTTCGACTGTGTAACCAGTTGTTTTTTTTTTTGTTTTTTTTTTGTTTTGTTTTTTTTCAAGGGCTTTTAAGGCGTTGGGATATGCTTGCTGTGTGTGGTGTGGTGTGGTGTCAGAGGGATGAGTCCCTCATCCCTCTTCCTCATCAGTGTAAAACAGGAGTCCTGAACACAATTCCTGTAGCTATAACATTACCAATACTGTTCAGTGTTTAGTTTTTTTTTTCTGTTTTTTTTTTTTTTTTTTTTTTTTTTTTCGCGGCAGACCTTGTGTTGTGAGACACGGAGATTAAAAATCTGTACATGTACATTGTAGATGGATATGAACTCATGCTCTCATGAGGAGTAAGCTCTTGAGACGTATCCTAGAACTTTATAAAGACACAGTAAGAACAAACACCGGCAAAGTCCAGCTAGTTTTCACTCTGTACAGAACAACGATTTTCTTCCGTCTTTATTTTGTCTCGTGGAGGGCGGCCTTCAAAGAAACAAAACATTACATGCATAACAAAAACAAACATACATGTATAGGTATAAAATCAAATTCTTTTTTAATTTACATTACCATCTCCCAGTTACTAACCTGAAGTAATTTAAAAACGAAACAAAGGAATGGCCTACGGTGCATTATGTTTGTACAAGAGGAAAATAATCTACATTAGAAATAATTTCTGGCACCGTCTTCTAAACTGAACACTTTGGTAAGTGGTCAGCAAATTGTACGCATCTCTGTATACTGCCACTCTTGTATCTCAGAAGGGGATAGAGGCTTCTAAATTGCAACATACACATAGGCCCTACAGTATGTTGAAGAAATAAAGCAATAGGACATAATCTTATGCAGAACACTGAAGCATGACCAGTAAACAATCACCGTTAGGACTACTGTAGTCGAATACATTTGTAGCATTAAAAGAAAGAGTAACTGGTAATAAAAAAGCCCCACACATTATAATAGCTAAGACTATGAGGATCGAAGATTGTCGACAACAAATCACATCTGGTGTGTTCCTATTGCAGAAAAGTTGAGGGTTGGGCCTCGATCTTCCAAAGGAATACATTGTACGAGAAAAGGAAGACTTTTCCCTCTCTCAACAGGAAGGAATGAGTATGAACTTACCTGCCTTGCAACACTTTTTTATCACAGTTTGTGCATGAAGAGTAACCAGGAAGTTTTGTGGGATGTTGTTATGTCGTACACTGAACTTCAGACAGTTTTGGACAATTATTTCTGTAGATTGTTATCTAAGCAGCAGGTGAGAATGATAATGGTAAGTTCATACTCATTTCTTCCCATTGTTTTATTCACATGTGGTAATCATGACGATGAAATGAATTCATCTCAAGGGGCCGTTTAAGTGCAGCTTGGGGCATTACAAAAGACGTCTCATCAATGTGCCCTATTGGGGTTCTGGGCTAGAGTTCAATTCCTTCAATAGGTAGCTACCAGTTCAGACTACATTGTATCAGCCTGAGAGTTTAAGTTATTTGCTGAAGTCATAATCTTGTGTTGCAGTCATGGGTTTAAAGTTTTTATGGCATTATTCATTACATTTTGGGGTTGTAAAGACACAAACACAAACCATGGCACAAAGAGTTCTTGCAAATGCCAATGTTTTGAAATGATGACATTGATACAAGGGGAAAACATACTGTGAAAAGTACAGAATACTTACATTTTCATGAAGTGTATTATCTTCACCTGGATACATCTGATAGACTCACTTGTCTTTTTCATTGCTGCATATTTGAAGTTTCACAGCATTTGCTTTCTCTTGAGCGAAAAATCTAGTACCCCTACCTTGAGGTCATTCAAAATAACATGTAAGATATTGTGGCTATTTATTGTTTCTTTAAAAGAAGTCATAAAACTAGGGAATGTCTGTTTGTCAAAAGCGATTAAGAGACTGAAATAACAAAACTTACGAAGGAAACAGAAACCAGCCAACACATTACAAAACATTACAACATGCACCATATTTAAATTAACCCACAGCTAACTACGACACCCATATATGAAATAACACATTTCTCTATTTCACAATGCTACATAACATACTGCATAATTTAACAATTACTCATCGTTCAGACTTTCTCTTGAAATATTTACACAAGGGCTGAGGAGGGATGACGGAATGAAAAAAAAAAGAAGAAGAATCCTATAAATGTTGACTTCACTAACCATCCAGCAAACTGCCAACACTACCAGTATCATTGATGAGTAACACACAGATAGTATCTATCATACACAGCCAGCAGCTTTACAGGGAATAATATATACACAGATATATCTAGAAAAGAGCACTTATTCCATTGAAGATAAAGAGGGAACAGAAATGAAGAAATGGCCTTGGGCATACAAGCATACAAGCCCACATGTAACAATCAAACATGTTTCAGGGATGTAAAGGTGCAATTTTAGTGGAAAAATAGTATTGTTACCTTTCGTGCGACAGACATGTGTAGTGACACGTTTTTAGAAAAACACTATATTCCATGAAACCCAAAATGTTTTTGGCAAAAGACAGTACAAAATCCTGGAAAAAGTGTAACAGTCCTCCATTTTACAACTGAATGAAATCAAGCACCTGCCCTGGAACCTCAGCACAATGAGATAATGGTGGGGGTTTTAACTCCCATTCTACCATAATCAATGAATATGAGAAAAGGACAAAATTAATATTCTGCAACATCTGCTTTGTGTGTGTGTGTGTGTGTTTTTTTTTTCTCATGGTCTTGATCACTGTATGTTGCCTCATATTCAATAGGTATATTGCATGGAGGGTAATTATTATTTTTCCCTTCAACTAATATCACATGACACTCACATTCAGCAAAGAAGAGCGCAATTACCTCAAAAATAATTTGTGTCTGTTACCCACTGATTTCAACGGAAATGCAAAACCACCAGAGACTGTGTCTGACCAGAATACTTCAAATCTTGCTGCCTATAAATAACTATCTTAAGAAACACACACAGACAAAAAAAAGAGGATAATCTATTCAATAATAGCATCATAACACTACACATGGTTTTCCTGTTGTGTGCTACATTTCACAAAGTGAAGTTATGGAGCACTTGCGGTGTGAGGAAAATCTTGTAAGTCGTGATATGTACAATGGTCGAAGGAAAAGCTACTTCAACATCACATGGAATGCAACATTACGTCCCATGTCTACACTAACGTCATCATGGCCAGCATGACTTTCGCCTCATGCTTGTGGGTAACTGACCACAAGGACCAACAGTGTTATGACAAAGTGTTTTTTGTAGTCAGAGGGTACCAGTGGGTAGATGGAAGGTACCAGTGGGTAGATGGAGGGTACCAGTGGGTAGATGGAGGGTACCAGTGAGCATATGGAGGGTACCAGTGGGCATATAGAGGGTACGAGTGAGTAGATGGAGAGTACTTGTGAGTACACGGAGGGTACCAGTTAGTAGACAAAGAGTACCAGTGAGTAGACCAAGGGTACTAGTTCGCAGGCGGGTACCCACTGGAGGGTACCAGTGGGTAAACTGAGGGTTCCAGTGAGTAGACGAAGAATACCAGTGAGTAGACCAAGGGTGCCCGTGAGTAAACCAAGATTACCAGTAGGCAGGCTGAGGGTACTAGTGGGTGAACTGAGAGTTCCATTGATTAGACCGAGGGTGCCATTCAGCAGACCAAGGGTATCAGTGGGTAAACCGAGGGTACCAGACTGTAGACAGAGGAATACGGTGGGTTGACCAAGGGTGTGGTTGATGTACTGTGCAACGATCAGTGGGAAGCCTGCACTGTTTTCCTGGTGACACCGCTAATTTCAGAAGCTTCGATAGGAGATGAGCCGCAAGACAACTCATTCTAGATACAGGTGATAACACAGAGCCAAAACTTGTCAGTGAATAATTGGGTCTATCTGTAGTAGGTAGGGGTCAATGGTTCCATCTTCAAATGCAAGAGATACATGTAGCTCCTTTTTGTTAATCAACACAATGTCCCAGAGATGCAATGACTTGGCTGGTACCACCTCTTCTTTGTAATTTCAGCAGAAAATATTCTAAATGGTGCTGGCTCCTGTGGTAACTGTCACTCTAATGCAATCTCTCATGCGGACTTCATTCACTTTGTGCCACCTGCAAGATATGAAATGGTCTGCCTGCCTGGACGGTTATTTGTAAACCATCCTGACCAAAGGTTTGAGGTAAGCTTTACTGCATCAGTCCTGCTTCTCCGCTGCAGGTGCCATCGGTTGTGTGGCGGTACCGGCTGGTAGATTGGTGGTGGCCTGAGAGGGGGCGTCTATGGGTGCTGGGGCTTTGGGGGCACTCGTGCTGAGATCAGCTGGAGCAGCCTCACCTGAAACACACAGAGAGCAGAAATTTTGCCACCATGTGAATAAAACTGTAGTTTCTTACTAGAGAAAATTGGTCTTCCAGTTCCTTCTTTTGTTCTATTGGTCAGGCTTACTTCCACTTTAATACCTACATATTTTGGTCCTCTCTTGCAGGAATTTCAAATCCTACAAAACTTCACAATTGGTATCATCATAATACACACATTTATGTAAAGGTTTGACTCTAATCAATAAATGCTCAGCTTGGAAAAATACAAACACTTGGTATCCTTTTTTTCATAAATATATCTGTATTTTTGCCATCTCGCCCATCTCCCACCTTCAGATGAGATGGTCATCATGAGATGACTGCTTTATGTGATTGTCCAATGTGATTATAAATTAACCTGTTGAGGACGGACTAAATGTAGTACAACCCCCATTTCCCATACATGCCTGCCCGAGTTTACTCGGGACTCGTCCTCAGCAGGTTAAAATTTGTGATAAACCTGCTGGATTAAATCAATTCTATGCCATGTAACTCCCATGAACCCTTGTCAAGATGGGCACTGCTCAGCTTCCGACAATCTCTGAAATGTTGTCACATTTTTACAATCGTCTTTCAGGTTTGACAGACAATATCTACTCTTACTGGATATTCCTTACTTACACTAACAGTAATAAGCTACATTTGTTGAGTGAAGCTGCAATATGTACATTATATTCTATTAAACCAAAAAGGAAAAATGTAGGCAAGGGAATGCCGACAATAGATTTAGACAGCATGACAGAGCAAGCATCAGAGTTTATTATCTCCATATACTGAGTAGCAGTCAGGAATTAAAACAGATATTCCATCATTTGCAAGTTCTGTCAGTATCTTTGGTGGCACTACCATGAATAGCACCAACATGTAAATGTATAGGCTTACATGTTCATGCCATTTCAGCAATTCATGATCATTTTTCACTTTACAGTCGTCAAACCCTATGCCAAGAAATGGTACCACAGGAGAAAGAACTGCTCCCAAGGATGAAAGACTCTTTCTTCCCTATTGAGTTCTAGGAGGCTATGATCACAGACAATGACCTTATAAGCAGCATTGCAGTACTCTAAGGGCTGAAAAGGTGGTGTTGTTGTTTTTTTTTTTCAGAAAAAACAGTATTTCTACCTTTTCCTTCAATATAGGGAAGTGAGTCTAGGAATGATTATGTCCTATAAGGTCAATTCTAATATAGTAAGCTGTTGGGATTCAGCATGGGATTCGTACCTTGTTCCTTTTCTGGCTTAACCTTGGTCTCGGCAATCTTTCCAGGCTCCAGTGTAGGTTTCTCTTCACTGATGAGGAGAGAAGATCAAAACAGAGGAAAAACAACAAGAGATTACATTAAATGCCTGAAGATGAATGGATAAAGATAAGACAAAAAAATGGCAAAAAAGAAGCAAATCATCAAACTCTAATTCATAATGAATTCCATGGTGATGGCCATAAACGTCGTAAAAAGGCCAACTTTCCCAAAGACTTTACTACATGCAGGAACCACATGTAGCCCAGAGTCTGCAGACCAAAATGATCACACAGAGTTGTGTACATTTAGTATGACACATTATAATGCAGGGCAGAACTTTGTACACAATGGAAAACAGAAAGTAAGAAAGCATAACAGCACAACTGCACACAAGTCATTTACCATTCAGAGAGAGACAAAACCACTTTGTTCATTGCTAAAATAACAAGTTCCTAGATAACTAAACAAAGATAAAGCATAGAGCATTTCATAGTGTACAGTGACATAGGACTACATAAAGAACAAGGCAAGAGCCAAAATGTGTCTCGCCCTTGTGGTGACCATCCACTCCCCAAGGGACATCTACCATCCAAGTTTAGTCACAAACAGACCTATGGATCAAAAGTTATGACCCATAATAGAAACGCACCAAAAAAACTTAACATTGGGCTCTAAAAGTTTGTTGACCCATGTTTGTGACCATTGACCTAGTGGTGACTATCCACTCCCCAAGGGACATCTACCAACAAAGTTTGGTCACAAATGGAGTTATGGATCAAAAGTTATGACCCATAATAGAAACGCGCCATAAAAACTTACTAACATTGGGCCCTAAAGTTCATTGACCCCCCGCCTGTGAGCTTTGACCTTGAGGTGACCTTCATATATGGTAAAATGTGAAACTTTGTATGACCCCTCTTCCCTCAAAGTTTGATTGCAACTGAAGAAAAGAGTAAAGAGTTACTGAAGTTTTTGTAGGGTTACGGACATCAAAATGAATGAATCAGTAAATGATTCCCGAAGAGAGGATCAAGACTTGCCTCTTTTTGGTCTGAGGTGCTGGAGTTGTATCCATGGGAACCGGCTGCTGATCAGCAGGCTTGCTTTCTTTTGCAGCATCACTTGATTTTGATTCTAGGAGAGAAAGACAATAGAGGAGAGAGGCAAAATTTATAGAAAACTTGCATCCCAAAAGGCAAAGAATAAAGTATGTGCTGAGATGAGTGAGCAGGCATCAGTTTTTATTTTCTACATACACATAGTGGTAGGTCAGAAATTAAAACAGATATTCCATCACTTGCATGCTCAGTTAGAAGACTGCAGTCATAAGGATTTCAGCAGGACTATAGACACATTATCAGGACTTGAATAAAGCACTTTCAATTTCTGTTTTCCACCAACTTAATGCAGGTTTTGAGACTCATTCATTCTTTCAGGGACAAAAGCATCTCTTACCAAAGGCATTTCCATGGTTTGGGGAATAGACATTACTTGTGATAGATACGTTGATATCAAATCTGTCTTGCACTCAGACATTAAGTTATACAATTTGAAAATAATGATACACAAGAACAATAAGAATGGCTATCACTGTCATCTTAATAATAGTAATATTAACGATGACAATATTACAATTATGACAACCCCCAATTTCTCATACTACACGTATGTCTGAGCATCACACCATACAGTCCACAAAGTCTTTGACTAAATCAACAGAGATTATCAAAAGTGTTATATCACTAGAAGTGCAATTGTCACAGGTGAAAAAGTCACTGGTGATACTGTCGCTAGGGAAATGGCAAGGAAGGAATGAGTGATGGCTGTACCTTTATCACCCTCCTTGGCTACGTCCTCCACCTTGGTACGTTTAGCCTTGTGCAACCTGATGTCTCGTCTTCCGCCTTCCCCCTCATCCTCGCTGTCGGAGAACTCCTCGTCGCAGGCGATGCGCTTATCCTGAGCCATGATGGAGATGCGCTTGTCAGGGTTCTCCGCCTCGTCCTCCGCGTCGCTGTCGTCCGGGATGGCATCCTCTGGAATCGGCTGCATCTGGACTCCCGGAGCGTGGGGGATCATCCGCATGTTTTCGTACAGTCGCGTCCTTGAAAGGAGTGCAGCAAATTCAGGGGAGAAAAACGTAAGCCTGAATAATCAAAAGATCACTTCTAAGGTACCCTGAACCAGGGTCCCTGTTGGATAAAAGCTGAGATCTAACCTAAGTCGGAAAATCAAACATACTTGCATGTCTCTGAATACTTGATTCTGATTGGCTGCTACCTTATTTATGCATGACTTTTTTTACATCTGTTTGATCACATCTTCTTGGAATCTTAAAATACATCAAGGCCCAGAATGATGTTTACAGCTGCACATGAGCTGGACTTGATTAGAGTACAACATACATATTTCTGTGCATCAGTATTTCTTGTCCCCATACACCCAGAGGGTGTGTCGGGAATTAAAACAGATTTTTTACCATCATTTGCACATTGTCTAAATAACAAAAAGTCATTCATCCCATGTGAGACAAAACAATTCAAAATAAGTATACATGTTGACACTCACCGAATCTTTTCAAGGTATTCGCCAGTGTTCTGATTTGTCATGTTTGATGGGCTGATGTGAAGCTTGAAGTCAGGTCCAAAGTACTCAAAGTAGTCATTGTACGGTAGCTCTAAATATGGAAAGAGCGAAGAGTGATGCAATATTCAAGAAATGTATCCTGCTCTAAAGAACATACCATTCCCCTTTTTGAATCCATTGAGGATGGGATGATTTTGCTACAACATGCATTTCCCATAGAAACTCACCCAAGTACACTCAGAACTCGTCCTCAATGGGTTAACATGGTACATCACATTGCTGGTTGATTATCTCTGGTAATGAAAGTTATGTACACATTTGACACTTTGTGACATTTTCAGATAATTTTACACAATCATATTTGTCCACACAGTTGACAGATTTTGTCTTAATCCAATCAGTCTACCTAGACTTCATGTAGCCTGCCTAGCAAAGCATTATAGATACAGTATTTCTCAACTCATCGTTCTATCACAAAGCATAGTTATACAAAGTTTGACTGACTTACACTTCATATTTTCAAAATTTCTGAAAACTTTTAGGTCTTCAAAATGTGATCAAATGTGACATTTCAGTATGTCAAACAATAGTTGATTTATGCATTGATACAATGCACCTCACTCACGGCATAACACATCAGTACTTTAAAAGTGAATAGGTCTATAGGTACTAAATTCGCTGGTACTACCATGGTAGTTATTAAAGTAGAACCATCACTAATTCTTCACCTGTTCATTCCTTTTTTGTTTGTTTCAGTTTTTTTTTTGACATAGTACATCAGAACGTTTACTTGAATACCATCAGCTTGAAGTCTGTCTTGATTTATTCATCATCTGTACATTGCCAAACTTCAGGACCTGAACACTTTGGAAATATTTAACTGCCATGATTTATACACTCTGAGAAATGTAGAATCATTGTAGTATACCTCATTCTGCCTTCATGAAATTTCAGTATCTGAGATAATAAGATCTAGATACTCCCTTTTGGGCAAATAACAGCCAAAATTCCAACTTCATGTCACTTTCAGCTCTGCTATACAAACAACATATGACAAAATAATCTTACTAGCCCTTCCTTGTTTCACTTGTTTTAAGTAGTGGTTTTAATACTGCTTTGTTCCCTGCCTCTTAAGTGGTAAGATTTCTTTGAAAAAAAAAAAAAAATGCAACTCACCATTTGCAATTTCCACCCCAAGAGCTGTCGAAGTTTCATATGTCCAACACCTGGCCACGTTCCGTATAGTGTAACCACCCCCACCCATTAAGAGCAGGGGAAGGTTGTACTGCTTCATGAACTCTACACACTTGGCGTGACCTGCAGGATGCAAGATAATGATACTGTGTAAGGGGGGTGATGACCAATCAAATTACACTGCTGGAAATTTGAGTTGGATATCAAATCAATTCAAAAAATTTAACTGATTTCTTACAAATAGATTAGTTTTAAATGTGAAGAAAACCCAGTGTATGGTCTTTTCTAACTGGGGAATTTATGAAGATAATTTGGTAGTTAGTGTAAACAATCATACAAAAATTGCAGTGGTTGGTACACGAGTGGAAAAAATCTTGTCTTGCATCAGAACGTTTACTTGAAACCATCACCCAAGAAGGTCTGGTAAAAACGTTTCATCACTTGCTAGCACCCATTACCTCATACACTGTGACAAATTACTGATATCGTTCTCACAGACATGTGTAGAGATATATCATCCCATTGTTGAAAATAAATCTAACTTCACGATAATTCAATGCAGTCCATATCAATTCTTTACAGATTTGAATTTGATTGAATTAATTGAAATGAACTGAATTAAACTGATTTGATTTTATTTGATTTGATTTGATTTGATTTGATTTGATTTGATTTTGAATTGAATTGAATTGAATTGAACTGAATTGAATTGAATTGAATTGAAATGAACTGAACTGTACTGAATTGAATTGAGTAAAACTGAATTAAATCAAACTGAATTGCATTCAGATTGACTAGTACTCTCTATCCAGTGTATAAAATCACTGTCAGTTGGAGAGAACATTTATGGGGAAATCCCTTCCATGGGGAATCCCCTCTGATGACACTCACCTTTGAGAGTGAGATTGAAGCAGCCCAGTCTGTCTCCTGATAATGAGTCAGCCCCACACTGAAGGCAGATAGCACTGGGTTGGTACATCTCCATCACCTTAGACATGATCTATTACAATAGCAAAGAGGAACAGGAGCTCAAAATAATTATGAGAAAATGTTACATTAAGAATTGTGAGGCAATAGAGCATTGGTACAGTGCACCCCCGTTATAACGAACAGGGTTAAAACAAAATTCCGGTTACAACGAAGTAAAAATTCTGACTGGAACAATATCAGCGCTATGTTTTTAATTGTTTGTTCACTCCGTTTTAACAAAATTTCAATATAACTAAAGAAAACAGCCAGTCTAAGGACTTTGTTATACAGGAATCAACTGTAATACTATAATAGTATAGTGCTAAATATTATGTGCTTAATCGCAATTGATTTCACAGGTTTCATTTTATCCTAATGTGTTTTCATTCACAACAGAAACACATGGATATAAGCTGGTTGAAATATAGAGCAAACTAGTGCCAGTTAATTAAAGCAAAATATTAAGAAAAGGTAACAAGCCCTGATTTAAAACTGGATTGAATCATCATCCTTTTTGCACTTTATCATGGAATTTCATAGATGTTTTCTTCAGGGTCACCCAGTCATCACTTTACCAAACTTTGTATTTTTGCATGTGTTTCAATTTGTGAAAAATTATTGTCATAACAGATTCATCTGCATATAATCATATCTATGTAGGAGGAATCTATAGTTAACTTGCAATACATAACTGTTATCAGCTTTTTTGAATAATATTTCATCATTCAAAACGCTTAAAAATAAACAACAGTATGAGTAGCTTAATAAAAAAGGGAGTTAAAAATCACACACTTTGTGGGTCTTTTTTTTTTCAGAAGAAATCATTTGCCACCCCAAGTCTTTCTCATACCATTCTCTTGAATGAAATGACTCAAGCATGTAATAACCACACTATTGACTTACTGGTTTGAAAATCTTCTCGTATGACTCGTCATCAATGCCATCCCGAAGAGGAAAGTTGACTGCATAATACTTCCCCTTGCCTGCTCCAATATCCTGCAAAGACAGATGCAATACAAATAAAATATGGAGAATTATGGCCTTCTCTTCGAAATATAGCCATATCCGCACTGCCTTCCTTTTGCAGCTATGACACTTACAGCTCACTACAAATTGTATATTGCTAGCTGCCCTCATTTGGGTAAGCATCATTGGGAGTCTGGAACAATCAGAAGCTGATTAATGATAAATGGGGACTAATGTCTTAAGTGTCTCACTAATTGTCTTACTTTCTTGTAGCAGTGGTCGTCTATTTCTTTATATATTCTTATGCATGATAATAACTGACCTATGATCTTTCTTTCAAATTGTATTGTATTTTAATATTGCTTAATAATTGAAATAAACCAAAACTGAACTGAATTGAACTGATTATATTAAAAATATAATGTCTTATGTGTTAGACACACTCAAGCACTGTATTTCATGTAATATGCCAGAGAAGCATTTACGTGAAAACAAAAACATAAACAAAACTAGAAATGTCGCTTTGGCGACTGGTATGCCTCCGCCATAATGCATGATTTTCCCAATAGGTGTAGATAGTACATGTGGACACTGTGTGATTACATTTTCACAAAATTGGCAAAATATTGGAATGACAAGTTTGTCACAAATGTGTTGAATGTTCACCTTCCTTGACGTAGGTTTAATTGGATGAATAGGAGAGCATGTACAATATCTAGGGATTTAAGGACTTTAACTTGACTTTGACCCATTCATACATTTAGACATTGAGTAATTTTCAAGGTACAGGTGTGGAGAAAAAGTGCAATTTCTGAATTGAATAGTAAATTGTTACCATTTTCATCTAGCCCTTGACCCTAAAATTCATAAGATAATTACTTTCAGGTAGAACATGCATAATATGTACTAAGTTTCAAGGTAACTTGAGCCATTTCCGAGATATGGAGGAAAAAGTTAGTTCAGCACTTTCACTTGATCTTTGACCTTTTGACCTTTGAGGCAAAAAGAGAAAAAAAAAAAACTTTCCAGAGAATTTCTATTAGGTTACACACGCATACACCAAGTGTAAAAAAATAACCCTGCTGGCATTGCATAAATATGAGGGTAATAGTAAAATTTTGAAGTCTTGCACTTGACCTTTGACCCCTGACCATTGACCCCATGAACCCTACATTCTTTAGATAATCACTTCCAGTCAGTATTATGTATATACTATGTTCCATGAAGATACCTTGAACAATTTTCCAAGGTACGGAGAAAAAAAAAGAAGTTTCAATATTTTTACTTGACCTTTTGACCTTTGACCTTTGACCTCATGACCCAAACTTTCACCAGAGAATCTTAATTGGGTAATACATGTATACACTAAGTTTCAAGAAAATCTCTTCAGGCATTCAATAGATATGGTGGAAATAGTGAAATTTTATGTATTTGACCCTGACCTTTTGACCTTTGACCTTTGACCTCATGACCCAAACTTTCACCAGAGAATCTTAATTGGGTAAAACATGTATACACCAAGTTTCAAGAAAATATCTTCAGGCATTCAATAGATGTGGTCGAAATAGTGACATTTTATGTATTTGACCTTGACCTTTTGACCTTTGACCTTGAGCATGTGCACTCAAAAGTTGATAGGCACAACTTCACCCCCTAATACACACACATGCCAAGTTTCATTAGGATACCTCAACAGGTTTCAATAGTTACCTTGTCCACAAAATTAATTACGGACGGACGGAAGGACGGACGGACGGACAGACGGACGGAAGGACGGACGTACGGACGGACGGAAGGACGGACGGACGGAAGGACGGACGGACGGACAACCCGAAAACATAATGCCTCCGGCACCACTTCGTGGCGGAGGCATAACAAAACAAAACAAGTACTACAAATGTAATGATCACAAATCTTAGTTATTTCTGGGACAAGTAAAGAGAAAAACTCTATAAAAAAAAAAAAACTAACTGAAGTTCATACACTAAATTTTTTTGTTGTTCAATGCTAAATACTTTGTGTATCATTCTGACTTTAAAAAATCCACATTTCAGTGACATTTTTTTAAGGAAATTTAAACTCATCAGTACATCATAAAAGGTATGGTATTCTTTGCAGAGTAAAAATGCTCTCTGTCTTTACCATGGCACATTGGACTTTCACTTTATAAAGTAATAAATGTATACTCACTCTCAGGTCACCGGTCCCTGGAAAGTATTCCCCGTATTTGTGGAAAGAGACCGTCATGACACGGTCTGTTGTGTAGAAAGCTTCTTCAACCCCATCACCATGGTGGATGTCAATATCAATGTACAATACTCTCTGATGGTATCTTTAAATCAAAAACAAACAAACACACATATTTAATTATGTAACAGTCACAATAATTGATACATCAGATAACGTGAACTCACCATGTTGCTAGAGTAGAAATTATTTTACAGATATTACCTATTTCAGGGTTGCACACTATTAAACTAATTTCTTTTATTGATGCAACCTGTCTGTTGGACCAATATGTACCCAGGCTTTCTATTTTTACTGGTCCATTCCTGAAAAAGTTACTGGTCCAACAGTGATTTTTACTGGTCAGGGACCGTCGGACCTGCGCCAGTGTGCAGCATTGCCTACTTAGCGGTGTAATACTGTAGTATAACACTTCCCATCCATGCGTGAGTACCATTCCCCCGCCCCCAACCCCAACCCCCCCCCCCCCCCCCCAACAAGATAGTTCCTGATGCCTTGAGTCCCAAGGGGAAAAATATTTTCTCGAAGGGAAAATATATCTTGCAAGAGACTGTCAAGTGATATATTACACCAATAGCCAAGGCAATTATGGCCTACAAAAATACCCACCATTTTATTCTAGCCCCATTAGCAGCCATTAAATTTGGGAATTATATGACCTGGCCTGATGTCACTGCAGGCAATATCACAGAATGTCCTTGCCACAAGTACAGTGGTCACATGATTGCATGATGACCAATCATCAACTAGAACATATGTAGACCATTTAATATACCCATTAATACTATGATAACAACAACATAGAGATAAATATGAACACAAATGTGAGTCTGTCTATCTACAAATGTAACTAACAAACGTTCCTTTTCGTGAATGTTTCGACATCATTCAGAATTGTAAACCTCCCACCCCAGCTCACAGACTTTACTTGGCAACTACAGTACAGTGTACAGCAAATCAAAAGGACTGCTTTTCTCTACTTTTTTGTGCAAATGTCCCTGTCATGATACATGTATTATAAAGCTTGATTGTTTATCATGGCATAATATGATGAAATGTGTGAACATTTGATTCTTGGGTACACATGTATCTCATGTACTGGTCTAATCAAGCCAATGAAACTTTAAAACACATATAGCCTTGTACATGGTCAATATGATCCTTCTCCTCATGGTTCTCCACTTTAGGATTAGCAATACTCAGCAAAACAGTACCAGGCAATCAGTATCAACCAAGCACATTGTAGATCAAGAAGAAGAATCAGCTGAAATAAAAGCCAATTAATGTGGGGCATTGTGGACTTACTTCAGCAATTCTAGGATAGCCAGGACGATGTCATTGACATAGCAGAACCCGGAGGCCTCAGATTTCTTGGCATGGTGGAGGCCACCAGCCCAGTTGATGGCGATGTCTGTCTGCTGTTTGTTCAGCTTCACCGCCCCAGCCACCGAGCCACCAGACGAAAGTTGGCAAAACTCGTAGAGACCGTCAAACACCGGGCAGTCCTCCCCCACGTTGACTGGGTGGAGAGAAAAGTTCAGGTGGAAAACACAGTTGCATGAAATTTAAAACTTATATTAAAAAAAAATAACTTCATCTTGGGACATATAATCTTCCCTATGCATTTCAAACTTCACCATATTGTGATCTTCCCCACCCAATTACTAGTACTTGAATTGTTTCAAACTATTTTCACTACATCAATGAATTATCTTTTTAACAGTTTATCCCCCTTCTATTTTCACATAAAAAAGCACTGACAAGACAAAGACTGAGGTGTGCTCCTATAAAAGAAACTAAAATCATGAAATCTGACTTTCCCTTATATTGCATTGTTGTGTCTTTGGAAAAGTAACTTTAGTTTGACATAAAGCTTTAACTTAGACAAAATATTGACCAATCTTCAAAACAAAAATTAATAGTATTGCCTTACAAATAATGCAAATCTTAATACATGTAGAATGAACACAATGTATGTAATGGTTACACATGCATAAAACATTACAGATTCTCACTTACCATATAATTCAAATAGTTCACTGAAGTGATGCCATATTTGTACAGAGAGATTTCATAATTCTCCCTTTTTTCCCTGTGCCTGAGTTTAAATTCAATTATCCCATTCTCAGAAGCAGACAGTGCCACTCACAACATTGACCATGACTATTAAAAGCCAGTAATTATTCTCACTGCAAAACGAATTCAAGAGTACATTTGTACTTACACCTTTGCATCTGCTTTGTGTACTCTGACATGTTGTCTGGTCTGATCGTACGAAGGAATTTGACATAGTCATCGCTGTGATACTTGGTCATTTCCTCCATTACCGCTTTGTGTGGTCTCTGGAATTAAATCATGATTTCGTAGGGGAAAAAGAGAAATGATTTTTTTTTTTTTTGCCATTGCCATTGCCATTGCCATATGAAGCATCGAGAAAAATCTTCAATTATTATTCAAATATTATTAATAAAAATTAAAAATATTATTCAAATATTAAAAAAAATAAATAAATAGGCGCGTGCCTGGCGCCCCCCATTGTGCCACTGCAAGCAGCTTCACAAAAAAAGTAGTAAATGATGAACATCTTTCTTTCTTTTTTTCATGTGGTTGTAACTAAAAGTGAAAGACAATTTACTTATATCGATATTTATATGCAAATATTTAGTCTGAATTATTTGTCTTGACATTTACCTGATTCGTTTCTACTCTCACCCAATAGTTGCTTTTCCTTCATTGTCATACAAAAGTTGTATACTGCAAGTGTCTTTGAATAAATTGAGTTATAATTCTGTTTTACTGTTGATATTAACAATCTACATTATGCACACTGTAAATTGTGACAACTCACGTAGATCTCCATTTTGCGATAGAGGCCATAGTTCAGAATGAGATTGTGAGTCATTCGGATTCTGTGTGGTTTCATTGGATGTCCTTGGCCATAGTAGTAATTTCCAACATCACCTGAAAAAAAAATGAATAAAAAATCATGAATAAAGAAAAAAAAAAGCAGATACAGACGAACATGTGAATAATTGCATAAATTTATCAAGTGGTTGCACAGGGTAAAAAAGTTAATGTGTGCCTCCAGTAAATACAAGAAGTACATGTATTTGATTCAATTACATGGTTTCAACAACTATAGCCCATCGCAGCGGCACACTACACATTATACTGTAAGTTATGACCAGTCGCACGACTCGACACCACCCACTATGTCCAGCTAGGTTTACAACCATTCTGGCTTCAGTACATTATACGTCTATATACTGCAGCATGACTGGGCGAAAGTCCACGACTGGTCGTGAAAATTTGACATACATGATGTACATGTCAAACCCCTATGACTGGCACTATTTCAAGACCCAGTCGCATGACTAGAAACTGGCAAGGCTGGTGACATCACACTTCTGGTCTTAAAGTGATCATATAGTTTTGGTTGAGACCTAGAGTAAAACCCCCAATTTTCGGACACTTAAGCTTTTTTGCAATTGTTCGACTCAAATAATACCCTACAAAATTATGTAACTAGAAAAGCACTCCGAGAGCGCAGACCTCCGCCAAGCAGTTACTTTCCACTAATGATCTTGCTCTTCCATAGAGATACATGTAAGTGATTTTTACTCACTGAAAAATCACCCGATTTCCCAATATACAGAGTATATAAGTCTTTGTTACGTCATAAACCCTCAGATACGCGGTGCGCCTCCCCCAGCAGAAACGAGAGCATGCACTTTAGTGCGCGCATGCAAACCTCAAATACGCGCAGCCTGAACTCCCAAGTTCTTGACCCTATCGTACCTGCCAAAATATCAAAATCCTTCATAAATTCCCAAAAAATTCTCGGATCACTACCAAAAGTTAATCGTTTGTTACGACTCTTCATGTCATTCTCAACCTTTCCTGCAAGTTTCATCCCAATTCGTTAAATCCTTTTTGAGTTATTTTGTAAACGGACAAACAAACGAACGAACGAACAAACAAACCAATGGTAACGAAAACATAACCTCCTCCCTTGGCAGGCGTAATAATATGTTAAATATATCAACCTGCTTTTTCCCTCTATATTGATTTTGTTAAATACATGTACATCATAAAATTTCACAGAATCCCCAAATATCATCACCTTGTCGATTCCCAAAAATTCAGACAGCCTCTCCAAAATTCGGACACAAACGCAATGTCAATGCATAGTATGCATACAAGGCCGCTGAAAAATGAGCATGCGCCATACCTTGTTGGCGCAAGGTTGCATCGGGGACGTTGCTGCGCCCGTTCGTGTCAGAATTTTGGTGACTCTGCACTTGCATTCAGCCGCTGTACGTGTACATTTATTCACTGCATCGGCACGTACGGAAATTTTGTTTTTCTTTTGTTTTTGAGGATACCATCACACTCTGAGCTTGCAATAAGCGAACAATCTCGCAACAGAACTGCATAATTTGTCAATTTTTAGTGCTTTTTCGGCAACCCTGATTCTTTACTTGGGACCTAATTCGAGCGCGCTTTGGAAAAGTTGCAGCGATTCTACATTTTTGATGGCAAAATTTGGGATTTTTTATGGATTTTTGGAGGTGACTCAGGCCCTTTCCTGTGGTGAACAAGTGTGCCAGTACATGTGACACGATGTGATATGTGTGTGTTGTAACAGTAGAAATTTACTACACTGTAGAATTTGCTTGTGATAAGTGATAAGTGTCCAGATTTTGGAGGCCGGCCAAAAATTGGGGGTTTTATATTTCAGGCTTCTAACATTTTTTTTTTTTTTTGTGAGATAATGAGAAACATTAAATGAAATATGAAAGAGCATGTAATCCAAAGAGGGATTCAATTTCAACTTTTACTTGATGAAAATTTGTTTTGACATGGCGTAAAAAGATCAAACGCCTAGATTCCTAGACACGTGTAGTACAATGTAAATCGTTGCTAAGTCAAGTAGAATTTAAATCTACATGTAGAGCTCTACATGTACGGTACGTAGCTACTTTTTGTAGTGTGTGGTGAACTTAACTTTATGGAACCCAAGAAAGAGAAAGAGAGAAGGGAGAAAATGTGCCACATATATTAAAGGGATGGTACAGTATTGGTGGAGATGAGAATCAGGCTTTTAACTTTTTGCGAGATACCAAGAAAACACTTATGGTGTCATGAAATAGTTTAGTACAAAGCATACCATTTTAAGAGGAATTCAAAGTTTATTTGATGAAAATCGGGTTTGGAATGACTGAAACATCCAAAAACAAAGTAACACTTGTTAGACGTCTAGACTGAAACAAAGCGATCGTAATAATCTCAGCCATTTCAAATCCGATTTTCATCAAATACATTTGTAAATGTTGAATTCCTCATGGACTTACATGTTCTTTCATAATTTCATGAGGTTTTTCATTATCTCACCAAAAAAAGTAAGAAACCTGAAATTAGGTCTCAATTAAAACTTGTAACGTTATAATAGTATACGGTATACGATCCCCATAATGCTTGACGAAGCAAAAAAAAGAAAGAAAAAAAGGCCGTATCAAAACTTTTGGAAAAAAACAAACAAACAAACAAACATTTTGTCTGATGTTAACATGGATTTGTTCTCATTGTTCAAAAACACTCGCCCGAATTTGATTTTCACTTCTCCAGTAATTGGGGCAAGGCAGTGCTTGTGTAGCACCCTGTTGGAGTAGGCCTATATTTTATTTGGGAAAGAGTTCCTTACAGCTGTATGTCCCCCCCCCCCCCCCCCCACCAACTCTGTTTTCTAGCTTGAAAGGAACTCTGCTGAGTAGTCAGCCGAGTTTCTGTAATTTCCGAAGTCCCCGGCCGCGACCCGAACACAAGGCGGCAAGGCCAAGGGACAGCGGGAGCAGCACGCAGCACTGCACTGGGTTGGCCGCGCACTGGCCAACCGAACCGACAAGTTGGGTGACGCCGAGTCCCGACAGTGCTGCATTGCATTGCGCTGCTGCTTGGTGAAATAAACGAGTTCACCTGCTTTTTTCAGATCCTCTCTAGCTGCACAGATATAAATCACCCATTTCTCCTCATTTCAGCACCAAATTCACAACAAACATTCACAAAATGACACTGACACTTTAAATAACATATTTCAGTCTGATTCATAGGTAGCGGGGACTTACCATCGTAATAATAGCAGACTCTTTTCTTTGTACCCGTAGACGCCATGCCGGTTGATGATTCGCCGCCGACAAACACTGTGCTCTTTTTCCGTAGTCCCACATGTACAAAGTTGTGAAACAATGCAAACCCGTTTTACGCTGGCAATGCACGCACATCATTAAGCCTTTGTGATGCCACGGGTGTATACCTTGGTGGGAATCAGCGAAATACGGCTTCGCGGCTCATTTGATACGGTTCGCATACGGTTCGTGGTTCCCGATCGCTGAATTCTGTGTTTTCCCGATCCCGCAACTTTTTTTTTTTTTCAGAGAATGAGAGAAGCGAGCAGGAAATTAACGCTCTTGTTTACCTTTGGGAGTAGTGATTTAAAAAATATTCGAGATATCACATCTGATGCATATTTGTTGGTCTATATAATATTTTGCAATAAACCTATTATAGAGAGATAGACCATTTCTATCAGAAATTTTATCAAAAAACCATAACTGTAGACGGTTTAGTCTGGAAACATTTGTATTCCAACTATTGTTCACATTTTGTGTATTTAACAATACCTAACATCGATTATATTTCAAATTTTTACAGTGGTTGTTTCTATCCCTAACTCACATTTTAGAACTATTTCAAACCACTAATGCTGGGTTTTTGTTTTATCTGCAATTGGTAAATTACGCCATTAAGTGCAATTGATCACCAACACTTTATATGTTACAGAAATTGAACACACAAACACACACTTTCGTCAATAGTCTTTAACCATCACCATTCAAATAATACAAAATGAATGATTTTATGTGCAATATCATAAATTGATATGATATCGCTGTCCCCAAAGTAAAAAATGATCACATAGGCCTACCATTGTATTTTGGACACAGTATAACAAGAGTCAATATTGATTATAATCACACCAACAGGGGCGGATCCAGGAATTCCATGTAGTGGGAGGGATGGCGCAAAAAAAAAAAAAAAAAAAAAAAAAAAATCTGGTCACAATCAAAGCAACGTAAGAAAGGGGGGGGGAACCCTCCCGTATCGTTTCTCGTGTCATTTCCTCGTGTCATTTCCCTCGATCCCACCTTTCCATAGGCCTATTATACTGTATATATGTCCACACACACGCACACCATTCACTTTTTTTTTTTACACACGTGTCAAAATACACACACACCTAACATACACACAAAAACCCAACACCCACTATGCAAATTGGTACATTTTGTATTCTGCTTCTGCCCAACCATCAGCCTATCAGGGCCACAAGTGAAGTGTATTATCATGGATATTAGCTCACCGAAACACGAATGAATCAAATGGAAAGAAAAGGCACACACAAGCAGATACATAGGCCCTTATTATTTCATTTTATTTCATTTCATTTGTCCATGGTTATCGAAACTGATGATACAGGTGTCGGTCCTAATCAGTAACAATGACGGAGTTGTACAAGACATGAATTAATTTTACAAACAAAAATATAACAATATTCAAATCAGTATCAAAATAGGCTTGTATACAACAGTCTATAGTGCATACACATAGACATGCAGTTCTATAATCTATTGCAGTTCTAATTATATTCTTCTCAATTTACTTTGTTTTGATTTTGCAACCTTATTCTCTGTTACCAAAGAATAAGTGAAATATTTATGTTCTTTCGGAAAATGAAATAAAATTTGAATTGAATTGAATTGAATTGAATTGAATATGCTATGTACTGTATGGCTATTATAAGCATGTCGTTACAAAGGTTTTAAGCGTCTATCAAACAGTGGACACGTAAACATTAAAAGACATAATAGATACTGTGAGAATGTATTCCAAAATTAAAGCAATGTTAAAGCCAGAGACGATTATCGTATACTTTTACATCATGTTTTTACAGCTCTATATCAGATTTGTGGAATTTATAGTCCTTGAGCAGAGAAACCAATACTTTAAAAACCTTAAACAAAATTAATTACAAAGAACAATTATGATTATATAATATATTCTCACATGATTTATATTTCAAAACTGTCGAAGTGTAACTCCATTACAATACCACTTGCTCAACAAGTTCACCAGCTGTGTATAATTATAATCTATGCATGCTTTCTTCTTTTGTGCTGCTTCCCTGAGCCCCAACTCATGATGCCGTCGATGTTGCGGCTGCCATGTCATCATCCTTGTTCATTGCAGTTTGTTATCTCTTTTGAAAACATTGCTATTCCTCATCCCAATCACTGTAAATTATGAAATTTTGTACTCTTTATATTTTTATAACTAAAGTAGTTGTTCAAATGTAAAAGTCTGAAAATCATCCGGCATGTCTCTTTTAAATCATTTCGGTTAGCTGTATAGTAAGAGCAGACTGCAATCCAGATCACTATAGTTTAGCTTCAAAGGTGCAAATAAATGACAAACAAAAAAATTGGTTGTTAAAAATCTGAGATATATTTTTTTTTTCCATTTCGATAAGAATTTCTTGAATTTGCAATTATTCTGTACACCTTTCCACATCAGCTGCATATACAGGGATGAAGATGCAATGGCTGTCAAGAAAACTTCATTAACAACATGAACAATGAACAATATCATTATAAGGGCCCAATTTTCATTTCAAATTCAGGGCCTGCGGTTAGGCCATCACTAGCCAGCAGAGAATATATTTGAAGAGCAGAGAATACATGAACCGCGTATGCATTATTTGCAGGTTGTATAATAATAGGCCTAGGTATAATTGAATATTCAGCTTAGTATCGTTGACAACACTTCGAGCCGGTGTCGAGCTTTCTGATGGTCACTCACGGATCGTTTTCATGACGAATTGTCTTGCTCTCCTGACCAACCCCCCCAGGCCCCCCCCCCCCCCCCCCCTCCTCTATCCACGTTGTGACGTATACGTCAGCAGTGTAGTCGATGCAATGCCAGCAACTTCTTCAATACGCCGGTGTGTTTAGTGACAGTACTTTATTTGCCTAAGCCAATTTCTTGTTGGAAATCATCACGATTTTCATAGTGTTGGGCCATGGCGAGTCCACGGACGAGAAGAGTTTTAAAGGACCTTCGTCTGAAACATGGAAATAATGTAAGTTTTTTGTTTGGTGTGATAATAAGTTACTTTTCACGATACCATGACCGAGGCAACCATTGGCATAGCCCGACCAGACGCTGTTACGCTATGCGAAAACAGCGTCTGACGAGCGCGGCATGCAGCCTCAAAGTGAGGAACCTCAACACAACTAGCACTACAAAACTTGGGAAAATGTATACTTTTCTCCTTTAAACAGAATACTTTACTCACGTTAAATGCATGTTTCTATTACAGAAGAATAGTTCGCCACACTGGGTCCATGGAGACCACTTGCGATAAGTCCGTGGAACAAATAAATGACACTTTCTGGCGCAATTCCTGACCGTCGGTACGTCGCGACGTACCATGTACAGCGACTGGGCTGTGTATAGTTAGGCCTGGCGTGAAAGATTGTGTACCGTGTGGACATGCTGGATATGATGATCAATTTCGGTAAGTTTCATTGCGTACATTTGAATACTGATAGCATCAGATGTAGAGTAAATATTGAAAAGTATACTCGTTGAGTTTGAGGTGACAAAAATGATGTTAAGTATCAAAATTCAAAGCTATCGTAATACGATTACGTCGCTCTCCTAGTGGTTGGTGGTCGCGCGCGTACAGCCCTGTCGCGACGTACCATGTACAGCGACTGGGCTGTGTATAGTTACCATTGGCATTATATTGACCTACACAGCTATACAACAGCAACACAGCTGTACACTACACCAATCACAACATTCACTACAGCCAATGTACAGGCTACAGCATGCAGTATGCAGAAATGCAGGAGCTTGGAAGCCCCACCACTGGCCACCACACCACACAGACTCACACTCACAGCAGGGAGGTGTGATCTCTCACACCTCCCTGCTCACAGTCAAATTTACCGTTTTAGTGACTATACTGTACGTCAGTCGATGTTATGATCTGATGATGGGCATTTGATGGGTGTAAACATCCTCAGCTATTATCAACGCGACAACATTACCTTTTAGTAGTTTACTTTTAGATATTTTATTTAGTAGCGTTAATATTTACAACTGTTAGAGAAAAATTAATGTACTGATCCGGATTCGGAATTCTGTCACTGTCGGAGTGTCGCCCTGGCCCCTGCCTCTCTCTTGGATTTTGGCCTTGTTTGGAGTACAGTGTAGCTAGTACTAGGGCCTACGCCGTGTAGGCCCTAGTGTAGTAGTACAACATGTATCTACGTGTATATCTGGGTGGGTCCCTATTATAGATCTATAATAGTAGAGTCTAGTATCTTGTATTGAAGAATGTCAGATTAATAAAGAATCATATTCACTGTCATATGACTGTGTCTTGTCGTACCTATCTATCATTTCATAAATGGTTTCTTGATATCTTGCAAAAAGTTAACAAGCCTAATCCTCATCTCCACCAATACTATCATTCCTTTGGGGCTTTAGACATGTCATGTTGAGACACTATTGTATGCAACTCAGTTTGTGATGATCATAATCCAAAGAAAACATGATTTCAAGATTTGAAAATCACTCCCCTCCTAGCTCCTCCTTCTTCCCTTTCCCTTGACCAAAGATTTATTACTCCCTCTTTGACTTTTCAGAGTTGTTTTGAGTGCAATACCCACAACCCACAATGGGCCAGTGTCAGCTACGGAATATGGATCTGTCTAGAGTGTTCTGGGAAGCATCGTGGGCTTGGGGTCCACCTCAGGTAACTCGAGAACTCGAGAACTCGAGAACTGTTCTACCAACCCATGTACAAATGTACACTGTAGTTTTACTGGATTGTAATCTGTTCCAGGAATCATTTCTCCGTTTTTAATATGAACATCTCCAATATTAAACAGGCAATCAAATCAAAATGTACATGTTACTGTAGAGGGCTGTGAAATTTGTTTTGATTTGTGTTGATCAGCAACTTCTTTGAAATTTATTTTGTCAAGTATTAGAAAGAAGATTATTTACATTTTGTACAAGCACACAGACAAGATAGTAAGATGAAACTTCAACTAGCACACTACTAAGTATATCTTTCATTCAGCATCATTGCATGCTGTGTATGAAAAAGGGAGATAAAAGCCAAACAAAACTTTCAAAGTTAGTTATCCCGTTGGAATTTTCGATGATTCTTCTTCTTTATTTGATACCGATAATTTAAATGTCTCACCCATCCATTGTGATATTCTATGTAAAGGCTCCCAATGTATCAATGTGCCTATCATCATTTAGTACTGGGGTAACAAGGGCTCGTATATTCCACAAAGTGTCAAATGTTCAGGAGAGCAAAAACAAAACAAAAAAAAAAAAAAAAAAAAAAAAACACATGGCAGCCAAAGCACTACATATCAAATGGGATAGCCTTTGACATGTCGTGGTGGCTTCATTTTTGAGGTACCTATGACAGCTAGGATTTGGACAGGACATCACTGGACTGATTATCTGACCAGTAATAAAGAAAAAAAAAAGGTCATTTTCACCAAAAATTTGACATACAAGGTCTTGTCACCCCAGCAGCGATATGTAATTGTTTGTGGCCTGACAGTGCATGTACTTTGTACAGTATTGTGTATGAGTGTGCTTTACGTACGTATCTGGTATATAGATCAATCACCCTAGATGATTAACAATAGTCTGCAAGCAGTTTAACTCGGAGTATTTTGCCATACGCACAAGAGAAAGAAGAAGAAGATATCACAATGAAGTTATAGAGGAAGCCCTTTTCACTTGTTCCACATCACCTCACTTTCAAGAGCAGAAGCATTTATGAACAAAGTGTTGTATGTGATGCAGATACTGGTAGAGCAGTCGAGGTGACTCCCAGTATAACAAAGGTCCTTTGAGCTGGTAGTTTTCTTTTGTGATATATACTGAAATTTTGTTACAGCTGAACAATATGCATAGAGTTACATTTTGCATAGATAATAAAAGAAAATTACCTGAATTTTTACTTTGTTGTAACAAAATTTTGTAGACATCGATCTGTAACCGTGGTCATTGTTTACCAGTAGTGCACTGTATAATAAATCCTAAAAGGTGGATATTAATACACATTTTGATTCGTTTCTTTCCTATTCCGTTTGCAGTTTTGTAAGGTCGATAACGATGGATAAATGGAAAGACAGTGAGCTGGAGAAAATGAAAGCTGGCGGTAATAATGTTGCCCGGGAGTTTATGAAGAGCCAGCCAGACTACGACCCAAACTGGACATTCCATGAAAAATACAACAGCAAGGCTGCTGCCCTCTTTAGGGATAAGGTAAGTTCAGAAAATTGTATAGAATTCATACAGCAGTACTCCATGAGCTGCTGATGCTGAAGAAATCTTAATAAATTTTTACAAATATTTTTTTCAGGTTAGAACAAAGCTACTCAAAGAATAACAACTTTTAAAGAATTGCAAGAATTCATCAACTCGTCATGGTTAACCAAGAGAATTGAGAGAAGTAAAATGAGAAGTCAGCTGAATTCTAGTTCTACCACATACAACAAACAAACCATTACAACCGTTATGTCACCATAAGCTTCTCTGATCAAGGTTGCTATTTCAAGCATTGTGTATTATGATTTGTTTATTGATCTCTTTGATTCCATGGCACTACTGCCACTACTGCTGCTGCTGCTGCTGATACTACTACTACTACTACTACTACTACTACTACTACTACCACTACAACATACTACAACTACTACTACACGTGTACTGCATCATGTACTACTGACACTACAAAGTACATACTCCTACTACAAAAATGTACTACTACATCATGTACTACTACTTCTCTACTACTATTACTACTGCTGCTGCTGCTGCTACTACTACTACCTATACTATTCTGCTGTTTTTCTATGTGTATATCAATATGTCATCACTATTTGTACTGCTTACAATTTTCCTCACACACCCATAAGGATGGCCCAATTGAATTGATTTCCATTCACTGCCCACCGAGGCACATAAAAAACCATAAATAGCACAGGCCCGCTAGAATAAAATTGCATGTCAGCAAATATGTGCATCAAAGCATACACTCATCCATAATTATCAACGCTAGTTGAGATTCCTTTGATGTGTGTGTTTGTATGCACATATAGATCAGTAATAAAGCTGCACACAATTTGTCGCAGGGATTCTCAAATATACCCAAGTTGGGCCAGACTTCCCACTCCATGGTATCCCCATTCTACCAGGTCATAAAAAGCTTTTTTCCACGTCCATGTTTCAGGTTACCACAGAAGCAGCGGGTGAGACATGGTCAGAAGAGACATCCAAGGCCCGGAACCACATTCCCTACGTCGCCAAGAAGACATCAAGCAATTCCAGCCTGAGCTCTGGGTCTATACACCACTCCAGTAGCTCCCCTAACTTTGGAGGAGGAGGAGGAAGAGGAGGTGGTGGTTATAATTCGGGTGGAGCCATGACTTCAGGTGGGGGGTCAGATGACTGGGACATGCAATACGGAATATCAAAGTAAGTTGGTGTTATCATATCAGGGGGGAGTTTCATGAAGCTGTTCTTAAAGTTACAAACAACTTAAGAATGACTGGTGGTCAGTTCTTGTGCTGAATTATTGAAATTTTGATAAGTATAGCACATCAGAACATATTCCAGTCGTTCTTAAGTCGTTCGTAACTGTAAGAGCAGCTTTATGAAACACTCCCCAGTATCAATAGCCACAGACACACTGGCAAAGCCTCTTGTAGTTTAAGTTCTCAAAATATTATGTTCTCAAAGTTTGGTCAGTCTGAACACAAATTTTCCAAAACACTTCTCACAAAACTTCTCACAAATCTTTCCACTATTACAGGGGGAATTTCCCAAACTTCTGCAAATCTTCTAAAAGTTTGTACAGTCTGAACGCACAAAAACTTCTCCCAAAACTTGTAATAAAATTTCCTGCCTCATAGCTATGATTTTAACTTTGTTTGTTTTATAAGTGTACAAATACAATAAAAAACAAGCAGTCGAATATGTTTGACAGTGATAGAATGTTATCAATTCTATAATCTACCAATCTGTAGTTGATCAGTTTCAGTGCAAATTGTTAAATGTTTTACCTACATAAATCTTATAGTGCTTTTTCTCTCCATGTTATGTGATGATTGTGAAACTATTTGTTACATTGGCCATTCTGTTTCAGTACCACTGCTTGCACTACATCAATGCCATGAATTAATCTGCCTAGTATACAGAAATATAATGCCTGTTTATGTGAATGATGTTATTGTGAGAAAATCTGATTTTCTGTCCACTTCTTGCAGGACTGAAATCTCCTCAAAGAGGGACGACTTCTTTGACCGCAAAATTGCTGAAAATGCCAATAGACCTGAGTAAGTGCACTGTCTTTTGGATCTAGACAAGAATGGGAGATATATTGTGTGATTACTCTTCACCTTCTCAAATATTTCTTGATTTGACAGATACAATTGTGGCGAGTGTGAGCCCAATATTAAATGCATGTTTGACTTTGTACATAATAATTTAGTAAATTGAGAATGAACATATCAGTGAACTACTACTGTATTTTATGTCCTACTGTAACCATCCAGTAGTGAAAATAGACAAACTGTGAATTCCCTTTGTATCTAGTTAACACTGAACTTTTAGTTTTAATACTTGTATTGTCATTTTAATATTCTTCTTCTATCTTTATCTATTAGTGATAGGAGTGGTAGTCATGCAGAGGCAGTTGTAATCAGAGATCAATTTTCTAATGAACTGCAAAGCAAGGCATATTTGTAGCATGAAATTTAGGCAAATTTGAGCTGGAGGCCTTTTTCCCGGCATGTTATTTTTGCAAATTACCTCTGGCATTCAATGCATTTTGTGTAAACAAGCACTTTTGCATGCATTTTAAATTTGCAAATCTTGCCTCCCGCGAAATTCGTGAAATTAAAATTCACACAAAAATTTCTGGCTTTACAGTATCATTGTACATAATCATTGCTTTCATTACATGCCGAAAGAAATGTTTTCATTTGTACAATATAAAACTTTGTTTGCGACATATTACATATGACTGTTAAACTGAACCTGTGTGTGATAACTCAAGAAATTTTCAGGAAAAGGAAAATGTCTTTCACGATATATGGCTTATGAATAAAGTTTATCATGTTATGTGTGTGTGCCACTGTTTATGTGAAAGCAAATATGGATATACCAGGTACACATACATGTACGTACATGTAGTTAGATACATGTAGATAGACATAGGTACATTGTAGATATAAAGTGTAAACAGATGTCCGTCAAAATATTTTCTTGACAGTGATCTACCACCAAGTCAAGGAGGCAAATATTCAGGCATTGGATACACCCCTCCTGTCACTCAGTCCAATCAAGGAATGGACAATGCTATGGCGTCATTATCATCGGTATGTACTACAACTGTAGCAACTTTTCCTGCTCATCAGCAGGAGGTACATGTATGTTCCAGAGAGAATATAGCATGACAACCCACAGAGGTGCAATGGTAAACTAGCAAGGAACAGCAGCCTCATGAAGTATTCCATACTGTTAATGTGGTACATTTGGTGATGCAGACATTTCAACTGTTTGTAAAATTTTGCTGCTGTATTGGAGTGGCATTAAAATGAAAATATTTAGATTTTGGTACAATACTGATGAATGTACAGAAGTACTTCCATCTGAGAAATTATCAGGAAGTTGAGTCCACTGGAATTGGCCAAGCGAAAGAAATAAAAAAAAAACAAAACATATAGAAAATGAAAACAACAGCATGTAAGTTTCCACTTCGACAGTAGAAGCTTTTTCCGGCAAGTCACATAACCCTATTGAGTGGTATTTGTTGTTTTTTTATGCGTTTCTTTATGTTTGTCTTTTTAAAGTGAAAGTTTGTGTAGGGAGATGATATCCTGCTTCCTTTCAATTTGTATTGGGTTGTGTCTTCAGAATGAAAAAAAAAAGACAAATAATGGGTCATGGAGACGTCTCTTATAAGCTCACTTGTGGAGACATTTCATGAGCATAATGGATGTAATAATGATGATGATAATTATATTTTGGTTATGATAATAGTAATAGTGATAATAATGATGATGATGATGATAATTTTAGTAATAATAATGATAATAATGTTAAACCATTTATAATATTTGTTCTTTTTTTTTTGTAGGGCCCCAACACCTAACAGGAGAAATATGGCTTTTTGAAACATAAGATTATGAGGCGATGTCATAACTATTGTGCTCGCATAGACAAAAGAGATTGGGAGACTACATATGGAGTATGTCAATTTCTTTTTTCTTCCCTCTCTTTCCCTGTATCCCTGCTGTAGGGATGGGCATCATTCACTGTCGGTGCATCCAAGTTTTTAGCAGCAACTAAGGAGAATGTGAGTACTGTAAAATGTCACGAATTTGTGAGAGAGCCAAGATTTGCAAACTGAAAATGCTCACAAAAGATCTTGCCTACATTATATGCATTGAATGCCAGTGGCATTTATTTTGCAAAAATTTCATGCTGTGAAAAAGGCCGTCTGCTCCAATTAGTGAAAATTCCATGCCGCGAAAATATCTTGCTTTAGAGTATTTCGAATCATGTGGGCATCATGTTGTTATGTTTGAGCAAGTGGGCCTAATGGAGGCAGAGATGTCCATTGGGTCCCTCTAAAGGGAGGTAGTGGTCTCTCAGGGTGCGTTCGAGCGCTCTCCTAAGGCGTAACAGATTTAATATCACGAGCGTTCGCCCGCGTCCGGCATGCCTTCTTATCTGTTAAGTAGCCAGCTTGGCTCGAGCTTGGCATGCGCCCATGCCATCCGCGTTCGGGAACGCCAGCTTAAAAGTCTTTTGTTTAGTGCCTTTGTTTCGAACACAATAGCGTCAACTTCACTGCACCCAATTGACCACGAAGCCATCGCTCCATGTAGCCAGCGTTCGGGAACGCCCGGATTAAGTCTTCCCTTTGTCTTGTGCTGAACACTTATACACAGTTGATTTCATGGAAGCTTAAAAAACGGACAAATTAGCAAACAAATGAAACCACCAAAGGCATCGCACTATTACGCGTTAGTAACGCCGTGATTACCTTAATTTGCGTCGACGAGAGGCGTAATCAAAAAGTATATCCGAAAGAGTATTTATTCCCCTTACATGAGCGTGAGACCACTCTTGTAAGCAGCTTCTCAGGTGAAGCAAAATGTGTGTAATGAAGTGACAAGTGTATTAAGAAAAACATTCACAATAGCTAGGTAGATTGACGGAAACTTGACACCCATGGCCGTGCCAGCCAGGCAACAGGCTGGTGGAAATTTCCAGGAACTTCAAAGCAGGTTTGCCGCCAGGCAAAACCGCAGGGTAAAGGAATTTGCGTACGCGCTGAATGGGTCGTAAACATCGTGTCAATTGCATGGGGCCTGGAAACAGGGGCTATGTATAGTAACCCTGTGCTGTATAATACGAGCATGCTGATGGAGACACGTGCTGGAGTTGGCGAGAGCTAGCTGATGAGAGCTGCCTGCCTGAAACCAGGGAGGTGCATACACATCTGGCTCTGCTGAAACTATGGAGCTATAGTACAGTAAAGTCCACACGATAAAAAAGTCCCGATTTTTGCCTTTGTTATTCCTTAAAAATTTCTTCGTCTTAGTCGACATTTAGAAGTCGACAACTCGCGTAAGTCGACCTGATTTTTTAGTGCCAACTGAGCTGAAATACGTGTTTATTCCCTCGTCTAAGTCGACATATTTTTTTTTTCGCTCAAAATCTTATCGCCATTCTCTGAAAAAGAATTGTTTTCCCGCGAGTCGGTAATTCGCTAGTGTACGGCGTGGTAGCGTTCGCGCCATGCGTCCATTGTCTTGTATGCCAGAAATGAAAGGGCATACATTCATTTACATTCTTTGGAGAATTACATGTAGTTGCCTACCCAAAGCAGTTCACTTTCCCCCTTTTCTCCTGCTCGTTATTCTCAAAACGCACAAACTGTGTACACATAAAGGTCCTAGTAGAAAATCATTATCAGAACATGATACACGTGTAGGTGTTTCTGTTTAACCGAATATTCTAACGTTAATTATTCCGAAGCGTTAATAGAAACCTGGGCCCGTTTTTAGAAAAGTAATCAAATGCAACTACATGTAATTAAATGCAACTGAAAATTAAATGCAGGTGTATCAAATCACGAGTAACTTTGCACATAAACGCAAGTGCGTTGCTGAAAAGGCTTGCGTTTGATAATCATATGAAACTAGAAAATAGTTGTACAAACCTGAAACTCAATTGCGTTGAAACGCAACTCTTAAAGTCAAATGAAGTCCATCAAATCACGCGCAACGCTGTATTCAAACGCAAGAGCGTTGCAGGGAAGACTTGTGGTTTTCGTAAGAAACTAGAAACTGTGGTTAAAAGCATCTCTTAACATCTACGGAGGTGCGTTATTGTTGAAAAGTCTTGCATTATTTTGTGTGGTTTTTTTCGTACGCAAAATTAAAAATTAAACGCAGCTCTGAAAATCAATAATGCAATTGCAAGTCCTTGTGATCACGCGGAACGTTGAATAGACTTGCGTTTGATAATCGTACGAAACTTGAAAATTGTAGGGAACTTCTTTAAAACTCAGTTGCGTTTCAACGCGATTCTATAAATCAAATGCAAGTCCATCAAATCACACGCGACGCTGTATTTAAACGCAAGAGCATTGCCGAGAAGACATGCAGTTTTTGTACGAAATTATAAGAAACTGCGTTTAAACGCATCTCTAAACATCTACGGAAGTGAGTTATTGTTGAAAAGACCTGTATTATTTTTTACTTCGTACGCAAAATTAAAAATTAAACGCAACCCCAAAAATCAAATGCAAGTCCATCAAATCACACGGAACGCTGAAAAGACTTGCGTTTGATAATCATCCGACACTAGAAAATTGTAAGAAATAAACGCAATTCTAAAAGTCAAATGCAAGTCCATCAAATCACAAGCAACGCTGTATTTAAAACGGAAGAGCGTTGCAGAAAAGACTTGCGGTTTCTGTACGAAACTAGAAACTGCGTTTAAACGCATAAAAATCTATACCGAAGCATGCTATTGTTGAAAAGACTTTAAGAATCATATTTTTTTATTTCGTAACGGAACTTTCGCCGTGACCGAACTTAGTCTGCACTAGCAGGGGAAAGACATCGCAACATTTACACGTTTCAAACTACCGAAACGCATCGTGCTTCACGTAATGTCAGTGAAAAAATAGTAGCAAATTATTGTTACTGCAGTTCGCTATTCCGAAGGTTTAAATCTCAGTCCAAAGTTAAATAAGTCCGACGATGGAAAGATATTCATCTTTACGAAGGTTAGTAATCCGAAAGATGTCGTTTCCGAATTAACAAATTTTTCTTCTTCTTTTTATTTCAGACTGGCCCGCGCCGTACAGAGCGGTAATGTTGCGAATCGGAGCGCGAGAACAATTCATTTTCAGAGTATGGCAATAGAAATTTAAACAAAACAAAATCACATGGCGACTTAGGGAAGGAAAATCACACATCCTATTTCAACTCAGTCGGCACTGAAAATTATCTCGACAGAATCATAAGAAATCACACGCATATCTTCACAGCAACGCACTTGCATTTAAATCGCAAAGTTGCATGCACTTTGGGGAATATGCGTTTGTTTTTTCAAATCAAATTTAAAACGTACAGTGTCTAGAAACGGGTCCAGGTTTCGGATCCCGCTCTTTCAAAATCTCTCAAGAGATTTGGGTTTTGTGCAATGCCGTTACTAATCCGCGTGTGCTTGTTTCGCAATAAAACTCGAATGAAGATGTACACAGCGATAGAGGCTCAGCTCAGTAGATACCTGCCTCCAGTGACAATATTCATGTATACAACAAAAGAGTTTGTGAGCCCATTAGCGCAATGTCTATTCATGACTATGTGTAGCTGGTATACCCGATCGATACTTTCATTGTTTGATGGCACATGACTAGTTGACCATGGAAAGGGGATACATGTATAGGCCTGCAGCTTGACTGCTTCCGCACAGGAGGAATACCAACCTGTCCATTCTCAAGTCGACCTGCAAAGAGAATCTCGCTTTTGAGCATTTCAGGCTCTTGGAGATGTGGAATTGGGTTGTGTAAAGCTAAAAGCCGCGTTTACACCATGTTCCCGGCAACCACGGCAGTCACATTTCAGGCCATCAAGGACAAAACGGGACGGACGTGAAACAACGCTGTGAGACGAGATAGGCAAATGTGACAGGCCGTGATTGCCGTGATTGATATTCGTTGATGTGACAAATAAATACGATTCATTAATCCGAAACCGCACGAATTTTGTGTTTCTAAAGGTGCATTTATCGGGATATGAAATTAATTACGTTACTCTGAAAACGAATAACACAACTTGTTCCTTTTAATTTCTGGGATTAACAAAACATCAGAAAGCAAAGCTTATTTAATTTTCGGATTTTTAGTCTGACATTGGGGGTTAGTAGTTCGGAAAATAAGTATTGAAAATCTTTGAGGCAAGAAAATACGTTGAATTCTTATTATGGCATCGTTATTTCCTTTGCCTTATGTTCATTATTCCGAAAGAAGAATAAGGTTCGTAAATCCGATGGTTCTTTTTGCAGAACCCGCAAAACACGCAAATTTGATATGCCTTAACTAATAAATTTGTTAATCCAAAATTGTATTAGGGCTCGTTAATACCATTTGTGGCATTATTCCGAAGGTTCGTAAATGTGAGGATGAATTACGTGCATGGTACGAAACTTATATCATTTTTGGCTAAAAGAAAATTAAAAACGCCGAATCTTTTCCTGTGACGGGAATATGGGTTTATTTCTGAACGTGACGTCGTTTACTTCTTTGCACGATATTCATCATTCCGGAAAAAAAAAAATATTCAGATGGTTCATTCATCCGAAAATGGAAAAAAGGTGGGTCGTTTATCTGTAAAGGAATTATCATATTCGTGGTAAGAAACTTCGTTTTCGAATCAGCTATATAACGTCCGAAATTTCGAAACTTATAAGAAAAGCGAACCTTCAGCATATTAAGATAGCGAATCGTAACAGTTTTTTTTTTTTTTTTTTTAATCGAGCAGTGTGGAATAACAAATATCCGACATTTATTTTAGCATGGTATGGAGCAGAATGTTACTGCTATTCACTTCCAAAAGTAAAAGCAATCATCTGACATTTATTCTGGCATCTTCTGAATGTTATTGCTATTTACTTTCGAAAGTAAAGCAAACATCCGACATTTATTTAATCACCGTATGGAATTGAATATTACTCTGATTCATTTCCGAACGTCAGAGGAAACATTCAACATTTATTTTAGCATCTTCCGGAGCTGAATGTTATTGCTATTTATTTTCGAACATAAAAGCAAACATCAGACATTTATTTTATCATCATACGGAGTTGAATATTATTATTATTCATTTCCGAACGTCAAAGCAAACATTCGACATTTATTTCAGCATCTTCCGGAGCCGAATGTTATCCTTAATTCATTTCCGAATGCAAAATCAACATTATCTGACATTAATCTAAGCACCGTACGGAGCTGACTCTTACCGTTATCATTTCCAAAAGTATAAGCAAACATCCGACATTTATTTTAGTATCATACGGAGTCGAATATTACCGTTATTCATTTCCAAAATTAAGAGCAAACATATGACATTTATTTTAGCATCTTACGGAGCCGATTGTTACTGCTATTCATTTTCGAAAGTAAAGGCAAACATCCAACTTTTTTAGTGGCCCGACGTGCGTTTTTGGTGGCCCCGAGCCACCGGGCCACCGTAAGTGTCGAGCCTTGACTAATGTCATCGAAAAGTAAACCAGAATGCAACTTCTCGCTTGTGAATTATTGCTTGTGAATAATCGCAAAACTTTGGCAAAACTTTTGGAATACCAGCCCTGTTCATGACGCTTGGAAACTGCGAGTCGAGAGAATTTTGCGAACTGGTGCAATGTTACTCCGTAGCGTAGGCGACTGTACTTGACCATGTGGAGTCGCAATCGTTTGTAAACTGTCTGAAGTGCGCGATTTTTCTCACCCTGTTTTTTGCCACGCGATTTATTTTTAACTGGCAAGAACGATGTGGAATTCTGGCGTCCACCGTAAATTGTGCACTTGCCGGCGCAAATTGTTCTTTTCATAGGTGAAGCCGTGCGCGGAAGGCACGTGGTTGGGATAATCCTTGCGTTCCTAAAGCGGAAAGGAACGCCATGAATGCGACTTGTGAGCAAGTCCGTTCTGTTGCGTCCAAGGAACGCCCTCATTAGGCTGATGAATAGAGGGATTAAGCCCCCCATTCTGCACGCAGGAGGAATAGGGGCGTCCCCTAACAAAAGGAGGAACGCGAGCATTCCCCATGCGGCCGAACGCTCGTGAAATTAAATCTGTCACACCTAGCAAACTGTACCATACGGTACCTGCGCCAGAGGAGCGCTCGAACGTTCCAAAAGTATTTATGTACCAAACTGTACCGAGCCAATAGTGGACCACTTCCCACATACCAAAGGTTTGCATGTGAGAATGCGCATACTGTATGAGCTGAAATTTTTGCATCGGTTTTATTTTCGCAAATTTCGCGAATCGCCTTAGAACTGCGAAAATAACAACATGCAAAAATAACAATGCATGAATAGCTAAGTTCAGTTAGACCCTCGCAACCGCGAAATTAACAACATGCAAAAATGTCCTCCATGTAGCAATTCGCGAAAATATCTGTACGCGAAAATTTCAGCTCGTACAGTAACATGCACATTTACCTTATAATGCAAACAGTTCATTCTCTTTGTTCAGGACAGCTGTAAGTACATGTAGTTGAAGCACGCCAGGTGAATGACCCTTTTGCTACAAAATGCATGACCTCTTCTAACAGAGTGCAGGAATACTCCAAATGTGGCTCAGTTCAGTATGGTACACTTTTATAGTTCAGTTTGCTTTGACTCATTTCATTCAGTACCTCAATATTGAGTAGAATTCAATCACAGCCTTAGGAATGTGCCTGATATGAGGCAGCTTTGTAGTTGGTCACTAGTGAAATACTTTAAAGGAATCGTATAGTTTTGGTTGGGACCTAACTTCTCTTTTCTAAAAACTTCTTATGAAATAAGAAAGAGCATACAATTCCAAGAGGAATTCAGTATTTATTTGATAAAAAATTTGTTTTAAAATGGCTAAGATATCCAAAACAGAGCCATCGGAATAAAAGGTGGGACCCACCTTTTATTACGGTTGCTTTGTTTTACTCTGTTTTTTGTGTCTTGCAGCCATTCCAAAACTGATTTTCATCAAATATACTTTGAATTCCTCTTAGAATGGTATGTTTTGTACTATTTCATAAGTGGTTTCTTGGTATCTTGCAAAAGAGTTAAAAACCCAATCTTCATTTCCACCAATACTATACTATCCCTTTAAAATGTAGAAGCATTTTTGAGATGGGACATTTTGTCCGCCTTCGTGAAGAAGTGAGGCTGTCAGTGGTGATTATCTTGTTTTATATAGATCAAATCAATGCAGCAAGCAAAGTACGAGTGCATGGGGTGAGGGAATAGAAATCACATACGTTTAAAGAGAATGTTTTCATTAAATTTTCATTAATAATCAGTAGAAGTGTTATTAAACTCATTGTTAACTTCACTTGTCTTTCAGGCTGTAAAATTTGGTTCAGCAGCATCACAGAAGGTAAGAGATAACTGTCATTATGTTGCATTTGGTGAATCAGTAAAGACATTTTCTGTAGCTATTTCAGAGAAGAAGTTCAGCTAAAGAATAAAAGTAAAAGAGGGATTATAGATTACAAATACAAGACAGACAAGCTGATGAGTCCCTTGCCCATTGGGTCAAAACAGGGTGTACACAATTGTGACGTCAAACAAACCGTGTGGCCTGGAGCCACTAAAATCAATGTCAGACCACGCAGTTTTCAAAATGGTTATTTTTTGGTGATCCAATCGGGCACCTTAAATGCAAAATGGATCGTTCCTGTTTATTTAGGGCCACTACAGTTCTTTCTCGGGCCACCAAAATGTCAGATTTCAAGGTTTTATTAGCCTGAATGGGTCACCACATAAAAAGTTAGTGTCAAGCCCTCTGTGTTTGTATGTATGTATGTATGCATGTATCTATCAATCCATCCATCTGTTTATCTGCATCAATCTCATTCCTGTTTCCTGCCACCCAATCTTTCTCACCGTGTAATATGTCTTCTTTGCCTTAACTCAAGACACATGAGTACGCATCCAAAGTTAATGACTCCGTGATCAAACCAACCAAAGAGAAGGTGAATGAGGGACGACTTTTCAGTGATTTATCAGCGGGAACCAAGAGTATAGCATCGAAGGTAGTACAAATTTCTTGTCTTTTCCTAAATACAAAACTGTGTAAAGAAATAAATGTGGTCAAATTTTCATCATTTGGTAAGCACATGTCTTGAAAGTAGCATGACAAAAACAAAAATAATATGAAATGCAGTTACTTTGTATATTTTGTAGTTTAATTTTGATTCATGTCTTGTAAAATATCTTTAGCCTTTTGATAAATGTTCAGCCCTTTAAGTATGAAAAAAAAAAAAAATTCTATAGAAATAGATCATTACACGAATCTTACGTATCACAACGTTGCTCTGAAATGAATAGACACACAGTCCCCTTTCATGCATAATTCCTACTAGGAATGCTGATATACAATTGTACCTTGTATGACTGTGACTATTTCCATCACTTGTTACCAGGTTGCCGTTAATACTCAGAAAGGTTGGAATGACTTCACCAAGATGTTCTCTGATAACCCTTCCCTGGATGGAGAGTCCAATAAACCCACGACCGACACGCCGCTGATGGGTGACCCTACCGCCAAACAGCAGCGGGAAAAGCTCAGGTGAGGGCGGTTTCCGGAGAAAGAAAGGGGAATAAAGATTATGTGGTGCTTTTATAGCATGTACCTGTACATTCATCGCTGAATTTGCATCTCTATATGCTCTAAGGAGGAAAATAGAATGGCCGAACAATGCTATCCAATGCAAACATACTTCATTCAAAATGCTTTTTGAATAAATATGCTTTTAACACAGTCTTAAACAAGGGTGTGGTTGATGAGTCCTTCAAAAATATGGGGTAGCACTTCAAAGTTTAGAAAGGGGCAGAATGAGCTAGAGATCGCTCTTCACAGAACTTGGTCTAAAATCGATTCAATGAGGTATTCTGGAGCCATTGAAAAGGTGACACTGGTATGTCAGAAGCAGTACTTATTAAAGAACTTTATGTGATTGGACTGGACGGCCATGTAATCAATTCAAGACTAGGTCTGTGTGAAAGTGTTTCTTAGTGCAGGTAATCAATCATGCTGCAGAGTTCTATAGTACTTGTAATTTGGGTCCAGGGCAATTACCCCATGGGCAATCACCCCAGACCCTTCTCCTGAACCTAATCCTAATCCTACTAATCCAAACTCTAACCCTAACCCTAATCTTTACTCTAACCTTATCATTAACCAGTATTTAATTGCCGGGGGTAATTGTTTGGGGGCGGGAGGGAGGGTATTTGCCCTGATACATGTAGTTTTGATATTTAGCTTGGAATGTGGCATATCAAAGAGTAAACTATGACATGAAGTAGGAGGCGTTGATGGAATGATGATGAGTAGGATGATGAGATGAAGGGTAGGGGAAGAGAGAAGAAGTGATGGTGGTTTGATTAGGATGAGATTAACATAATTCAGATGGAAACTTGAAGATAAAGAAGTGCCAGAGATACCAATTAAGGGATAACAAAGCAGAGAAAACAAAACTCATTGGAACGGAAAGTAGGAGCAAAGGGATTGGAGAAAGAGGAGGGCTAGAAAAATTAGGAAAGTAATGATAAAAGGGAAGAGAGTGCAAAACAAGATATTGGTGAGAAGAGAGGTACCAAACTGAAATATTTTATACCTGTCAGACTATAACTGGCAAAATCAATCTGCACTCAGATTTGAGTTTTTGATATTTTCATGTAATCTCACACATAATGCTCTTATGTATTTCTTCTTCTGTAATCCTGATTTTCATGTCAACATGTGGCATAAAGTTACTTTTTTTTTTGTACAAGGTACATGCATACTGCAGACCGACAAAACCAGGGTGTTTCACTGCCTTGAGGAGGCATGATAGAGGACAAATATAATTCAGAATGTTGCTCTTTCACATTTGCAGTACATACACCAAACATTTACATCATAAACGTTGTTCCACGTTTAGAGTAGAAAGTTGTTGAGTATTTGTGTTCTTCAAATATGGGAGTAGTCTGACCATTGTCGTAACAACGTGCAAATCTTTGGATAAAGGAGGGTGGGAATCCTTTATGCGCAAGTCCACACCACGCCTGATTTGACTGTGATAAATACAGTATGTCCCCAAAAAGATTACAATAAAATTTTTGCATTGATAACACCCAATATGATTTATCTGTCTAAATGCTACTTTAGGACCTTAAAATATAACATCTTAGTTCTATATTGCAGAAAACCCCATTCAGTTTGGTTTAGCAGTCACAGAGAAATGTTGATTGTTGTATAAGCATGTCATGAGTCTGATTCTTCCAAGTTTAGCACTTGGATGCTCTTGGAACTGCATATCTATGTGTTAAACACAGTAGACAGAACTTGGAGGGAAGGGATTCCTGACATGCTCTACAAAAAACCTCATATCTCTTTGACCACTGAAGCAAACTGAATGGGGTTTTCTGTAAGATGTGGGCAATGAGTTATAGCTTCATACTGTGAAAATGTTTTGGATAGTATTTTTAAAGTCATCATTGAAGAGGGAACCGTTGTAATTTTTTGGAGGGACATACAGTACAGTTTTCAGATGAACAAAGTGATGGAGTTTATTCCAAAATAAGACACCAGAATTAGATGGTAACGGACTTTTAAGTTTTATGTGCTTTTATTGATTAGTAATATCAGTCACAAACACACCAACAAATAGAAGAGGTGGTGTCAGACTGTCATGGAAAACAAATCCCCCATTGCTTTGTTTGCAAAACATATTCAAATTCTTGTTTTTTGATGATTATCTATCTGATGATGTCTTATTTTAGGCCTGATTTCAATCAATTCTCTACTGTTCTCTCTGTTCAATTTTCTTCTAGTCAGTATAAAAAAAAAAGTCAAATTCAGTGGGCTTGCACTTTAGTGATTCCTCCCCCACATCAAGGATTTGTGTAAAGTTTCTGTTCTAGTAGAGTCATATAGTACATGTAGATGATAGGTGGTGATTTGGTACACATTAGTATTGTACTTGTTAGTGCAAATAGTGGGTATTTGCCTGTGTTGACAATGTACTGTAGTATGCTATCTCTGTTTAATAACAGCATAAGCAATAAGGAGCACAAATTTCCAGCAAAGTTAAATTCACACAAAGACAATTTAATCAGCAAGTCATCAGAACCATCAATCAGCAAATTTCAATCCTTCAGAATTAGACATTCAGAATGTATTTGAATCAAGATGACTGCTATTAAATTAGCATATACTGTATTGCATTATGTCATCAACTCAATGATGCTTTCCAAGTACTGTGACTTTAAATACTGGTGAATTTCTCTATGGGGTTCAATCCCTACGTACAAGTTTCTTAACCCTTTTTGTGAAAATTCTCCAATAACCATAGACTTTGAATAGAGCCCCCCCCCCCCCCTGCTTCTGGTAAGCAGGAGGGTAGCATATCTGCAATCTCAATTTTCAACCTGGTGAAATGTGGTGGGCGGAAGCTTTAAAGGACTATAGTGATTACTGTACATGTGCCTGGGATCTGAACCCATAGCAGACAATATGATTATGAATCATGTGCTTAAAGGCCAGACCACAGCACCTCCTAAGGTGTGGTCTTTATAGAATGACTTTTACCACTGATATCAGTGCAAGGAATTAACTCCTAACCACACTGTTAACTCCCATGTTGTCCAAACTGTTTACAGCTCCTTGACATTAACAGCACGGTGATAGCATACTACAGTCATGCATGCTTTGTGTTTCTACATTTGTACTATCTTTTGTTTTACTTGACTGATTCCTTGTTATATCATAAAAGTGATCTCAGATATCATACCAAGCAAAATTGGGATATAAAGCACATCACTTCATAGCATATTTATGGTTCTCTCTTTCAGAGTATTTGAACCCATTGAGGACAGGCTGATTTTCAGGGGTGGATTCAGGAATTCTTTAAAGAGGGGGCGCCTTTACAAAAATTAAAGGGGGATGCACGTGCCCCCCCCCCCCCCCGTTTTTTTTTTCCCCCCATTATATTTCTATTGTTTCAACAAAATGTAAAAGGGGCGTGCACCCAGTGCACTCCCGCCCTGGGTCCGCGACTGGATTTTGCTACAACACGCATTTCACATAGACACCTGCTCAAGTATACTCAAACTCATCTTCAATGGGTTAAACTAAGTCAAAGCAGGAAAGCATGTTACATGTGCAGGGTTTTAGAGTCATTGATTTCACTTGAGAAGCTCTGCCCTGTTTTCTAGGGAAGGCAGTTAAATTAACATTGTTTTGCCTGGAACTTCTACATCAGCATGTCATTGTGCTTGTACATGTGTAGTAGCATCACAAGGAAGTTTTACCTGGGTATGATGTAAAGATATTGGAGGTCATACTGAACCATGTGAATTGCCACTGGGGTTATGCAATAATGTTTAATGGTGATTGCCATGAGGGTAGTTATGTCTTTTTGCCACTGGCTACCAAGTGTTATTTTAGCTGCATGAAACACTTGTTCATACAGAGGAATTTTAGCCTAGTTATTGTATCTATGTGTATCGTACAATATATGAATGTAGATTTCTATGTTTCTATGTTGGAGATTCTTCTAGAGGGAAAAAAATGGTTCTTGTTTGCTCACTAATCTAATTTTAACAAATTAACTAGTCATGGAAGTAGTATGATTAAAATTGTAGAAACAAATCAACCAAAACCCTAATTGTGTACTAGGAAATTCACATACTTACTGCTAGCTGTTATTTGCATTGAAGCTCCATACTGAATGCTTTCAAAGCTTTACATGCACTAACCTTTTACTACGGTATGTTGACTGCATGCAGATACTTAACACTACAAGTGTAGTTTACATTTTTTTAGATGTCATACAAAGCAGAAGGTGGCAGATTCATCTTTCATGCTCTCGTGGTATTCAGCCATTACTTCTGTGGTCATGTGGATTTTATAGAGAAATAGTCACTGTGCATTTCATTGTACCATTGCATCTTGTAATCATGCATTTTCAGATTTGCATGATTTGTAGTGGTGTTGAGTAAGTCTTGCTGGCACTCTGTGTGTGGATTAATTGTGGTAGAAAAAGAGGGGCTTAGCCTCATTACCCCTCCCACTGTTTCCCCCTATGTCACCCCCTTTCAGCAAATCCCCCTTAAATCCTTTAAAACTTCATTAACTGCATTCCCCTACAATCATTAAACTTGCTGAACAATGCAAAAAGCAGGGGGGAAAGGACAGATGAATGAATTGGTAGATAAATAAATAGAACTTGTCTGACTGATTGATATTATAGCCTCCTACTGTACCGGTGTACATGTATAAAGACAAGTAGTCATTGACTGCAAAACTCCATCAAATTTCGAGAGATATATGGATGTTTGAAGTCCTTTTAAGGAATGGAATTTGATTCAAAGTTGATGCACACAGCACACAAAACGTAAAAATAATATTTTTCCCTCATTAAGTATTTCTGTAGGTGCTCCCTGCCAGTGTAGTCCCACTCATTGTGTCAGATGTAGGCATGCCGTAGATTAGTGCATTCATGTGGTCATGCATCATCCATTCGGTAATCTAATTGTGCTTCAATGTACTCTCTTTGTTTATCTCTCCCATCATATCCCCACCCCCCCCCCCCTTGTCATGTACATGTATTCACTGTCTGTATTTTGTTTGTGTGTTTTTTTTTTGTGACTGTGGTCTTACATTCATGTCTCTCATTACTCATGTTCCATACGTATACTGCAAACTGAACTCATACATTATATTCCAATATCTGCACATCCTGAATACTTCATCATTGTCATATCCAAACTTTCATTTGACATAAACACGCAACTTCGATAATTGCCATCATATATGTAAATCCTGTTAACCATGCAATTTGAAAATATATCTCGCAACAATTAACACTCCTCAATCATTCTTTTATTATGGGACCTACGTGTAATGGCATTCATTGCAAAATTTGTGTCCTATACCATGATGCAAAACCAATTAATATTGCTCCAAAATATCATCCATCATATCGTCTTACACTTGTCATGACTAAACAAAACGAAAACATTGCTTATACATAATAAAAACCAACCTGCTGAACAATAATGATTTTCTTAATTGGTATCACATTGTTTTATGAAATCATATTCACATGCTGTATGCATGATGGGCAAAATGATTTTTGATTATGTACATTTGTACTTCAACTAAAACCATGTAATATTTATATCAAAATACCTAATATTGTAATAAATTGATGCATGATTTTCATATTGTATTGATTATGAAATTACACTTATTTTATGGCTGACTGAAACATGTCTGATGTAATACCTGACCACATGCTCCTCAAACCTGGTCCAAAATCATTTGCCAATGCAATTATCAAATACATATTAATTTTTTCATCTAAAATAATGTTACTGCTTCACAAATTACTAATGCTGGAATTACATGTATTACTGAAACAACGCTTTGGGGGTTTAACTGGTGTGCTTTGTCTGGCATCACATCAAATACTAAATTCTTTTAAATCATTTCCGATCAATAAATAACATTTCCCATCATATTTGCTATGGACAACTTTCACGCTCTCAAAACACATTAATATCTGCGAAATAATGCTGTCTGGTTGTCGATTGAAAACACAAACCTAACAAACACAATGAAACTAATCAAGAAATATGGATCCAGACCAGAGCGATACTCCTTTACTGCATGATGTACCCACGCCTCCTAGGTCCCCAGAGGGCGAATCCGACGACTGGGGGTGGGGCGTAGATGACGGATGGGCGGAGGCCAAGGAAGAACAGCTGGAGCCGACACCGGAAGAGGACGGATGGGGGTCGTGGGGAAACGAAGGAGAGGGTGCCCTCATTGACTTTGGAGATACGTAAGTTGTAAAGTACCACCAAGAGTAGCTGTCATTTGCTGTAGCACCCTCAAGGTCTCCTGCAGGAAAGATTTCCCCATTATTTTGAAAGAATGAATTTTGTGTTACAGCAAATTTAGTGTCGGGTCATTAGATGAGATGGAAATCCTGTTGTTTTTTCCTGAATATACTATCAGTTAATCATTCCTTATTTATTGATGCTGATTTGGATGTGGGAATGTTGGCAGACCTGCATTTGCTACATCTCAGTCAAAGATTAACCATAAAAGCATGAAGCATTTTATAAAGCATTTTCTCCACAAATAAACCAACTTGTCAAGTTCAGGCAACCCTGAGCCATGTACTACCTTTCATTATGTTAGCTGCAGTCAGTGTGTTTAATTCAGTAATCATTCCAAATTCAAAGCAAGCTTATGAGACAGCAAGACATGATACATTATGTATCACAATGAAATATGTGTCAAGAAATCTTGAAAGTATTTTGTAATGTAGGAGAAGTTATTATTTGAGTTTCTTCAGTTTGTCTCCATCCACAAATGAAATTTGTTAGATCGCAACTGCTGATCTGTAAATTAAAAAAACATGTCAGAAAAAAGGAACCAGTGGGACTCGAATTTGATCAGCAGGAGTTATTATTGTTAGCTAAAAATGTACTATGACATTGTATGGCAAACCTGCCTTGCTTTGGGTCTACAATGTTGAGATAATATGGGGAATACATGTATGTACATGTATGGTGGTCCTGTGTGTGTTGATCTATTTATTGTATCAATCAAAATTCATATTACTGTAAAAGTGGAAATTTTCGCAATGTTGCAATTTTTCGCGCATTTCGCGCTACCAGAAGCTGGGGCGAAAATAAAAGCATGCAAGTATTTTTGCTTGCCATATGTTTCAGTAGTTGATGTCTTGATTTCGCAGAATTAAAAACACACAAAACTCTTCTTGACCAGCGGCGCGCAAAAAAATTAGTCGCATGAAAATATCTACTTTTACAGTATTGTGCCTGTGTGTCCTCGCAAATTCAAATCAGAGTACAGAATATTTTTTTCTCAAGAGAACACAGCCTTGTTGTAGTATAATGTGTCGGGTGTAAATATACTGTACCTGTGAATTCAGTTGTAAGAGGAATGGGTCCTGGTAATTGCTGGCAAACAGAAATCACTTTTGACATATGATCTGCACAAACTGCTTACCATATTTTAATATTTTTGATGTATCAATCTATACTTGAGGATTTTTAATTCATGGAATTGTGATAGATTTTTCTTCTTCTGAAGTGCTAGGAGATTATAGAGGTGCAGTTCTTTTTAGTTTCTCCTAACCGGTTGAGGACAGTATACAAATGATGCACAGGATAGAGTGTGTTAGTGAAGGTGCGGCGCGCTCGAGAGTATTGACAAAGGTGCGACATGCACGAGGCGCAGCCGAGTGCATGTTTGCAACTGTTGTCAATACTCGAGAGTGCACCGCACCTTCACTAACGCCACGAAATAATCCTGTGCATCATTTGTTTTATAAAATGGGTCGAAAACTAACAGCATTATTCACGTACCTTTGTGGGTCAATACCAGTCAGCTACATGTAGCACTCGCTCAAAAGTCAAGATGTCCGAAGATGTTCGTCCCAAACATTTACGCACGTCGCACTCGGAAATCCCGCACATAAGTACTGTACGTACGTATAAGAGTATACGTACGCCACTTACTGTTATGCACAAGAAAGGACGCCGGCTGTTGTGGCAGCCCGCGGCCCGAACTAGAAGTTGTTTACAGGATTGACAGCGCGTATAGTAGCGCGTGACGCACTTGTAACAACTGATTGAGTGCGCACTGCTAGTGTAAACATTGTGACGTACGTCAGGCCAGGGAGGTGGAAGAGAGACTCTTCTTAGTGCATACCTGAAGAAATTAATGCACGCACACGTGACTCATTTCAGCGCTTCCAATGTTCCAATTGGCTACATTCTTGAACCCATTTTATAAACAGATTTTGCTACAACACACATTTCCCAGATGCACTTGCCTGAGTATACTTGGGACTCATCCTCAGCAAGTTAAAAAAAGGTCCCTTTATCATCAGTCCCTAGAATGTAACTTTTCCTCTGTTCATAATTCATTTCAGTGAGCCTTCAAAAGACAGTACCAGTGGTGGGCAGTCCAAATCAACCAGTAAGTCCTCATCGAGTAAGACGTCGAGTAAATCATCAAGGAAGGCGCAGACGTCCAGCAAAGCGGCCGCGGTGAACAGCGGCAAACCCATCTTGTCTCTGGAGGAAACGTGGGATGATGCTGGAGGTTGGGATGATGATGCCTGGAATGAGGTGGAGACGGAACTAAGGAGTAAAAAGGACTGATTGCAGAATGTACATGTCGATTTCCGCATTCTCTCCATCTGTTCCTCACTGTGGTAGAAAAGGAACTGGGAAAAAGGACAAGCTTTGTGAAGATGGTGCAGCTAAAACTGTAAATTGCGGCTCTTTTTAGTCTAATCCCTCTGTGTAATGACCTCTGGTCTCATTCCACATGTTCTAATCCTGTGTAGATCGGGGGGTGTTTCATAAAGCTGTTCTTAAAGTTACGATCGACTTAAAATGACTGGAACACATTCTGATGTGCTATACTTATCAGAATTTCAATAATTCAGCACAAAAATTGATCACCAGTCGTTCTTAAGTCATTCGTAACTGTAAGAACAGCTTTATGAAACACCCCCAGGAGGATTTAACTGTATTGGCGTAAGACAATATGGGAATTCGACAAACTTGAATTGGACCAAGTGACCAGTTAGCCATCAAAAGCTGGCTTAGCAACCACAAGTCTGTATAGGCCCCACTGTCTACAAAGGCCACCTTTGATGTTTCCTTTCTGGACTGTAAAATCAGTCAGGAGCGTGTCAATGGAAGCTACGAGTTTGCTCATGCATTGGTTACTATTTATTCTCTGCCAGTATTGGTAAAGTGGACAAACCCTGTAATTCACAGGGATGTGAGACCGGTGCTGATGTAGAACTACAATTAGACCAGCCTCAGCCAGGTGGAGAAATAGGCTAAGTTGAAGAAAAATTTAATCTAAACATGTGTTAATTCTGATATACATGCAGTCAAAATCTTTTCTCCAATCCCAGTTCATTCTACTTAGATGGGATTGACTATATATTAAAGGTATAGAAATATGTTTTGTTTTGTTTTGTTTGTGAGTTTTTTTCAGAAGTTTCTTAAGGTGTACTAAGAATCAAATGTAGAAACAAAGAAACCATAGTGACTATGATATTCACATTGTAAATTCCCTGCCACTCAGTTTCCAATGTTACATTTAGTACTCTTGGTATATGATAGGAATCCCAATTCCATCCACTGTGTCAGTACATATTTGTATCACTTCCCCGTAATGCTGTGAGGCTCCCAAGTAGAGTGTGATGCTGTAGTGGTGAAGTTCTGCCACATAGGTGTCATAAATTTGACAGGCTATTTGGAACATGGCCAGATATCCAATCATATACTACAGCACTGCACCTAGTTTGATGGGTGTTACTGGGTGAATCTGTTCGTTATCAAGTGAGGAACTAATTCATTTAGATATGTTCCCTCTATTGTGCCCACACACACACACACACGAAAATAAAGCAGTGGTGCACATTAGTGAAGAGTGAGACTTAATTGCAATATGAAGTACCTGCCAGTACAGGTACGGAGATACAACCAAAAGCTCAATATAAGGTTACATATTGAATTAGCATAGACAGAATGATTGATGCCAAGTCTGCTGAATATCAAAGTCATCCATCACAATGACATGTCAGGGGCGGATCCAGGAATTCTGTAAAGGGGGAGGGGTGCCTTTACAAAATTGAAAGGGGGCACATGCCCCCCCCCCCACAATTTTTTTGTCTTTTCATTTCTTTTGTTTCAACAAAAAGATAAAGGGGGGGGGGGGGGGTGCACCCCGTGCACTCCCCCCTGGATCTGCCACTGCATGCACTGGGGTCTTGTCATTGCCCTCACCTTTCAGTCATGAAATATTGTGTGATGATTACATCAGTTCTTTCCGGACCTAGACTTACATAATGAAACAGATGATGCATTTGTTGTTGGAAACATCTTGAAATACTATCACTGGTTTAGGATATTTCTCTAAAGTTCTTAAAGGCATTTCAAGCGTCTCATTTTACCATTGATACGATTCATCCTGGCCTTCAAAGGGATGTTGGAATATATTGCCCGTGCTAGGAACATACAGTGTACAGTGTACATGTGAATGCAGATTCAAGATGAGTGTGTTTAAGACCAGTGGAGGGCAATATTTCGTTATATCAAATGGGTTACTAGTAGTCAAATACCGGTTTAGCTAAACACAGTCGGGTGATGGAGGCACATTGGTTATGTTTGCCCATGAGCAGAACATTTTTGTAATGTTCTCCCATGGGAAAACATTGTCACGTAACAAATGACAAACGATACCAAATGATTGAACGATCATATTTTTCATGCAATCGATAGGATAAATTTGCCTATTCCATACAATGTGAAAAAGCAGATGACCGATTATTGTAATGCGTACGAAAGTGTGATTTGAAGAACCCGCGCACAGTGAATTTGGCTCTGCGCGAGCGATTGAGAGCGTTGTGCTGGTGGTTGTATTTGACTAACCCATGTATTAGATAGCAGATGATGACTTGTTGTCGGGAACATGTACCAAATGTTCCACCCTCAGGGTTTGAAATGCTATTCAGGTATGTTTCCTTCCCTGCCAGTCATCATCTCTGTAATATTCCCCTTGGCAGTGAAGGGCAGCTAATGTTATGATTATCATTAACCCGTTGAAGACTACTCCCAGTTATACTCGGGCAGGTGTCTATGGGAAACGTGTCTTATGGCAAAATCAGTTCGTCCTCCTATCATGTTAATATCATGCTGCCTTTTGTGCAATTAGAAGATTGAAAATTGCGGTATTGTACCACCAGGGAAGAAGAAAGGTAGAATAAGCTTGAAATTTCTCTAATCTGCACACTTTTTTTGAAACATCATTTAAAACCACCTGTGTCCTTACACCTGTCGCATTTGACTTGAAACAATTATTATCATGGGAGGTATTATGGGATTGTGTGGAGAAATGCAGTCACAAACTTTCCCTTGCATGTATTTACTAGGCGAGAGTGTAGATGTCATATACCTTTGGCTCATACAGACATGCAATGTAAATTGCACTGTACTACTGGCATGTTTATAACTGATCGTGATACGTGATTCATATCGCTGGGTGTGCATTACTCATTCATAGTGTCATCTTAATATTTTAAAGGTTGTGTATAAGAGGGGCATATATGAAAATAATTTAATTTGCAGATCCTGCAGTGTTGAACTTGTGATGATGGTTTTGGGGAATGTTTTAAGAGAAGATGAAAACAATTTAAGGGACAGCATTTGTAGTGAGATTTTTACAGAATGTATTTATGTAGTTTTAAGTCTTTTAGCAATTGTTAGTCATAAATGAGCTGCAGCATCCTAAAGAGCTGTTGTATTTCATCCATCTACAGTACAAGAAATATGCAATAGTTCCCTGACAGCCCTGTTCCTACAGTCAAATAATTAGTGTCAACACTTCCAACTTGCTATGTTTTAACTCTTTATGTACCATGGTGTAAACCCCCTGTGTGCCACATTCTTCTGAGACAGCGATGTAGCCATGCTTTGGGGAAGCATTCTGCTTTTCAAATCTAACTAAGTTCAATAGATTTTCATTACCTTTGACATGTGACCCTCAGCAAAGTTGTAGCGAAAATGCCAAGCTTTGCTTTGATGTAAATTATATGACAAATATATGATCATATTTCTGTTAAATGATACCTACAGTACATTATTGTAGAGGCTTAACTTTTGCACACAAAACAGTGCCGGAAACTAAGAATTTACTTGCAAATCCAGTAGAAAACACTGCTTGAGTGCCGATCACCACATAAGATGTAAGTTACATGTGACAGGAATGGGATCACAAGAAACGCTTTCATTGTACTGTGGCATTTGACTATTTATTGATTGGTTTGGGCGGCTTTGTGCGTTTGAGCTGAATATGCGAAGTTGGCATGCCGTCAACTGAGTCGGGCATTCAAACGTGGCACATACAGAGTTAAGTGGGTATCTCATTGGCCAGGAGACTAAGTGGAGACCTGGTGGTAACTCGAGTCTCCACAACGTTTAATGGAGACCAGCTGGGTCTCCATGGAGTAAAAGTAAAATCAAATGTGAAATTTCTAGGAGACTTTCCAGTCTCCATCTTGTGTCAAAGATGCGCTCGCGGCATCTCCTTCAGTTGCAGACGTCTCCAAGACATCTCAACGACTTCCCAGGGAACCATAGTGACCTACTGATCAATGGTGTGGCGACATCTCTGCAACTGAGAAGACATCTCCAGAAGTCCCTTTGACTGCAGACAATGTCCACACGAATAAGTTGTCACCTTGTTTGGAGACGTCTCATACATTGCCGTGGTATTGTCACGACTGATCAGTTGCAGGAGTCATAGTAACATCTCCTCCAGTGTGATAGGCCCTTTTATGCTTAATTAGTACTGATTAATCACTCTGCATACAAGGCTTTTGTGTTATTGATTATCATAATGTTCTTGAACAGTTTCTGGTATGATTTATTATCCACAGTAATGTGTGTGTTTTGGGGTTTTTTTTTTTCATGATGATTGTGCTATCATATACATTGTACATTCATTCCTCTGTTTTATGTTTATACTGAGGTGAACAGCAGAAATGATCAGCATTATCACAATAAGTAGGTTCACAATGGTCATGCTGTAGACAGATTATGATCTTTAAGATGTCTTGTTCTTTTCCTTTCCTGTTTGTTTAAGCTATTTTGTTCAAAGTGGCATGATGATACATGAAAATAACTTGTGTTTTACATGTTAATGTACACGTGCACGCATTTCTGCCAAAAGAAAATACAAGAGTAATAATGTTTAAAGATTTTATCATTGCTGTTTCATTGCTCTACCTGTTGATGGCACTTTACTCTTATTTATTCAATGTGTTTTTGTGCGTATCTATTCTTATAAAATCTATATGTTAATTCAGATCTTTATCTCTAGTGGTATTGCATTGTTAAGTGTACTATATCTTTCTAGAATCATTTGACATTATGAATATTATGTTATGTAATATCTCCTAAATGAAAGCCAAGTCGCCACCAAAACTACACATGAAACTGTTTGAACCTCGTACATGCTGTCACTATTCACTCTTTCGCTTCTTGCTTTCTGTTAACAAAGATTATTGGTTTACATAAGTAGGTGTGATGATAATGATGATTAGACTTTACCCTTTGTGTTCCCAGGTATTGAGCTGTATACTTGATGTGTTTGTTAATTAGCTTAAAAATGATGAATGGCAAGAATGCCGTTGATACCAAGTCTGACAGTCCCATCCATAATGATTCTTGTCCTGCCTACTTTTAGAAACTTTGAATACTTTCCCTTCATAGATTTTGCTTCCTCTGTACAAACATGAAAAGAGCATGCAAATATTTCTAGGAATTATGAAACTATTTTTAAGTACACCCACATCGGTGAAATTGCTAACAATCAAAGATCGCTGAAACTGGTCCAATGTGAGATAGTGATTGTATGAAAATTGCCACTTTCCTTGTAAGCTTGTATGATATTTTGAAATGAGCGTGTTGCATCCTTCTTTGATGTGTATCAAATCTTCCTGAGTCCTATAGATAGAAGGTCGCCTGAAATGAAGGACATAAAGGATGTATAGTATAACAGTGATCTTGTATGGACATAGCTTTAAGTGACCTCCACGTTATCCTGAGACCTTTCCACATGGATTTATCAAGTATGTGCCAGATTCAAAAATATTTTAAGATGTAATGTGAAGTGTCACTCTTTCACATGGCTATTCATTGTGTGAAGGAGTTATGTAGAAATTTGAAGGTATGAAGGAAAAAACCTTGTTACTTTGTGTTCTTTAAAGGAAAATTTCACCTTCATAGACATGTGATTTGAGTGAATGCAGCAATATTAGTAGAACACATCAGTGAGAGTTTGAGCAAAATCGGCCAATCCGTTCAAAAGTTATGAATTTTTGAAGTTTCTGCTCAGTCACGGCTGGATGAAAAGACTACTATAGCTTGTGATGTCACATGAGTACAACAATATAAAGAAAGAATAAAGAAAATTCAACATATTTCCATTTCTCTCGCATAACAAAAGAACACTCGACTTCTCTCTTTCAGAAGGCAGGGGGAATAATATTACCCTTAACATACGTCAGTAGCAAGTCGAAGAAATGTGCACTTTATTCTGAAAGTAAAGTTTGGTGAAATTCTCTTTTTATTTTCCTTATATAGTTGTACGCATGTGACATCATACACTCTAGTAGTCTTCTCTTCCAGCAGTGACTGCTCAGATACTTAAAATATTCGTAACTTTTGAATGGATTGTCCAATTTTCCTCAAACTTTCACTGATGTGTTCTACTAATATTGCTGCATTCTCTCAATCCTTATGCATATGAAGGTGGACTTGTCCTTTAATTTGTGTGGATGTAACACTCAGTCAGAAATTCACATTACACTTCTTTGTTTGACTCTTGCCAATTGGTGTTACACTTACTTAGGGACCACTGATTTGTTATTCCTTCCTGCTGTATAAATGAGTGCAAATTAGGAGTAAATAGTACTTATTACCTAGTGTGAATCATATCAGTCATAGATCAAAATTTGGATGTTTGAAGGGGTTGTGTTAGCTGTGATAGTGGGCCCTACCGTGTAAAACAGTTTATTAGATCTGATCTGGACAAAGGCAAATTACACTGTATTTATTAACAGATAAATTTCAAGGCAGCCTTGAGAGACTCTCAAACTAGTATTTCCATTTGTTGATAATGAACAAAAGTTCTGTATTCCTATATAAACTACATTTATACGAAGATGACAATTATTTTCCTTATGAATATTCATGTCCTGTTTGATTTTTTTTTTCTGCTTTCAAAACCTCAAAGTATAAAACCACTTGCAGATTATATCTTGATTCAAACTCTATTGTAGGCTTTCATACTATCACATTTGGCTTCACGTAATACAGTCTTTCGTCAAGGACAACTTTTCTGCATGTACTTTACTGTGCGGAGCGTGGCCTTTATTACAAAAGGGCTCTGGTCCTAAGAATAGCATAGCTCCCTCTCTTGTTCACCCCAAAGCCTCAAACATAGACTTTGATCACAAAATGGGTGAAGGACCATTTAAAATAAGATAAAAAAATAAAAAAGAATCAAGTCCACCATCAGATAGAGCAAATAAAACCTTTTTAGCAATAGTTATATCTCACTTGTATACTTGTAACATAAGAAATATTCTTGAAGTTTTCATTAAAAATATCCCATGTATTCTTATTATTTTCTTTGTTTTTTGACAGCCTTCGTTCCAGATATCTCAAATCAATGGGAGTGGAGTTACATTGTTTTTGCGATCAAACTCTTCATGTGGTAATGAGAGGATATATTAATGAGAGGATATATTATGATCTGCATTGAATTGTTTCTATTGAATGCTTCCATGCCCAAATAATGTTACAGAATTTGTGCAATTATGGCTGACTGTGTGAAAGCTTGTGTCTGCCTATGGCTGTATCATCTTTCAGAATGCCATATGTTTACATAACTACAAAGTTAGTTAGTTCATTCACAGTAGCATATGATGTAGGGAGAAAAAGAAACAAAAACTGAGTAGGAGCTGACACGTATTTAGTACTATACGAAATCCTGATAAAATAAAACAAGAAATAAGCTGTGTTTATAGAGATCTGTTAGGAAATACAAGTAGGGAGTGCCAGTGCAACCCTATAGACATTGGTTTAAAAAATAGTGATTTATTCTTCTTGTTTTTTTGTCTATCTAGGACTTGTATCCTTAAAGTTGCATTGGACATACAACAGTAAGTGATAAAAAGATCATAGTAAAGTGAGAATTATTTGAGCATTCCAGAAGACTCTTACTTATGTTGTACTTTAAGATCTTGGTACGCTTCTGCAATCGTAGCAGTTATTACAAATAGTGAAATGTGCACACACAAATAGAATAAAAGAAAGAAAGTGAGTTTACACTGTACACTTTGAGAATGTCACATTCAGTCTTTGAAAATTGCTAAACTTTCACCTTTGTGTACATTATGATAATGACGCATGTACACTAACTTGATACAGAGCAGGGTGCTACATAAGTATTTGTCCGATTGCCCGTGGCAAGTGAAAATCAAATTTGGGCAAGTGTCTTTGAACAATATGAACAAATGCTTGCCCGAATTGGGCAACCAAAAAGTTTTGAAGCCACCTTTTTTTCCCTTACTCCCCCAACAAACCCACAAAGTCAACCATACAGAAGTCCAAAGACAATAGCTGTTAACTGATGCAATGCGCTTTACATTCAGCAACTTTCCAACACTTACGTGAAGAAGCCCCAATGCAGTGCAACGGCAACACTTGATCGGACAGAGTTTGTAAGGCTACTCCATTTTGTTTAATTAGAGTTCAAATCAACATGTGTTGTTTATTCAAATGATTGTGTTTTATCAACCCCTTGACTTACACATGATTTTCTATGTTATTTCCTTATATTTTGGACTTTTTTCAGACTTGTGTTTTGCTGCAAATTTGAAAATCTGCTTGCCAAACCGGGCAAGTGGTAGAATAAAGTTATGTAGCACCCTTCAGAGGGACCTTGTTCTAAGGAAGCTGGGTATATCAAACACTTTTCTATCGAGGTTGTTGTGCAGGCCCAAATCTGAATATTTATCTGTTATTGTACCGTGACGTATGGTAAGAAACCTGATACTGTATACGCCGAATATTTCGCAAGGTTATTATTTTCGCGAACTTCGCAAAATTAAAGACACACGAAAATAACGTCTCTGATCCCGATATGAACATGACGCACACGTATACATTTCTTCGTTCAGTACAGTACTCCATGATCGCGAATTTAACCACTTGCGAAATCTTCGGGAAGTCCCGATTTGCGAAAATTTAGACTCGCTAAATATATGGCGAAACCTGATACAAGGTAGCAGTAATTTTCGTGGTTTGTGGGTCTTCATTACAGTGCACTCACGTTGTAACGAACACGGTTATTACAAAATTCCGGTTACAACCAAATAAAAATTCAGGCTGTAGCATTATCCACACTATGTATTTTTATTGTTTGTTTGTTCGGTTATAACGTAATTTCGATATAACGAAAGAAAACTGCTGGTCCCGATCACTTCGTTATAACGGGAGTCCACTGTCAAAACTGAAGTAGGCCCCTACGTCCATTGCATAATATGCTGGTATTCAGATGACCATTGTATTGACTCTGACTCTGACTCTCTCTCTCTCTCTCTTTCTCTCGATAAGGGCAAGCATTAGCCAGCAAATCAGAATGAGATGCTGCATTCACGCACCATTCAATCAGCCCATCATAATATTGGGATAATAATTCTGTTTTTACTTACTAGTATCTGCTAAGCACATCAAACACTGAAAGCTAAATACATGTACAATTAATATCCATATTTTTCTCAATTGTGCAGCACAATGATGAATATATCGATATTGCTTCAAGGACATTTTCTGAGGTTTAAAGATAAATTATGAAATTATGACTGACAGGTTGTAAAACTTATAAGAGTAGAGGTTATGTTTTAATCCGCTGTGCGCTATGTCTGAATGCCGTAGGTTTTTAAGTCAGTGATGTCCTATTCTGAATGCCAGAAAAATTGCAAGTTTTGAATTGTAATTTGTAGTGTTTGAATATATAATATATTAAAGTAATGAACTATCACGTATATGAATATGAGATACGGACGCTGGAATTTGCTTTCTTTGAACTGTCATTTTTGCCTTGTTTCACCACACAAATGTTAGGAATACATGTATTATTGATATTAGATAGGCCTATATAAAGTTATGCACATGTACATATCCTTATAAGAATAATTATGAACATATATGTGTAATTTTAGATACAACTGTATCTCTATAATATGTTTCCATATCATACACTATATACATAATTATGTATATATGTGTACATGCATTCACATACTCTACTATGTATGTGCATATGAAGAGTTTCATTGTAAAATGGGCTAAGAGCCATTTTTAAACATTTTAAGGTATGTCCATTCACTTGTCAGATCAAGCAAAATAAAACCTTTCCAATGATACCTCACTTGTAACAAAACAAGGAATATTCTAAAAGTTATAAAAAATATCCCATATTTTCTTATTATTTTCTTTGTTTTTTAGCCACTTTAATCACAAGTATCTCAACTGGACAAGAATGGAGTTAGCCTCTTTTGCGATAAAACTCTTCATATATATATATATATATATATATATATATATATATATATATATATATATATATATATATATATACATGCATAGGCCTACATGTATATGTATGTTTATGTGTGTATAGAAAAACATGCATTATTCATTATGTATCACATTAAGCGAGTTTCAGTTGTACCTACATGTACATTCTTACATGCCTACATGCAACGTTTGTGAGGCTAGTCATATCATACACTCCTGCAATCACACACCAATTTATATGTACACTTTGTACAGAAAATACAAGTGATTTTCTGTTTGGTAGGTACGAAAACATTTTTATTATTACAAATATTTTTCACACTTAGTACCTGTGCCAACTTGACATCAACCAGTGACTGTTCTTGTGTTTGGCATAAGGTTCTGATATTGCTCAGTAGTTTATCAAAAGTATATTATCAAAATGTGTAAAACATTATTACGACATACAGAGTTCAACAACTTAGTCTGGATTATCAAGTTACTGTCATGCAAATGACTTTTTTTTTTTAACAAAACACATCTACAAAAATACATGTAGGCCTATAGTGTACAGTGCACTCCCGTTATAACGAATATACGCTTATCACGAAATGCTCGTTACAGCGTCAAAGAAGTGAAAATTTAGGTCATTTAATCTATATACATCTACGTATGATTTACTTTACTTTTCGTTTAGTTTATATCAAAATTTCGATATAACGAAAGAAAAGAAAGAACTTACTTCTTTATAACGGGAGTTTACTGTACTTAAAAAGATCGGATGTATTCGGGAATCCTCGTATCGAAGTGTGTATAGCTTTATCACTGATCTCTATATAAGTAGGCCCTACACACACAGCCGAAGATTCTCGACGGGAGTCGAATCTTTTTGACCAATGAGCGTACGCCTACGCCTCAATGATACACATTCGCTGACGGACAATTCTAGTTTAGCAGGCCAGCGCTAAATTTGTGTTTGTTTGTTATAACCCGATGGATAGCAAAGAAGAACGACCCAATCGGATCACCCTATCTCCTTCACGCTAGGTACCAAGTCTTTAAAATATTATAACTTGAATAAGATATTTCCATTTACTAAGTAAGCCTCAGTTCTTATGTAACCATGCATATAACCTTGTACTGTATATATATACACACCGTGTGCAAAAACCTGCCTGAAAATACACACCGTGTGCAACAACCTCGCTGATAATACACACATAGACACACACTAATTAGAAAACAAAACACAAAATACCTCATTGCACTCTATTAAACCAGTCACAGATGATGTATAAAATTACTTGGAGGGATTGTAATAAATAGTTCCCTCATTGAGTAAGTGCTGAAAATTTAGATCATTCCTCACGCTGAAAATAGAGGATGAGGCAAAAATCATACTTGTCACCAATGCCCTGTCTGATGCAAGCTTGCCATCTCAGACACGGCAATCGTGACTGAGCTGCATGGACATTTAGCATACAAAACGCTGGAGATACTTGAAGAGAAATGTCTCCCCTTGACAAAATTATGATACATAGTAGAAACTGAAAGAAGGCACGCAAGAGCCAACAACATGACACAGAAACACGGCGTTGAGAAACCAAGCGTGAGTACAGTAACGGTACTATTGCTTTGGACACCTGTCCTAAAGAGTACTTTTGGTTGATATGCTTGTGCTAATGAGGGTGTTGAATCAAGGAGCTTCAAAGCTCCTTGGTAGAATAAATCGGTCAAAAATGCGCCTTAGCCAAGGGAATCGTGCCTTTCGAAGTCAATGGCATATCCAATATTGGCTAATTATTCTTGATTGTAGTCATCAGCGTTAACTGACTACGGCTTCTGATGGGTGGACTTGTCAATTCCAGCACATTACCATACACATCAACTATTAACTTACATTTGTACAGCCTGAACAACACCAATATATGAGTTGTAGCATATTATCAATTGTGGTATTCAGTCACTTTTTTTTTTTTAATTGCATCTGATTTAAGTCTTTTGCTCATAGTGACACCGTATAATCGGCGGCACGTGATTACGTCACTGATCAGCACCATTTGCCGGGCCTTGAGTTGCGGGGGCGCCCATTTCCACCACCTCGCTGCAGTCGTTTTGCGCCATCTCATAACTTGGCGGGGCTGCGGTGGGGAAGGCGGGGAAGGCGGGGTTCGCACCTGGCGATGCCACGGGGGTCGGAGGAGGGGGGGTCGCGGGTGAGTTGGTATCGTCAGTGACTTCTTTGCTGTAGACGGGGGGCTGCGAGTCGTGGACTGACTGCTCATAAGTGGGCGGGGCCTCAAGATGTGGCAACGCCCCTTCCAGATCGGGGTTGGACATGTCCCCTCCTCCTTGCCTTTGCTGAGATCGTCTGCGCTGGATGCTGGCGCTCCGGCGGGCCACCATGGATCGGATCTTCTGCTGTCGCTTTTTCTCGTACACCTTTTTCAGGCCGACAACGCACAGGAAAATACCTAGGACGCCCCCTACGAAGATGAATGTGATTGCCCACCATGGTAACGGGTCTAGAGTCGAGCGAGAGAAAGAAATGAAACAAGAGCGTAACATGTAGAATGAATAAATAAAGATATGAATGGCCCTCGCCGCAATGAATTTCTTGAAAAGGCAGGTTTAAGCAACCGTTACGTCAAGATTCATTTCTTCCTTCCCTTTCCTTTCTTTTGGTTGACTTTTACCCATGATTCGGATTGATTCCCCAGCTTGGTTGATAAACCAATCGGTAAACACGTCAAGCAGAAAAAAAAAAGTTCGTGGTGTTGTTGAAACTGTTTACTAGTATTTTCAGTCTTCGTCCGCAAGCAAGCTGCCTCTCGAACAACCTAAGGGAAAAACTCTATGGAACTAATCATTATCATCTCGAAGGCAACGGGTAAAAAAAAAAAAAAAAAAAAAAACTGAACATTGAATTGACTGTAGAATTTATTAGTGAGTTCAGATAGACTCTTTTACCTGCTCCCCGTGTGTGGGCCGCTGCCCTTTGTCTCTGTCCGCCATAAGGTTGTCTTCTTCTTCCTATTAAAAAAGAAAGAAAAAGAAGCAATGATTATGTACATGAATCAATTAATTCATTCAGTTTCCTCCATGTTGTTGTTGTTGTTGTTATCAGCATGATGCATTGATATCATTTTTTTTTTAGCATAGTAGGCCCTATAAACTTATAAAAATCGTCATTCATCAAAATTTTGATTGCTGTATTTCTGCCTACAATATGTGTTCATTAGATTATCATTATCAGTCAATTTTGCTTATTGATAACGGTCTCCTCCACCTGTACACTTAAAGATCTGTAATGATATTTATGTATCATTTTACATGATTATATATTTGTAATGCGAAATTTTGTAATATTTTCATGACTTGTGAATAATATGTTCGATATTGTTATCCATTCATACATCCAATCATTCATTCATACATCCAATCATTCACATAAAATAATCATGTACCAGTGACAGTCAAACATTCAGACAGTAATACAACCTCCTCGTCAGTCATTACTTTGCCGCATGAAGCAACAAACGAATATAATTATATTAGGTATGGTTATCTATACGTATCCTATAATGCGCTCTTCATTAAGATTGTCTGAACGAAGTCGAATTGACATCATTTCTGACAAAACGCTTGTACCATGATAACACAATAAGTTTAAGAAGAAAAAAAAAAGTGTATATTTATACTGGTATTTCGTTCCAGTATAAGAGCACTACTTGCTGCCACCAAAATTTCCTTTTACATGCACAGTGACAGATGGATGATTTGACTCCATTAATGGGGGGGGGGGGGGGTAAGGAGAGATATTTGCTTCCCAACATGAGGGATGAAAAGAAGGATTTGGGGACAAAGATGCGGGTCCCGCTATTTGCCTCGTCTGATCAAGATTAACGGACATGGTACCTGTCAAGTTCAACAGCAAAATAATGATCGCTGACGAGGATATCTATCCACTGGACGAGAACGCCAGTGCTTCTTTGCCATAATCCCTCAATCTCTCGAAAGGAAGGGACATAAAACACGACACACGAAGCGGTGATGATTAGTGACAAAGACATTGATTGTAACACAAAAGATCTACTGAATAATCACCAGTCACGCGTTCTGTGGAGTTTTGAGAACGGAAGGACACATAGTGAACTAATGCATTATTCATCAACACCCATCACCTTCTGTCCACCCACGATGTCCTATAATTATAGTAATCTATCAGCAGCGCTTGCTGCAGCTTGGTTTTGGAAGGTTAGGGCCCCTATATCTAATGATTATGTTTACATCCTCACTTTTGACTGATAACTGTGTGATTACTGACGATGATACAGCGAAATGACAACAACAACTACAAAAACAAAACCAGAACACCAATCTTTGGCAGAGGTCAAAGGGAATTTGAAATGCTACAGCTGAGTTTTGGTGCGGTTGGTCACCATGTTCCAGTGGCGTATCTAGGGGGGGGGGGGGGGGCAAGGGGGGCACGTGCCCCGGGCGCCACTCCTTGGGGGCGCAAAAAACGAAAAAAAAGCGAAGAAAAGAAGAAAAACGAAGAAGAAGAAGAAGAAGAAGAAAAAAAAAACTCGCCCGGAAGGGGGGGGGGAAGGGAGAATGATGGGGGGGGGGGGGGGGCAGAAAACCAAATCAAACAAGATAAAAACAAAACATGATGATGACGCGGACAAAATGACAATGTTTATTGTGTTCACTGCACAAGAATTCCATGTTCCGTATATAAGCTGAAATACAAAAATTTTCGGCGCGCTCGCTGCGCTCGCTCGCCAAATACATATAAAAAAGAAGGTACGAACAAAACTTTGATGACGCGGATAAAATGACAATGTCTATTGTGTTCACACATGACATTTAATATTTAGGCAGGCAAAATGTTTCACTGAGCAGCGGCTGCAATTTCTTTCGTTCTGAAGCGATCGCCAATTGGATCAAAAGGCGCCAACGGGTTTCGAACATACGGGGGGGGGGGGCGCAAAACCCCCAATTAAGAACAAAACGCAATGATGACGCGGAAATATACAAATTTCGGCTCACTCGCTCGTACTAATTTAGAGTATTTTTTCAAGTCCTCAGTTTGGTGGTATAAATCGTTATCTATAAGGCCGTCACTATATCTTGATTAGAATTGTAAGATTTAATTAGCAAAAAATAACAAGAGTTCCATGTTTAGTAAGCTGAAATATAAAAATTTTCGGCTCGCTCGCTGCGCTCACTCAAATTTATCAAAAAAAGGAAGAAGAAGATAAGAACAAAACGTGCCGACGCGGACAAAATGACAATGTCTATTGTGTTCACACAATCATGTCATTTAATATTTAGCAGGCAAAATGTTTCACTGAGCAGCGACTGCAATTTCTTTCGTTCTGAAGGCGATCGCCGATTGGATCAAAAGAGGACGCCAACGGTTTCGAACATACGGGGGGGGGCGCAAAAAAAATCAAAAAAGATAAGAACAAAACGTAATGATGACGTGGAAATATACAAATTTCGGCTTCAGTTTGTTGGTATAAATCGTTATCTATAAGGTCGTCACTATATCTTGATTAGAATTGTAAGATTTAATAAGCAAAAAATGGCAAGAATTCCATGTTTTGTAAGCTGAAATACAAAAATTTTCGGCTCGCTCGCTGCGCTCGCTCGCCAAAATTTATATATATCATTATAAAAAAAGAGAGATAAGAACAAAACGTGATGATGACGCAGAAATATACAAATTTCGGCTCACTCGCGCGCACTAATTTAGAGTATTTTTTTAAAGTCCTCAGTTTTTTGGTATAAATTGTTATCTATAAGGCTGTCACTATATCTTGATTAGAATTGTAAGATTCAATAAGCAAAAAATGGCAAGAATTCCATGTTTTGTAAGCTGAAATACAAAAATTTTCTGCTCGCTCGCTGCGCTCGCTCGCCAAAATTTATATATATATATATATATATATATATATACTTTGTATGTAATATATATATAAAAGAGAGATAAGAACAAAACGTGATGATGACGCAGAAATATACAAATTTCGGCTCACTCGCTCGTACTAATTTAGAGTATTTTTTCAAGTCCCCAGTTTGTTGGCATAAATCGTTATCTACAAGGCCGTCACTATATCTTGATTAGAATTGTAAGATTTGATAAGCAAAAAATGGCAAGAATTCCATGTTTTGTAAGCTGAAATACAAAAAATTTCAGCTCGCTCGCTGCGCTCGCTCGCCAAAATTTATCAAAATTCGCTACATTTAAATCACCCTCAAAAGACCCATTTTAAGTGCTTGAAAAAAGCATATCATGTAGACTTTGTTTAAAGTCCCTACCGGGATGGGGTTGGGGTTGAACACTTTTTCAGAAATTAGGGGCGCAATTTTCGCGCTTGCCCCGGGCGCCGTTTCCCCTAGAAACGCCACTGCCATGTTCAGTTGCGATACGCAATGACTTACTTTTGCACAATAATATGCTCTTCATTCTCTGTCGGCATTAGAGTTTCTAAAAAACAAGGAACTGATTTGTTAAGACTGCATTGTCTTGGATTGACTTCAAATGGCCCTCTCCAGCATAAAAGGAGAATTATGGGTTTAATCGGATAAGTGAATCAAAAATTTGAAACAACCGAAAAACAAAAAAAGCAAAATAAAACAAAACAATACAACATCTCCTCAAATTTTTTTCTTTGAATAAGTAGGCACATGCATGGAGGGCTTTTTGCTACCAGGAATGCGATCAGCGCATAGTGTCGTGTCTCGTGTTAATATCAGCCGTTATTTGGCCAAACTTCCGCCATTCCTGGAGCCTTTATCGAATGTCCTCTCTTTGTAGAGCAATTCACAGTTTTATCATTCAATTTCCTTCTTGTGTTCTTGGTGGTCTTTTGTCCAGGACTTCGACCGTTTCCTGCCTCCATAGTTTCCCATTTAGAGCTACATCCCCCTTTTTCCTGAGCACCTCGGATTTCTCGCAAAGAGGCGTCGAAATCCAGCTCAACCTTTTAAACGAGTTCACCGGGGAAGCATTTGATAATTTCCTGGATGTTTCCGTTCTCCTTAAAACCCAAAATAATGTTAAGTTCCGGTCGTCGTTAGGAAAAGGAGGAACAGGTCTTTTCTTCTTCTTTTTTCTTTTTTTTCAAATTTTCTCATAAACAGCTCCGCCCCCCCCCCCCCTAACCTCCCCCCTTTTAGCACCCCTAAAATGGTATTATGTATGTGATAAATCATTGTACAGTATACGAGTATATAGTGCCGCAGACTTATGGCACTATTCTTCCACTAACCAAAGCGATCACATCCGGGCCAGGAAACGGCCAGCTTTCACCGCGCCATGATGATTTCTATCAACAAAATACGAGATTTTTATTTTTATCCCATCTCTTGGTGCAAAATTATAGCATCAACTATTATAGCATCCGTGATTGCATAATTGCTTCATGCTGCAGTCATTAAAAGCAACAATAAAATGTATAGTAATTTGAATTTACGCACCATTTAATGTACACTTAACGGTCTCAATTTCATTGGTGATTTTATGAGTTGTTTGCCATCGTAAATAAATATTGACAAAATTGGAACGTATGAGCGCTCTTCAACTGCTTCCACTGCCCACCCTGCCAATAAGTTCAGACACGCATTTCACGCCATTTGCGTCATACAGCTTTACTTTATAATCCCCATTCAATGTTCAAGGCTATACATTGTGAGCATTATTTTTCTAAACCTATATGTTGTGAACCGTCCAACTTTCCATTTTTATTTAAAGGGCTTTTTGAAGGTTTGAATGACGTAGGCGTGTCTGCCTTTTTATGTACGTGCATGTACAACATACATGCATGTTGTTTCGTGCTTGTTAGCTGAAGTATTCTTCAGGTATAACTTGTTGGCCGGCGACGGAGGGAGCCTTTATCTTTCACTTGGGCGGACGATGGTGGCCAAATTTCGAAGAACGAAAAGTGGATATCCGTAACGGTTGTGTTTTATTTGTTGTGTATTAAGATATAGTACGTTCTTGGAATCTGGGTGATAACAACAACAGATTCTGGCGTTTGATTTACATTATGTTACCAGCAATGTAATAGTAAAAAAAAAAAAAAAAAAAAAAAAAAAAGCGTAGCATCTTCATTGTATAATCGTCAGTACTATTCAACTTGCCTATAGACAGCTTTATTTGCAATATCACTGCGACGTCCGTTCTTCCTCTGTAATCTTTGTAATGTCATTTCCGTTCTTCCCTGTTGTGGTATAACTCTCACAACTTACAGTATCTAAACTACAATGTAGAATACCTTTGTAGTATGTCACGTTTCGCTTTATTGTTGTTGTTGTCGTTTTTTTTTTATATTTAGGATGCTAGTTGTGATCGGTAGCCTAGGAGTTTCTGCGACATTGACTCTTTTAAAAGGTACGTGGCCCCGGTGCGAAGAAACATTTCTCGAAGTTTGTTTGTTTTTTTTGCGAGTGTTTTTTTTTTTTATTGTTTCAGTTTCTTGATTGCTTATCATCAGACGTCTTCTACAATAAAACAGATGTTCATTGTCACTTTAAGTTCATGCGAGTGTTACAACATGCCAAAATAATTTGTAGGACCCCATGTGGTTACATGTACTATGTCTGACATTTTGTGAAGACGAGAAAATCTAAAACAAAGTGACGTTTCTATTCCATGTTCAATGCTGTTGGAAGTTAAACCATCATGTATTTTTATTCTACTTTATTCATCACAGCATGAAATCAACTTGAACTTTAAGCACTCAGGCAGAAATACAGGGGGTGGGGTGTAGGGAGAGAAAGAAAGTAAGTAAACGGGGAACCGACAACATCGGACCAGTGAGGTGGCATGATCGGACAAAGGCGGCCCCTTACGGGACTCCGTTCGATAGCTCTACGGACACCGGTGAAGGCCAGCTGGTATGCGGGTTGGTCAATTATCCCTGGGTCAACTATTATACTGGGATTAGGGATTTTCAAAGCAGACAATGATCCAACCACAGTTCCGATAATGACATGTGTGTTTTGTTTTCTTTTTTGTGTTTTTTTTTTTTTTTTGGTTTTTTTTTTTTAGTTGTTGTTGTTTTTTTACCAAGAAAGGTACGGGTGTTCTTGAATATGCATGGTCGGATATTTACTTTTCATAGTGCAGTACACCATCAAAGGAATAACAAAAAACAAGCATTAGCGCCAGTACAGCCGAATGAAAAATGGGTCGGAAAAGTCAAGTACACATCTACCGTGAAAGCCCCCTGCCCCCTCCCGCCCCGGTTTCCCTGTCAATATTTTCCTTCATGTTTATTGATTTAATTCAAATCAATCATGAATTAACCATTCTGGGTGTAACATAAACAAAACAAAAAACAAACAAACAAAACAAAAATAACGCACACACATAACAAACACCCACACACCCACACACATACACATACCTACCCATCATGCCCATTATGGGCATGATAGTGTATAATATATATGGGCATACACTCACGTTTACTGGTATCAAACTTATCCTAAATAGGTATTATACGTTTTCCATGGCTCTCCCCCTACAAACGATCAAAAGGGTAATAATGTAAGGGCCCCTAATCGAAGCACATTCTCTTTTCTGTTATCTATTGACATACAATGTCCATGGGGTGGTCCCTACAAACGATGAAAAATGTAATAATGTAAAAGTCCCTGATCGAAGCACATTCATGCTAGCTGGCAGAGCGCCAAGACTTAGTGACGTCATAAGCTCCAATGACAATGATAAATATTGGAATACGCCGCCTCTTGGTGGCTCTCCTTCCATTTTTCATTCATTCGTTCTTACAGGTACAAGTACTATGGCATTTTCTTCTCATCCACTGCCTTCCTTCTTCTGCCCCCCCCCCCCCTCTCTCTCTCTCTCTCTCTCTCTCATTCTTTTTTGGCTATTTCATTGAGAACATTGATGACTTTGGGGGTGAAAACACCAGAAATGAACTTATACCTCCAAATTCTTAAACGTCGCCTTATGGGCTAAATTTAGGCGACGTTTGGAAATTCGAGCCATAATGTTTAAACGTATGAGTGTATGAAAGTTACTTAGCACTGTGTGTGCATAAGTTTCTAATTTTAACGCTGCTCGGGGCATAATGTTTAAACGTATAAGTGTATGAGAGTTATTCAACACTGTGTGTGCGTAAGATTCTAACTTTGATGCTGCTACTTCTACTTCTACTTCTACTTCTACTTCTACTTCTATTTCTACTTCTACTTCCACTTGTACTTGTACTTGTACTTCTGCTATGGAGCTTTTCATCAAAGCCTGTTCAGCCACTGGATGAAGATATTGTCAGACTTTATCACATACTTGATATATTGGCTGAATTTCAAACAGCGCTGAATGAATTTCATCCAACACGTCTATTTTTTGAGGTTCCATGCCTAAAAATAATAATAATGATGATAAAATCTGCACATGTTTGCTTCGTATTCAGTGCTCCCTGGTCCGACCGTCAAACCCCCTTACGTATTAGGTTGTACATCACTGAATATCCCTTTTCAGTTATCGGTTATCAGTGATCATACTTCTTTTCATTTTCAAGTCATTCAAAACAACAACTGGTATCTTAGCGATCTATACTGCATAATAGCATGACCGCCTTAAAACAATCAAAATAACAACAAAATAAATCCAAACCTCACGGTTTCATCAGTGATTTTACGTGGTAATCACATAATGGAAACAATATACTTCAGAAGCTAGTGAGGGGATTCAGGCACACATTTGAATTAGGCTGAATGCAAAACCATAATTCCTTTGGTTCATTATGCCCGTCATCCATATACAGCTGTATAATACATGGAGATTCTCAAATGTGCTATACAATTATGGTTAAATGGACGATGTATAACTCACTTGATTCAACCGAGCAAACGTTGAGCAATACCACAACCACAAGGAAGACGATGTGCAGAATGGAATTGAGATAATGGTTCGCCATCTTGTCTCTGTTTTAGCTGATCAAATTCTGCTGCGATTTAACAATACTTCCACTTTTCTCTCCGTCCGAAGAATTAATCCCAAGTAATCATCTGGTCCCTGTATATGCAATCGTAATGGGAGGATCAGACTCCGATGCGGCTGCTCTAGAAGGCGAATCTGCGGCGCCGGCTGACGTTCCTCTGCCAGTCTTACTGAAGTGTTGTCTAACGCTCACGGCTACGTCCAGCACAGCCTGGTTTTGTTATGTCAAATATTGTTCTCGCACCAATTTGGCCTGTTTTCTTCTAACTTCCTCTTCTGATCGACTGCCAACTGAACGTGTGTCAGAAAACTCGAGGAAGTCGCCGACTCGTGATGTAACGGTAGCATAGAGTGCAGTGTATATAACAGGAGAATGACAAGGTTGTTATGAACTCACCGGATCTCGTATTTGCTTCGTAATGCCAGCCGAGTTAGACTCACCGACCCAAAATAAAACTGCTGGCTAGCAAACAAAGGAAGCACTGAGCCGAATAGCCTTAACAAAGGACCCGTGCCTGGTACTGCACAAGCGCGGAGAGGAGAAAATAGCTCAAGAACGAGAGAATTGAGTAGAATAAAGGAACAGACATAGAGTCAACTACAAATTCAGCCACGAAATTACAGAAATATAAGAAATTGATGTAAATAGGTAGAGCATGTACGAGGGCGTTTACGCATCTAAGTCCAAAGGTGCATAACACTGCTGATTTCCCTTTGAAATAAAAATGAAAACATTCGGTCAAAAAATAGTTTGTTTTTGTTTTGATTTATTTTTTTTTTTGGTGTTGTTGTAAGATTAACCTAAGGAATCATCCTTGTAAATGTGCAAGACTATGCGTGTACTAAAATGAGTTGTGATTCATATCGGTATAGATAAATAATAATTTATATTATAAAGATAGTAGTGTGGTATATAAACATGGCTGGATTATTCACACCGGTTAAAGTGAGTGGGTTTTGAGCCAAAGCCCTGAGATTTATACCAATTTGTTATTGTCCTCTCCCTTGGCTTCTATTCTTCTTCTTTCTTTCTTTTTTTTTTTTGTCTCCGTGTTTTTCTTATAGCAAAATTTTCACAGACTGCATCGTCTTTGACTGTATACATATAATTATGTTCGTGCGTATATATGTTTTGTTGAGAAAGAGAGAGAGAGAAGGAAAGAGGGGTAGAGCAATATCTGCGGCCTGCTCTTTTACCTACATTTACACCACATCCTCAGTGATTTGCAGTTTGTTTGTATTGTTATACCACCTTCACTGGTTGGTTTGCTCTTTTGCTTTAATTTCACACTAATATACTCACACACCCATACAAACATTCATATAGATATAGATTATATACATATATATATATATATATATATATATATATATACATCTTCTTCTTTGTTTTCTTCTTCTTCTCCTTCTTCTCCTTCTTCTCCTTCTTCTTCTTCTTCTTCTTCTTCTTCTTCTTCTTCTTCTTCTTCTTCTTCTTCTCCTTCCTCCTCCTCCTCCTCCTCCTCCTTCTCTTCTTCTTCTTCATACTTCATGTACGTACCTGAATGTTGTACATAAACGGAAAAGGCGTTGTACTGAGATGGCATAAGGACGATAGCATCCTTCGCACACACAGAAGTGCAGTCACACATGTATATAACACAGACACAATCACAGAAAACAGGTGACCGACAGCCTATTGGAACTTGGTACTTCCCGTATTAAGTCTCTTCTAATGGCTTATGGTAAGCTATTATCCAACGCCGGGTTACAGAAAAAGCAGCGCATGCAATCACAAACGCAGAACAAGGACAAAGAATAAAGATGAATACATGGAATCATACACGCATACAGAAACTGAAACAAAAGAAACAAACCTCACTGACTTTGAAAGAATATAAGACAATGTGGGAAGTTTGAGAAAAAAAAAGAAATACCTCCTATGTTACATGGGGAAAACAACAGCTGAGGAGACTCTATCAAGGCAGGAGTGCAATATGATCAAAAACTTGTACCGTTACAAAGCAATGGATCAGCAATTATTGTAGAGGGATGATAGTCAAATGGAAGGATATTAATAACTGCGCTATTTCAGTAAACGGTTAAATCAGTCAATAGTCAATAATTTCATATATTCAAGAATAAACTGTACAGATTTCCTGAACCAACAAATGTTAAATCAATCAACGATATTATGAAATTGCATGAATTAACGAACCTAACTCTTGCCTATAACTTCGTCGAAGACCTACCCTTTACCTTCATACATTTACTTTCAATATCCACATCTGAAATATTTCTGATTTTTTTTTCTCCCTCCATTTTCTCCCCTCCCCACCCCTCCCCGATCAATCCCGTACATGTTCGGCTGTGTGTATACACACTCGCTTATTTGCATTTTGTTTTCTCCCTTTCATCTTTGATTACACAGTATAAAGGACGTTGACATAATCTTCCACTTTAAATATTTGCAAACATAAATGACATCAGACAATGCACTGGTGTTTGTAAGAACCGCCGCACTGGACAAGCTCTGCTATGTACCACGTTATTCTTTCAAAATTGAATGCATCCATGTCATTTCCTGCTAAGATCCAAACTTCCTAGTAGATGCTCAACTAATGAACATGTTTGTATATCTTTTTTTCCTTTGCGAGTGCTTCAACATTGTCATATTTGGGTGAGTTTACATGGACTTTTCAATGTCCTCACTTGTGATGGAAAGTATGTCAGAGTGAACTGAAATTTAAGAACAGATCTATTGATTTACTCAACTGAGGAGAGTTACAAATTATTTTATACACGAGTGATGTCATGATGACGTGATCAAGATAACTAGAATATTGAGGTCCTCGTAGATGACGTAACAAGATGACATTATGCATCTTAGAATCTCTGTCAAATTCTGATTATTTCGTCGTTTAAACGCTCAGTATTCCTTCTGTCCGGTACGTACAATGGACGATACGTCACTAATCGGCCAGTATTCAATTGAATGCCGGACATGTCCAGGTAACTCGGAACAACTCAGCTGAAACTGTAATGACGCTCCCGACATTGTATGCGTGCGGGGCATATTTACGTCATTATAGAACACTTTCTCTGCAGAGTGACGTAAAACGCGCCAATGCCGATTATTTTGTTGGCAGAACAGGTATGCATTCCTTAAGCTGCTGTGGTTTTTGCCCTCTTTCCAAATGGCCTACATGTTTGCCTGGAAACTGTATACGCTGATTTCATGCCCACAATCATTATTTTCATTTAATTGCAGTCACGGATGTTCTACAATAAAAAATGAAAAAAAAAAATGTGCAAGGTATTAATTGCATGAGCTCGGCATGACGTCAGCGAATGTTCATCAAAGTGTAACAATTCAAAGATGACAATTGCTTGTCTTTAATCGTTGAGCATGGCGGAGTAATCTTGTCATCATTTTTAGTTTCAATCGTTGATACCTGTTGGAATGAATGTGATTAGTTTGTCATGTCTGTACTAGAGTACCGAAATAATAATGTCACAGTCATTTGTTCTTGCTTGGGTGTGAAATAGGTGCGAGTATGAACACTCGGGCCAGATAGGGGAGGTTGTGTAGAACCAGTTTCCATGGCAATGGATGACTATGACATCACACTTTGATACTCTACCGTATGTCCCCCCCCCCCAAAAAAAAAAAAAAAAAAAAAAATATATATATATATATATATATATATATATATATATATATATATATATATATATATATACAATGGGAACCCTCCGCAATGATATCTTTAAAAATAATGAATCAATCCAAATACAATTTCAGTGTATGAAACCATAGCTCATTGCCCACATCTTACAGGAAACCCTATTCGATTTGCTTCAGTGGTCAAAGAGAAATGAGAAATTTTGTAGAGCATGTCAGGAATCTCTTCCCTCCAAGTTCTGTCTATTGTGTTCACACATTAATACACAGTTCCAAGAGCATCCAAGCGCTAAACTTGGAAGAATCAGACTCATGACATGCTTTACAACAATCCCCTTTCTCTGTAACCGCTAAACCAAATTGAATTGGGTTTTCTTCAAAATAGAGCTAAGATGTTAGACTTTAAGACCCTGAAGTAGCATTTAGACAGTTTAATCATATGGGAGTTATCAATGCGAAAATCCGATTGTATTTTTTTTTTGGGGGGGGGACATAGTGTATAGGTATATCATGACAGAGAATATAGTGAACATCCCCTCAATTAACTGTCGATGATCAGATTCTTTATCACACTTTTAAACAAGAAAAAGACAAGTCACTCGTAACGACATTTATAGGTATCTTATTCCACTTAATTGCTATTTAGCAATTTTAGATAATCAGTGTTAAGACTAAACTACCACGAAAAGTGTTAAAACACTTATATAAATGTAATCTCATCAGAGGGGACGTAATGCAATCAGTCTCGAGGTAGCCTAAACAAACAAACAAACAAAGATGATTAGTGTCCAAGTAAGTTATCTCTGTCTCTTGTTCGTTTTCTTGTTCAAATCCTGCCATTTGGGACTACACTCAACAAGCTTTGCTTTTTAGTAGGTTCCATCGTATTTCTCTTTGCATCCTTCACTTTGATTGAAAATGACACATCGACCGCTATGTATTATGTTTGTATTCCTATTTCTTTATGCATGTAGCCAAGCTAGACATTCTGTATTATCATATTTTGTTATATCATGTATTCTTCATCGAGAAATACGAAAATAAAGTTGAAATTGAAATTTAAGAAGAAAGTGCAAAGATTATTTGGATGTACCAAATGCCTGATAGTTATCTAAAGAGAAAATCTCCAAGTTTCCGAGTTGGGGGACAGGCTATACATTCTCTTTCATCAGCCAGGAAGTTCGATAATCCCAGATCAGGAACAGGTGCGCTGTTAATAAGTAAAATGATACGGCAAAGGTGAGTTCATTTCAGTAGGAGGAAGAAGAACAAGGGGAGATTAACGGAAACAATACACACACACGCACACACGCACACACACACACACACCACCACCACCACCACCACCACCACCACCACTACCAACTCCACTACCACCACCACCTTTGCCACTACCACCACCTTTACCACCACCATCACTACCACTACCACCACTTCCACCATCACCCCACCACTACCACCACCATTATCTCTACCTCCACTACCACCACCACCACCATTATCTCTACCCCCACCACCGTCCACCATCACCACCACGACGTCCACCACTACCACCACCACCACCTCTACCAGTACCACCATCATCATAGGTTAAAATCATAAAGCTTGAAGCAAGCTGAACGTTAAGGACACAAACGAACATACCCACTGGGAGAGAGAGAGAGAAAAGGTTGATTGTGGTTCTAATTTTTTAGTGACTTCTGCATCATGTGTTCTTCGCAAAATAATACCAAAAACAAAATACACTAATATTCATTGAATCATCGTCATTTACATAATTTGTTTCTTTAATTTCGTTCTCCAAGATTAGTTTATATCATTGTCATTATTCTGGCAGAGGTGATCGGTTGTCGTATATTATATCCTGACAACGACAACTATACATGTGACGAATAAAATAATCACTTGGCAATTGATTTCAAATGGATATTTCTCCATTAAGTACATAATGTTACGTAAGAAACTTAAATTATTACCGGTAATGTGTATAGGTTAGTACGCCATGTAAGAGCATTAAAGTAATAAAAACATTTAGACTTTCATAAACAGTTGCGACATTGTAACCTGCTTTACAAGTCTGACCTTAAAGGATATAACGTTGCTTGATGACAAATCCCAACTATGTGTTAACAAGACGTGAATCGCTGTTTTTCTGAGAACATTTATTTGGACCTTTTTCTTGATGAAGCAGCTGCCTTCTTAAATGGTAGAATATTTCGACCGTCCACATGAACAAAAATAATAATAATAATAATATGAAAAGTCAAGAAATCAAGTACATTAAAAATTTCTATCAATACGAAAGAATACATAGAACGCAGCAACATTCATCCATAGACTGTTCATCCCTGAACAAAACACACTAAATCTTTCTCGCAGGATTTCTCGCAGGATTTCTCGCAGGATTTTCGAATTGATTTCTCAATAGCATGCATAGTGTAAGCGTTGAGCCGACGAGCGCTAGATGGCGCTATAACACAACCCGTTAAGAACGCTTTGCGCTATACGCTGCAGGGACATGAAGTCTGTCCCGAACAAGGTTTAAGGAGGGCGCCACAACGTTTTATCCTTTATTGCCTTCCAGTAGTAAGGAGAGCTTAAACACGCCAATTGAGAATACAAGAGAATAAAAAATAGAGCAAGAAGTCGATGAAAGTCAAAACAACGAAAGTACATGTAGCACGACTATTCATTCCTAAACAGAATGAACAAGACACTACAATGTCCATGCACTGCTATCAATGCTCCATTCATTCATCATGTCTGTTGTAGATTATGTGTTCCAGTTGGTTTCATACAATATTATGAAATAAAACAAAAGTTTCCTCCCAGCGGATCGTGGGTATAGATAGTCCGCCTGCGATCGAGGAAGAGTCAAGTCAGTCTTACACAGCTTACAAAACGGCTGGACCCTTGTGGCTTGTATCACACATACTATACGCTTGTTGCCACACACAGAGTTGATTCACCATGGCTAATGCAACAGGGAAGAAAGAACATGATAAACCACAGACCGTCATTTCATGATTTGAGCTTTTCACCTTTCCACATGATATGATTTATAGACCCACACTGAGAATTTAGTGGAAAGAGCCTTTGAAGTTTGCTGTTCTTGACTTTGCACTGAAGGCACGTCCGTCAATGCTTATGTTATCAGCAGTTTAATTCACGTGACCAAACGTCCGGTGTATAGTTTAATGGGCCTTAGGTCACATGGTCTCTCTCACGACATTAGCTTGGCTACAACTGCCCGTCAGCTGAACTCTGTCGTCCTGCATTCCTCGATTGAAGTCATCATCCTCCTCCTCATCCGGACCGGTCGTGGCGTCAGGGTTTTCGACCACGACCTCAACGTCCCTCTGCGTTCGATGTTCGTACCGCATTCCGTACGACACTTGGTTCGGGCTAGGATCAGGAGCGGCCATCGCCTCGTCGTATGATGGCGGCGGCGGTAGATGTGAATATGGCGAGAAATGCGTTTTCAGGGCGAAGGGGGTGCGGTAGGCGTAGCTCTCCCGCATCGCCCCGAGAGGTGAGGAGAACGAGGAGGTAGCCATGTGCATCGAGGCTCCCGCGGGTCTGCTACGGAACGTGCCCACCTGATAGAAGTCTTGATGCGGGTCGGCTCGGCTGGAAGACTGTTGGGCGCCGTGGGAGAGACTGTGCTGGGTGCGAAGTAGCGAACAGCGGTCATTACATTTCTGTAAGCACTTGTAGAACCAGGCACAGCAGGCGATCAGACCCAGGACAATAAAGATGGCGAGCATCCAAGGGAAGAGCTGGGAGAGGTCCGCTGGAGGATAAACACCAATCACGTGATTAGACTCTCTGACACCTAGCAATACATTTTACGAAATGATTCTCAGTTTTTATGATTCATATCTCCATTATTCTGGTAGCAAGTGGTACATGAAAAGAAAACTTTTGTTTAGGCCCTTTGATATCTGTGAAATGTATGTTTATTAGAATCTAAAGTCTGTTTTGAGATCTAGACAACCGTTATGTACTCTACAAATTTCCACCAAACATCTGTGATCAGCTGTCCCAGATGGTCACCTTCATGTCAAATTAACACCTTGCACCTACAGTAGTAGTGTCTTTTGAAAGAATACACAATTGCCTTGTGCATGTTATAGGCCAAAATTTCAGAGTATTTCGGTTATTCTCTTGCCAAATTTGTCCAAATCATTTAAATTAACCAATAAAGATATCTCTGCTACACGACGTGTACATGATACAATGAAAGGTCCTGAGGAGATCTCTAGACAAAACGATACCGATGACATCATACGATCATGATGATTAATCACACATCTGTCATTATGGCGTCGATCTCATAATCAAATTGGTTACTTAATTGCATAGGTGACACGAAACGTTAAACCAATGGTAAATATAAAAATACGTCGAGATGGTATTATACACGTGTGATGACATTGAAAGAATGAGCATGACTATTTCATTCTCAAATATCGAAATCAAATTATCATGTCATGTTCACACTTAAAATTGTGTCCTATACCGTTTAAAGGTACAGTTTACCTTTGGGAACAGTGATTCTAAAAATTTTCAAGTTCTCACATTTGATGCATATATGTACGTCAGTTGTTTCACAAAACATCTTATCATATAAAAATTTTCCAATAAAACCTAAAATATAGGGAGATATCCCTGTGTTTCTCATTAAACCATAACTGTAGACGATTTAGTCTAGAAACAATTTTATTATAACTATTGTACACATTTCGTATATTTAACAATACTTAACATTGATTATACTGCTTCAAATTTTTACATTGGTTGTTTCTATCCCTAATGCTCATGTAAGAAATATTTTGAAGCACTAAAGCTGGGTTTTTGTTTCATCTGCAAAAAGTAAATTATGCCTTTAACGTAGAGGAACAGAACAATCATGACTGTTTCCCCTTATACACATATGTTTCTTCTTAAAAATGAAATCATTCGTTGATTTTATCATTGCCAATATTTTCGCGGACAAAGATCGCCTCTAAAACTACATCATCTCGCCCTATGCAGATAACCTCAGTGTCATCACCTGATAGTTGAGACACATTACACGCCTCTATCACAATAAGCCACAACATAGAGAGAAGATGAATGGTAAGCAGTGCCTCTAAAACAGAGAACAATTGAAATGGCCACAGGGACGTGGGTTTCCATGGCAACACCGCAAAGGATGCCGGGACCCATGTCATTACGGTATTGACAGTCATAATGTATCAAATCCGGGCGTATGTCTACAATAAAATCATGATTCCTTATCAAGTCATGTCCATCTGGGTATGAAAACCCCAGACACGTACGGGATTTATTTAGGAGCACTTCATGGTTTTCACAAATCCATGCAACTATGACTGGACAACGAATGGGAATATGAGGAGGAACGAGAAGCGGGGAAAGATAACGGAAGGGGGAAGGAGGGGAAAACGTGAAAAACTACCGCGGTAACCACGCAGAAACTAAAATTAGAAATGGATAATGTCAAAACTTGGTGTGCCACTTTTTATGACTATACAACCGCAGTCGTTCAGCGAATGATGAATACTGTTTACCACACAAGTTATTCTTTATTTGGTAACATTCTCCGCTTATTTCGTCACATTTTCTGAGGATAACTCCTGGAATAACTGCGATACTGTTATTTGTCCCTGTGAATATGCATGTCGTAAGATTACAAAAGATATTAGTCGACAGGCTCGATTACTGGACAACATTTGAGTCAGACGGAGTATAGTCATTTATTCACGTCCCTAGCCGTCTTTCCTTGATAAGTATTCTTATGTGTTGTCTCATAGTAAAAGCGTCTATGCAACTTGACAAAAGAATATAACCGAACAAAGCTTAACCCTCTGTACGCCATATTGATTAGCTCTCCATAGGATTGTGTGTGTGAATTTTGTGCACATTTGACTCATTGGCACATAATGTGTTGAGCGATTTGAACATCATGACAAGGTGGAGAAAAACAGCGTCCATCTTTACTATTAGGGAACTTTAGATTTTTGAGACGGGAACGTTCAGAGGGGGAAAAAACGGTTATGATCATCCGCAAAAATACGCATCAAAGTCGATCTATTTATAGCTTGCGTCGTCTGAGTTTTCACTAAGCATTATGTGCTATCTTTACGTCCGCTCAATTCACGAAGTAGAGAGCTACCTCATGCACCGATCATTATTTTGGGGCGCCATTTTATTTTTATAGGTTGCGTATCAGCGTAATCTAAAGCTACTTTTCAACCTGACGCAGGGAAGAGGAGAATGTCCAGCTCAAAGCGTCGTCTCAAACGTCCGCCATGTCCGCGCCGCATATTTTAAGCTCCCTACTGTATACAATGATGACGATGATGACATACTGCTTTCACAATGCTGAAAGCTAGTGCTTTCATTGTTGCCAAAGGGACAGTGTCAGGCCTCGTTTCATGTTGTTGCTTTTTGTGTTTGTTACTCTGTCTTTCTAGTGGGCTTCCAGACCTATATCATATATATATATATATATATATATATATATATATATATATATATATGATTTTGTATTTATTGGTTAAAAAAAAATAAATGGCATTTACAGCAAGGAATAAAAATCAGGTGAATTATAGAATCAAAAAATCAAAGGGAAAAAATGCAGTGCAACAAAATTCCCACATACCTATCAAATGTGACAAACATACCCTGGTAGGTAATTACACAGTTTCAATTTTCATTTGAAACCTCTATTTTGGATAATGAGTGACAGGTTTACCATTCTTTTTGGAAATTTTATATTCTTTTTTTTTAAGTTATACCTTTTTTTTCTTTGTTCTTGTTGAAACCTGTTTTTTTATTGATCTTCTTCCCCAGAGGGACCCACATTCTATAAAAGTTTTCTTTTACTGGGTCCGTCCATTTTTTGCACATTGCATATTGTTTAATTCACTTTGATCACTAAAGTATTCATTAGAATGTACTATTGCTATAAGCATGATAAGTTTTCACTATTGCTTTATACTCTTTTCATTTCATTGTATTGTCTCGTTTACTTAATTCTCTGTTATGAAAGAAAGTGATATGTATGTTTTTGTCGAAATATGAAAGAAATTGAACTAAATTGAACTGAATAAAATCAATGCAGATGATAGTCCTGCAAGCAGTGTGGGTACTTTTATAGCCAGAGCTGTCAGAAATTTAATGTTGTTTGTTTGTTTGTGTGTTTGTTTGTTTGTTTGTTTGTTTGTTTGTTTGTTTGTTTTTGATTTCATGTTTATAATTCCCTCTGCGGCTTACATCTCAAGATAACTGATATATCTTCTCGGATAATCTTTACTTGGAGATCACGTATTGTTTTTGATTAGTAAATGTTCCTCATCGCTACACTGGAGAACAGTTTTGTTTAAAACAAAACATCCTGTCCCTCGGATATGGAGGTCCCGTGTGTGTGAGAGTCAGAACTCATGCACGTGAAAGATCCCGCTTCATTTATTCATCGCAAAGAGCAGGGTGTTTAACCCGGTGCCACGGTGAAGTGGTCCCGCCTCACATCCAACTAGACCCCATGGAAGACCAGCTATTGCAGCTGAATATGGGCTATTCAGCCATCTCCTCAGATGGAAATGAAACAAACAAACAAACAAACATGTAAAGTTATACTCAGTGCCGCCCTGTTAACAGGGCGGCACTGGTACAGTGCGGGACTGGTACAGTGCGGCACTGGTACAGTTTAAGTTGGTCGAGATAAACATGTCCGTTCTCCGTATAATTTCACGCCTATAAATTCGGGAACCTACAGTTTTTACAAGCATCACTGATTTTATGTGGGCCCCATCATATTTCTGACATTGATTTCCTCAGATGATAATGACCATTTATATTTGTGTGTAATGTTTGCTTGTCTTTTTTTTTTCAACATAAGATATGGTTGTATATATGTTATACTTTTGTTTTATTGTCAGTCATTTTGTAATCCCATCACTGAGAAAGTGGAAATATGAAATAAACTTGAAACTTGAAACAGAACTCACGTAGATTGAACTGTGAGGCTTATCGTTCTTATTTTGTCTATTTCATTGTATACTTTATCATTATGGCGGCGTGTAATAAAGTAATTACCAACTCTCAAAATTCCTTAGATTGGAAGTCAATCTATAAGATTGTGGTTTGGGATATAATCCAAAATTAGACTGAAAAAAAATATGACTTCTAAATCTATTCGATTGAGATTTTCAAACTGGATTTGTCCCTCATCTCAATCTAAGGAATTTAGAGAGAGGGTAATATTGGATTTCCGAGGACTAACCCCCCACCTGAAGCTTAGAAAAGCAGTACGATGTGTATGATAGACACACACTAGCATGCTTTTATACTGCTATCATTTTCATTATCAGCTATCGTCGCCATCTTGTGGACACATGCATGGTCGCCATTTGACATTTCCTGCTACCGTGGCTATACCGAGATCAAAGTCTTGCTATAGAAAGTGATAATATCACTTGATATTATTAATACCACATACGTTTGCTGGATTTGAGTTAAAAATGTAGTTTACGTTGCTAAAACTGCTTCATGAGAATCCTGAGTGAATTTTGGCTTGTGGTTTTTTTTTTGTGTGTGTGTGTATTTTTTTTTATTTTTTTTTATGGAGGGGGCTGTTGGAAATATCAAATGTCAAATCTAATCCGTCCGCCATTTTGATTTTTGCCCCCGGAACCCATACGACGTCATAGTGGCTTTAATCACGATTCAGCATCTAATACAAAATCTTTTTTTTTTTTTTATTGATGTCTTGACTCTCTTACCGTTAAACATGGTTGCCGATTTTGAGATTGAATCAAACGCCCTCGTCGACGGCTAGATGGGAAGTCAGCGCAGTGTGCGCTCCCTTGGCTTAGTGGCGACAGGAATTGCGTAATTCACTTGGGTTGACGTAGCGACAGGGGAATTAACTCTTCCAGTGACGTCATGGCCAGGGGGCCCCCGTTTGGACACCGTAGAGGGGGTGATGAATGGCAGCTGTGTGGAACGAGGGGAAAAGGAACACAACCCACACATTAATACAGCTAAAATTGTATACCTCATTGATACAGCCACGCATGCATGTAAATACGCCTAATTGTTCCCGTGAATCACCTCGTCAAATGTATTATGTCCCGTCGAATGGCGGGGTATAGAGGGGAAACTGACAAGCATGTTTCTATTTATGTCGCACTTGTCCCTTTGTAACAACATAGAAAACACAAACAAGTCAGGGGAGGGACCTTGCTGACAGGGGACATCTATCCTGGTCACCTTTCTCATAACATTTCAAAGACACTAATTTATGATTTTAATTTCTTGATTCAAAGGATTAAAAAGAATATGTGAAGCGATATTCAAACAGGTGAAGAGACACTATTCACCATGCAAAAGCTTCGAATTCATGTTGCCACTATCTAGATGTCTATTAATTAAATAGCACCTCATAATCACGGTAAGTCTTTTCAGACTGTGGTGTTATAACAATTGCGGATTATTCTAAACACTGCTAGCTTTGAGAAAGTTAAGTGTGGAAAAAAAGGCATTAATACTTGTTCTCATACTTGAAGCATGTAACAATCATTTTCAACCCTGCATCTTGTATAGCTTCAGTCTGCTCGCTAACAAATGTGAAGGAATAGTAACACAAAGGAAACGTAACACTGTGTTGTATTGTCGTCCACTTACCTGCCGTTGGGCAGGTATTAACTTCGGAATATGTTAACGCTCCTTTATGTTCCTTGAAGAAATAAAGCATGTTATTTAAAAAAAAAAATGTCTTCCATCGTTTCCTTTTAGAGAGCTGATTTCAACGTTTTAAAGTCTTGCGTTAACGCTTCAGGGTATACATATCTACAGAAGTCCGGTGGGTTTGCGATGGTTACCTTTCGGCTGTGGTATTAAGACGCCCTCTTGCGCCAAAGCGGCGGGAAATTAGATCCAGTACCTTTTCCGGCCTTTGTAATCTAATTACGGAGCTGTGTACAGAGAAATGATGTATTCCTAATGCACTTGGTCCTGAGCGCAACCTTTAACAATTACAGCTCGACCGTGGTCTAGCATTCTTCATCAAGTCACATCATACAGAATGTTTGTGCTACATTTTGGGAACATGCAGTCAAACAAATTGCCCTATTCCGCACTGAGGGGTGGGGTTGACATTGATGGAAAAAGCAGATTCTGCGAATTGAAAGAATTCGTCGTGATATTATTGGCCATCTCCAAAATCATTACGAGACAGTTAAGATCAGGTCATCATTGCTTTATAACTAAATTTGTTGAAATCTTCAATTCGTATGTCTCTTACTTTTTATATTTGGGTTCACGATTCCGATTGTTTAAAAAAAAAGAAAGAAAGAAAACAAATAAGCAGACGAACAAAAACATAAACACTTCTTTATTGGTGAATGTGCCTTATGTGTACGACTTGTGAAAGAGAAGTTTGCTTTTGTTTTTGTTTTTGTTTTGTTTTTGTTTGTTTGTTTGTTTGTTTGCTTTTACCATGATCAGTATTCCTGCTTTTTGAAGAAATAGCTTGTTCAATTGTAGGAGGTCCTCATTGATAACTGGCTTTGTAGAAATCGTGTGAAGAAATGAAGAGCTTGCTTCCAAAAGGCGCTAAATCCGTTGAAAAAAAATGATAGATTTAGCGCTTTTTCGAAGCAAGCTCTTCAAATATAACTGAGATTAAGATTCAATCACTAGAAGACTTATCACCACGTAATTGTGATAATAGAATATTATAGGGGCAAGGAATTGAAAGCCTCTACAGATACTATCATAAGAACGCTTTTAATTTCCTAAACGTTGAAGAAGGTATTTAGCTGTAAGTAGAAAAATACATTCAAGGCATATCATTATTTTGATCGCAAAAGATGCATGACTATACTAAATAAATAAATATCGAATTATCTAATTGACTTCGACAAATCGCCTCATGAATGTCGCCATGGTGAGAGTGCTCTCAGAAAAGTGTGTTTATTTGTTTGTTTGTTTGTTTGTTTGTTTGTTTGTTTGTTTGTTTGCTTGCTTGCTTGCTTGCTTGCTTGCTTGCTTGCTTGCTTGCTTGGTTGTTTGCTGTTTTGGCATAAATTTTGTGTCTACTCTCATTCCTAAAAGCTACCACATTGCTTGATTCATTATCAGTTAACCTTTCAATATCGGTCCGATCTAATTATGATGAAAAAAAAAAATCGATCAATAAGTGATTACCGATTACTCCCTTGAGAGATCACTGGCCCCCTAGTCTACATTCGGTTTTTCCCTCCCACAGTAGTCTAGAAGCGATATCATGCCTTAGGAAGTAGGGGCAGTAGTGAAGTACCCATGCGAGCATAGACATTTTCTTCACTTTGCTAATAGGTCTCATAAGAACTTAATTCAGCCGCGGAAGGATATCGTTCTAGTCAAAAGTCCCTTCCTGCTGCGATTGGTTAAAAATAACGCGCTCAATTAGGCACGTTCAGACACTTGGGCAAAATCCCAAACCACCCCTCCCCCTAAACATCGAGCCTATATCAGCAACAGTAAACGTCCTACTTCGCAAGCCATATCGATTGCATGGGGATTCCTGGATTACCGCTAGCGTCATATTTGGTATTATAGGCTTACAATGTCATAAGATAGGTTAACCTTGCAGGAGATGAAAATGTCCTATCTGGGCATGTCGCTTGACCACCAAGTCCTGTAGATTTCTTTTCGGACGAATAAGGCACCATAGCATGGCCTCTCTGCGTTTCAACTTATATGATTTGTTAGAAATATTCTACGTTTTGACCACACGTCAAAAACTATATCAGTGCTCCTATCATAGATCATCATACCTTTTTAAAATAACTGTACATAGTAATGCATTTTTTTTTTTATGAAAGTAGCTATAGGTAGGGTCTGTTAGGTAGGGTCTTTTAGAGTTTTCCATCGTATGCAAGGTGGATATCTACAGAAGAACCTGACTTAAGTAGAACCAAATATTTTGATCTGATCTTACATTTGAGAAGATAAACATTAAGGACGCCATTTTGACATTAAGGTGGGGCATTCGCTAACACAGTGAATTGAGAGAAAAATACGAATACCCCACCCCCCCCCAAAAAAAAGGAGTAAATATTAAGTAAAACTAAATACAGGTCCTGGGTATATACGCACAGAAGAAGAGCAGATAAACAATTTTTTGTTTTGATGATAAAAGATAAATTTGTTAATGGAATTAATGAACATATTCATTTTCTCCCTTTGAATTATGTACATTGTAATCCGTATATTAATATTCCCTGTGATATTACTGAAAAGAAATTTGATTTACGTATGAAAAGATGGTGAAGAAAATGAAATAAAACAAAAAGAGAAAATTCATCGTCCGCGTGTGTATATTATTTTGTGTAGTATATTGTGTATGTGTGTGTTCTCTTGTTATACATAGAAGTCTGCTTTCGTGTATATTATGCGCGGAATTCACCACAGTATTGCGATATTATTTCCGCAGCCTAATGAAGTGGCAACAAGTGATAGGGAAGCTAAGCAAGGTGTTGACATTAATTACCACGTAACATGTCTACAACAACAAGTTGCTGTTCGCCGTTTTCAGACAAAGGAAATCCAATAACTGTTTACCTTGAGCTAAAAATTTGGTCAAGAAAGATCAGACATTCATTGATGAGCGCAGCTGTTTGTTTTTAACTGCAATTTGGCCACAAGAGGGGAAGTTAATCATTTTGGAAGAGAGCGATGAAATTTGAGCACCATGCACGCGAACATTTTGAACAAACACCAGGAAATCACAGATGATATTTACGATTTAAATGTCAGTTAACTCAGTTCGAGTATATTACTCGACGAGTATCTCAATATAGCTAAATATGACGTCATTCATCACGTGCTCTTCGTTTTGAAATTGCTCTCTCTTCCTCCCTTTTTTTTTTGCCTTCTCTTAGATTTCATTCAACATTGACTATTTTGTATTCTCGAACACCCCCTGCACTTAAAAATGATAGATTTCGAGCTGAAAATATTAGTTGCATGGATCAAGTGATGAACTAACGGGGGAAAACGAACTTCACTTATGTTTCTTTTCCATTTCGGTGTCAAGTTTTGATTTTTTTTCTTTTCTTACTTGAGAGGATATTCAAATATTCGTATCTCATGACTGTTATTTACTTATTGTCATTATTGCCTAACAGTCAAGGTTCCGTCGTATCATTCCAAATTTCTTGAAATGATAACTTTGTAGGTAAAATTTGCTTCAAAAATCACGATTTTTACTGCTTTACTCGGAAGCAGCTTTTGATATCCATCAGCTTTCTAATCCACTAACTTCCAAGAACAAATTGTAGAAAATTTGGCATAAAAAGGTTGTGATCTTCAACGCTTCTTGACAAATCTGAGTAACACACACACACACACACACACACAAAGGCAGAGATTGCCTATAAAGACAGGTAAAGGGAAATCGAGCACTCGTTGCCACAGCAACGTTTGCATGATATGTATGTTGATATGATAATGATTTGCATCAGATATTGTCACTTTGTGCAGACAGTTTATTTTTGGTTCTGTTCTTTGTTATGGTTGTTTTTGTTGTTGTTGTTGCTGCTGCTGCTGTTTTTCCTTTTTGAGAGTCCAAAATTAATGGTAAATCGTTAACGCATTTAAGATATTTTGTTTACCTTGCGATAGAGTAGAGATAGAGTATGATGTTCGAGGGATTAGCGTTTTGTTGTTTGTTTTTTTCGCACAACGTCAACGACAACAGAAGACCAAGCCAAAAAGGAAGAAAGCTTATAAAGTTTTAGCCAAATATCGTTTCAAACCAAAACTGGAGTAAGCAAAAACAACATACCACAGTCTACTAATCTGCTCCATTCCTCTTCCATGAAATGATCCATACCCACCCACCCCCCACCCCCCCCCCCCAAAAAAAAAAGGAAGAGAAAATGTCAAGCCACTTTCTGTAGACAGCACGAGGTTGTTATTAGAAGTTGGTAGTAGTACACAGGGACAATTTCTGCCGATTCATTGCTCATGAATTGCATTGCATAAAACTTATCCTGTCATATCACCAGCGATTATTGTTATCGAGGGTCTCCGTTATCGATATTTAAGTGATTCCATTTGATTTGATTTGATTTGATTTGATGTCCTTTCTTATGTTATCTGTTCGTTATTGTCAACACCAACAATCTGTAATATTATACCAGGTCCCTGATCACAGACTTTATCACATGACGTCGAACTTTTATCATAGATTAACAACTGTAGAACTCTTGACAAAGATTGACAAACATTTGCGATAACATTTAGAAACCAACCTATTGAAAATATACAGGACCTAATGTTCAGAAAGAGGCTTATTATAATCGTAGTATCAAATGATGATTGTAAGAATATATATATATATATATATATATATATATATATGTACATATATATATACAATTATATATATATATATATATATATATATATATATATATATATATATATATATAATATTTAACCTTACTGCAATCTATTTTGTACCTTAATAAGGTAAGTGAGTTTTGCATCCCAGATTACTAGTATCCAATGTCTACTCAGCATTTCTCTTTGATTTAATTATTGCGATTTCGAACATGCAGTGAAGCTTTCCCATAACAATCAAATATCGACCAATAATTGCAAAAAGGCAGTAGCCATGCTCATTCTTTTGCTCTTTTTTTCCAATGCCACAATGATCCAGTAAGAGTACAGCAGGCGAAGTAACACTAAACACCTATTGCCCCGCATGCAGACTATGTGTATTCAGGTTCTTTGGTGGTAGGAGTATTCAGCAAATTAATGAAACAATCTGTGATGGGAACGGCTTCATTGTTCATTTTTTTTTTCACTCAGCGGGCTATATTGTACCCAATCAAACAATTTATGAAAACTAGAAGATTTTGGAAAAGTGTACTGTTGATTTTAAAACTAGACAAGCAGACATTATTACACTCTGGTGTAATCATCAATCATTGTTTGTTCTTCGTATTGACAAGGATAAGTGAAGTGACATTAAAATAAAGAGTTATTGCATACTTTAGTAGATTACTATGCACAAGCAACAGATTGCACTCATTATATAAATATGAATTTTATGTTTTCATCGCTAACATGATTTCAAACCTATACGGTCATGTCAATAAACGTAACAAGTTTTTGTCCAACATCAGTGTTTTTAAGGGGCCACTGTGGTGTGATGAGAATCGAATACACGGTTGTCAAGGTTTGCACTCTTTTTAACGAACTGTAGGGTTTATTTATAGGGATGTACACAGCGCGGCCAGCAGCAGATTAAAAAAAGGTGAACACGTTTTTAACTAAACAGGAAAAGTGATATTAAGAATGATTACCTCGTGGCTTTTGGGCATAAAAAGGGTCACCCGGCCAAAGGGAGAGAGAGGGAGAGAAGGAGGGAGAGAGAGAGAGAGAGAGAAAGAGAGAGAGCCTTTTTCGTCAACTTTCATTTTTTTTTAACAGACATACGCAAATTCAATACGTATTGCTGTGTGAGCTGTAAGGCCCTGACTAGAATGATACAGCAGTCTGACGTGCAGAAGATGGAAGAGTAGACGTTTTGTCTGGAAAATGCCATGAATATCATAAACATGATATTTTGATAACAATTATCTTTTTAATACTAATATAATCCACTCTGGATATTAATGATAATGGAAAGTTCTATCCACCGTTGCAAACTTTATTACTTTCTACATGTCATTTTATTTTCATTGTGTTTTGATAATTCATCTGTGATTAATGTTCTAGATTATGTCAGGTTCAATACTATCTGTGTTATTTTTGTTTTTGATTTTACTGTTTCAAAAATGGAAAAAAAAAACATGATGACAAAATTGCTCATGATAACAATGCATAGTTAATTATTATTAAGATTATTGTTATCGTCATTATGGTCTGTACTAAGATTACAATCAAAACGTGCTCCGTTCCTCAGTCGCTGATACGTTTTATGATAACAAGAGCTGATTGTGTGTTCCTTCGAATATTTAAGATTCGAAACCTGGTCATAAAAACGAAAGTTGAATGATTGCTTTCCAAATCAGAGAGAGAGACAGACAGACAGACAAACCCCCAAAATGTTCGTCTTGCCTGGCTTACACAAAATAAAATGCACATATTTCGTATAGCACTGGTCAGTATTATATCTCGACTCACACATCGCCCACACAAGGTGCAATTCAATGTGAAATATCACTAAAAATTCATCTTGTTACATTTGGTGAAGTATTGAAATCAATGTAAAAGTTGTGAGACAGTTAGATTCATTAACTAGAGTAGAATTAAAACACACACACACACACACACACACACACACACACACACACAGAGAATGATTATAGATTTTGTCATCAAAATCCGGCATATTCAAACAGTTGAATTGTACACTTTCGTATTGTTTCATGTAGGCCTAATAAAGGTAGTGACTGGAACTACATTCAGTTGACTTTTGCAAACTAGCTGAGGAGATGAATATCATCACCTCTAAACTCTCGTTTTTTATATAATAGGAATAGTGTTTTCAGCCTACTATGATTCAACAACTGCAACTCTATCCCCTTTACAGGCATCATCAGTGAATTATTAAAACTCAGGAGACAATTATTATTATTATTTGTTGTAGTTGTTGTTGTTGTTGTTGTTTTTAGTATTGATTATTCCGTTTTATTTAATTGAAAAAGAGGAGTGTGCAAAATGTAATATTTTCATAGGATCTTGTGTGCATGGCATTGGGGGATTTCAAAAGAGAAAACTTTATCACTTAACGTTCTTTGCATATAATTATCATCAACAATAGGCAGGATAATGTGTTACAGGGTGGAAAACTAAGCGTAACATTCTAATCTAACATTCCGTGACTTTCGTGTGTTACGTCTGATTATGAGTGAAACCTTTATTCTTTGTTCAAGTCTAGGCTTTCTATTAAAAGCCACCTTGGACATAAAGTGGAGTTTCACTTTGCGCTAAGTGTCCGTTTCCATCCGTCAAAAGTTGCACAGGCTCGCAATGTACACCTTTCCAACACAGGTACGGTGACGTGTGGACTTTACGGACGATGTGCTACCGTGCACTGGCTAACGTGACGGATCTTAGATTCAATCAATGTACACGTGCTCGTTAAGGCATGCATCCCCTGATTGACTGGTCGAATTTAAGCGAATTAGGGTCTTCGAGTATTCAAGGTTGATCCACGATTGAGACTCTGGCTTCAACGTCTACCAGCGTCACACAGGTATTAACATCTTGGAGGAATACCCGAGACGAGTTTCCATAATCACATTCTGTCCACTACCCAATTTTCGTGTCGGCATCCGCCCCCACGCAATGGCCAAACTGAATACTGTGTTTGGCGCTTGTTATACGATGAAATTGGGGAAAACGAAATTAATAAATTAAATGAAATGAAAACCTCTTCCTGTGTTTATAATATCAGTAGAAACATACACTTGATATTATTTGCAAACATCACATTTCATGTTTGGATGCACTGAAAATATCTAATTCACTGTTGGACACAAAAAAGGAACTTAACAATTTGATTTGTCAAGGTAATTGGTTTAATGGCCATGGCATACGAATCATGTACGAAGCTGGTAACATATTTTGCTTTCACTTGATATCATTCTTCCCTCCGTGCGTCTTCAAAATCATAAAAATGAAAATCACTTGTAACTCTTCCAAAAGAAAAAAAATATCAAATGTTTCCCAGTGTATAGATAAGAAACAAATGACAAAAGATATTAGTCAAGTTTACTTGATAGCAATTCCTCAAAACTAGATAATTGCTTTTTCACAAAATAAGGTATTTTCTTATGTTTGCATTTTGATTATTCTTTATCGCTAAATAAGATTATCCAGAAATAACAATGATAAATAAATAAAATACCTTTTAAACATCAGAAGCAAGATTGTTGTAAACTGGGTCTCAATAAACCTGATAGGCTTTATAACATGACTACTTTTAATAGGTCATTCCAAAGTTTAAAACCCTACTTAATGACAACATTAAATTATGTCTGTTGTCTTGTATATTATATTGTATTGTATTCCATTATATCATATAATTATAATATATTGTATTGCATCATATCATATCATATTAATGATAATGTCAAGCATTTTTGTGTTATGTTCAGCTCATATTTGAGAATTGCTTAGGTTTACCTATATGTTGTAGATACGTGAAACCATAATTATATCAAGAGAAGATTTGTCTCTAGCAGTGAGGACGCCACTATACACTCTTCTTGCTTCTGTCGAGTCCTTTCCACCATTATGGGGTATTGGCATGTTTACTAGTACATTCATGACTACAGTTTGTAGATGGGGCATGACAATACAATGTAGAAATGCTTATTAAGGCAATGCCTATTTCTTGTATTGATGGCATTGCAAATTCACACAGTGACATGAAAGGTACATTTCCTTACCAATTTATTTGTAATTTCAGCAGGGTTTTTTTTTTTCATGGAAAATGAGGATAGTCGAAGATTTGGCAAGACACGCTATATGTACTTAATCTGATTCATGCTAGTGGGTAAAGTGTATCTTGACATCCAAGTAACTCTATTCCAATACAAAACACTCTACACTCCTATGCGTACACACCGAAGACTTGCAAAACAAAACTAAGGAGAGAGCACAAAATTTACTCTCTATGAAGTGACAATCGGTAACTTACCGGAGCACTAGAATTCAGTAGTCTTCATCTAGCCATGAGTGTTCAAATCCTTGTATGATTATTCCCTTGAAGATGACAAGCACTGTGCATCGGACATGGAGAGGTCAAGATCTTTTCATCGTTGCCTTCCTCTATCACATGAAGAGAAACATAGTTTGCGTGAACTCGTCAGACGACACAGGGGCTATTGCAAATCTCGGAGTTCACCGTTGGGCGGGAAGGCGCGCGCACGGTGAAGTTTCAACCGACTCTCGGCAACATGACTTGATTTCGAATGAGTGTGCGGCTTTAGCCGCGTGTGTCAATGAATCACTAACCGCTAATATACGAACCACGCGGGAAGGGGCAAATTTTGCATTTCTATTCCATAGTCATCTATAAGTGTTTGTGTTCTTCAGAGTATCTGTGTAGGGGATTCCCAAATTTCTGCTATGCTCTCATGGTGTTTAAACATATCACCCTTTGATATGCGAGTTCATAAAGAGGAGAAAATACGATGTGATATAATGTGACGACTCTATGCATACCATTACACACTACTGTACATGATTGATCGATCAAGGCGCATTAGAAACTTTAAAGACGTGTTTAAGAGTACAACACTGGTTAGACTTGAAAAGGAAACTTCGATTGTTCTCACTGTCACATGATAAGAAATTGAATCTTAAAGTGCATCCGACCTTTTTTGGTGGCCCGATCAGGCCGCCAAATTCTTCATTTCTGAAATTCTGGTGGCCTGACGTGCATTTTTGGTGGCCCCGGGCCACCGGGCCACAATTAGTGTCGAGCCCTGCCTATAGGCCTATATTACACCACACAGACATGAACTCCATAAGCAAAATGTATGCTTACAGCTTGCTGCTGGACAGTGCTATGGTTTACTTTGAAAATATAATGGGAATAGAGACAGATTAGACTTGATTAGATTAGAACGTTAGTATTTCTGAATATAGCTTTAATTCTGTTTTGCATGGATTCCATGTTACTCGCATTCTCCAACTTTATTGTGCATAATATTACATTAATAATCATACTATCATGTTTTCATAATCTACAATGTACCAGCAAATTTCTAATTGTCTGTCTTGTGTCGTGTCTGTTTTCGAATATTGAAAGCATTTTCATCTGAACCGTCTACGGATGATCCTCTTTGTAATTAATTTTTCTCTATTTCCCTCTTCCTCTTAATCTCCCTTTGAAATGTTCTGATTTCATGCTTCAGCAGGGGCGGATCCAGGAATTTCGTAAAGAGGAGGCGCCTTCACAAAAATTAAAGGGGGTGCGCGCACCCCTCCCCATGTTTCTTTTTATTTCTTTTGTTTTAACAAAATATAAAGGGTGTACGCGCCCAGTGCGCCCCGCCCGGATTCGCCACTCTTTCAGCCATCGTGTCACTATTCTAGCATGATATCCGCATGGAACTAATGGTTGATTACTGCTTAATCTTTGTGCTCCTGGACAGTGTGTAGCCCTAATATGAGGACACTTGTCTTTTTTTCCCTTCTCAAACATTAACCAGCAGCCCCCTCCCTTTCCATATCTCACTTTCTCTCTTAACATTAATGTTTCATTGACCTCTGTACACACGCATGATACACTTCCGGTCCCGCCTATATTTACAACCCTCTCCACCCTTTTCAAACATTGCCGACGGGTTCCAGTGGTCGTTTAGTCATAATGCGGAAAATCTTTGGGGACAGCGCCGGATATCTACCGGGAAAACCGGCTATTTGCCGGATTACCGAGTATGAGGCGTTCCCATCCTAACCCTATATATCTTCAGGGGAGAAAAGAAGAAGAAAAACAAAATGAAGTGGGACTTGTCCGGGAGTATGTTTAATCTGACATCCCAGTCTCCTTTCTGCTTTATTTTATGATCTAGTTTAATAACTACATGAGCCAGGAGTAGGGCCCTCTATGAAACAAAGTAAAAGATATTTTGTTCTTGATTCAGTTCTTTTGAGCAGTGACTGAAAGCACTTTACTCCGGGCCGGGCAGTGAAGACAGCAGTTCTTGAATAGAATTAGGGTTTCTCCTCCTATCTTCTGATCTTGGACATGTTGATGATTATACTCAAAACGCTTGTAGAGCATGCAGTTTCAAGAAACTTTAAGGAGATAATAATATTGACAACAGGTGTTTTTTCGCATCCCACTATTTTCCGTTTCAGTGAAATTTTGCAGGTTTGCTTTTCATGGTTGCTCATAGAGTAGAACGAAATTTACTGAATATATTTTCAAGGAGCACCTGAATCAGGCACAATCCCATGTATCTGTGCGGTCGCTAAAAGAGAGAGAGAGAGAGAGAACAACAACAACAACAAAATCAGATGGAGCCACTGTGGTGTAGTGGATAAGACCCTTGACTTTCAATCGGAGGACCCGAGTTCGATTCCCGTCCAGTGCTTACCTCCTTGGACAAGATGTTTTTACCCACCATTTCCCTCTTGAACCAAGTGTAAAAATGGGTACCTGGCAATGGTGGGGTAATACTCATGGTAGAGCCATTTGGAAGAACAGTGACAACATTTCCCCGAGAGTTATAAGACCATAATTCTATTTCCATGGAGGGTGAATTGTGTGCTTAACTGTTTAAGGACTCGTTTATAATAAGAGTAGACTGCATTTCTTTAACTCGCGTTTTTACCAATATTAGTGAAGGTGATCATAGACCCATAGATCTTAGCTTATTCAGACATTGCGTGACACGATTCTCTTTTAACTATAATGCCTTTTCAGGTTTATGATAATCTAGCTTCCTCCTTATTAATTAAGTCACCATCCTCCCCCCCCCCCCCCATCCATTTCCCTCCAGTCTATTTTCTTCATCTCTTTAGTCTTCTTACCTACCGATGCTCTTTCTCTTTCTCATTCTCCATTTACTTTGCTTCTCCTGTTTTGTCCTTCTTATTTTTCTTCTTCATCATAATTTCATGGTGGTCTACCTCTTCTTTTCCCCGTCCTACCGCTCCTCTTCTTTTTCTTTGTCTTCTTTTTCTTCTCTTCTCTATCCTCGTCTTCTTCCCGTCCTTTCCAATCTCTGCGTTCTTCGTGTTCTTCAGGCTCTTTTGATTTTACGTCCTTGTAGCTGACGTTAGATGGCGCTCTTCTGGTGTCATCCAATGTCGTCGTTGCTAGTTTCGATTGACTCAGTCATCAGAATTGAACCACGGATACATGTACAGTCCGACTTCTCCTATCCGGACATGTCGGGACCGGCGCTCATCCGGATTAGGGATTTGGCCGGATATGAGAGACTCAATATTTCATACACGCAGCCGCCTTGTGGTAGCTATACATGTACACTGTGTACATGTAATCTGTTGGAGGTAGCGTACACTGCAGTGATTTTGAGGGTAGTGAGTGTCTGAATGCATGTTATTTAGATGAAAGCGTAAATGTATGCCAATCATGCTTGGAATAATTATGTAATTCATGAGAGTTTGTGTAGGAATTTTGTTTGAAGTTGAAATCCCGTTTTCCTTGTAATTATTATAATGGGGGGATCACGCCGAGATCGCATCCGGATATAAATAGAGAGATCCCGATAAAGGGAGGCCGGATAGGAGAGGTCGGACTCTATTGCACCTGGTAGACCGTTAATTAGTGGATATCAAAAGTGGTACGTGGAAGAATGATCAGATGAAAACACTTTTCACCAGACACCACGACGAAATGCGTTCTTTGGTCATCGTATCTTAGGGTTTCAAACAACATGTGAACAAGCAGCCAAACAACCCAAAAAGGTACTACATGTATTTCTTAATACTGTAAAAGTATATTATGTATGTTTATTTCAGGTATCATTTTAGGGCTTAGACCGGAATATCGTAAGTACCAATATCCAGAGACATTAGACCATGAATCATCAATTAACGTGAATACAAGTTGGGTTTGTTTGTTTGTTTGTTTTTTTTTTTCTAGTACATGCAAGCTAGTGCAATTCACAATGAGCAGTTATCTATACTTAGGGTGTTGGAATCATTCGATAATTTCTAATCATCATCGGTGGTTTTTTGAGAGTTTGTCGCTCATCTCAGTTCAAGTTCAACTGCCCGAAAAGGGGGTAACCGCAGGGGCGATGCATACAACCACCAAGCCAAAGACACACACTGTGCTATACCGCCACCTACGGACCGTGTGGTTCGATTTAAAACGACTGTAAGTCGTGTCAGAGAACTTTTTGACTGACAGGGGACCATTGCCGACTTCAGGCCATGATCGCGGTGTACTCTTTAATAACACATACCAGCAATATAGGGCCAACTTGCTTACAGCTCTGATTTGATGAGATTAAAGACATTGATATGAAATAACGCACAGTGAAAATTTAGTTGACTTGAAATTGTTCATTCAAAGATTATAGGAATAATGAAAATCGGGTGTTGGCTTACATAGCATTTACGATCCCCCTCCCTCGAAAAAAAAAAGAAAATATTACGACCGTTTAATGATTTTAATGCCTAAGACCTTATACCAAAGATTTGTGCGATAGACAGTGGGATCTTGGTGAGGCTATGACGTCATCACTTTCTCTGACTTGCATATGTTCAAAGTTCATAGTTCAAAGTTTATTTCATTTTTCAACAAAAACATATGTTTCACTTCATTTAGTAACAGAAAATAAGGTAAATAGAACATAGTGAAATAAAAAGACTACAACAATTGAGGACCTATAGTAATCATACCTTGTATTGCAAGAAAGAAACAGAAGTGATCAAAGTGAAATGCATGTATACCGTTGTTTTTTAAATGCGAAAAATGGAGGGACCTACTAAAAAGACAGAGCGTGTAGTATGTGGGTCCCTCTGGAGAAGAACATCAACGAAAAGATAAATTGAACCGTCGTATATACAAAAAAAAAAAAGTGGAGGAAGTCTGGAAGCCCACTAGAAATTAGATTAACAAATTAATACATTTACATAGACGCGAACTAACATAAAACAGGACTAGACAGCAAGACAACTACTAAAGGAAAGGTTGTACAGGACAAAACGGGATGGACAAGACTGACGAACTGAAGACAAAGTAGCAGACAAGAACGCAAAACAGAGACAGAAATAGTAACAGAACAACAGAAGCAACATAAACATAAACGTAAACAGCGATCTTCGGCAGAAGCATGCCAAGAGAAACAGAAGATAGTTGCTGGGGAAAGTGAAATTTTGACGCCTTAAAGAAAGACAAGAAAATAGAAAATAGAGGGATATATGAACCGAAGTAGCATACAGAAAGTCAACTACTGGACGCTAAGGGTAAAAATGGCAAAGATGACAACATTGCAAACATCCAGGGGAAAAAAAATACCATTAATTCTTCGAATAGGGGACAAAGTAAACAGGTTAATATATAAAAAAGGGCCAAAAGGTTAATTCAGTATTGTAGAGTCATACGATTGTAATAAAAGAAAAACTTCAGTCTCCTCTTGAAAGAGTATATGGATGGAGCATCTTTTAAGTCATGATTCAAAGAATTCCAATAATTTGGACCTACATAAATAAGTGTGTTTTTAGCAAAAATCGTTCTAAAAAGAGGTAAATGAAATTCACTAGTGGGATATTTATGAAATGATTGATTTTTGAGGAACATAGAATAAAAAATAGATTGAAGCAAGATATTACAATACTGGTATATAAATTGCCCTAAATTAAACAAAAACAAATCTGTCAATTTTAAGAGATTGTTGGAGGAAAACAACATATTTGTAGGAGAACGTATAGAGGAATTACAGATAACACGAAGAGCTTTCTTTTGTAAAAGGAACACTTTCTCTAATAAATTCTGATGCGTGTTACCCCAAACTAATATTCCATAATTAAGATGAGGCAATATTAACGACGAATATAATATAAGTAATGATTTTTGTGCAATATAAAATTTCAATCTATTTATTATACCTGTATTGCGTGATATTGTATTACAAACACAATGACACCCAAAAATTTGGTATGTGAGACTCTTTGTAGATGAGAGTCATCTAATACTATATTCATGCTTAAACTATCAACAGTGTTACTAAAAAGCATATATTTCGTTTTTTGAGCATTGAGTGATAGCCTATTGGCCCTGATCAAATTTGTCACTTTCTTCAATTCAATGTTAATTTTATGAACAAGAAAATCAATGTCATTATGGTCAAAAAATACATTTGTGTCATCTGCAAAATGAATAAAAGAGAGGCTGTCGGATACGCGACAAAAATCATTGATATAAATAATGAACAACAACGGCCCTAAAACACATCACCTCTTCGTAATTTTCACGAAGCAGTGGTACACGGGGCGGTGACATCGCCTCGCAAGTAGAAGGTATGTGATTTTTTTTTTTTTTTTTTGATTCAGCAACTTTCTACCTGTTTTTTTTTTTCGATATTAAACAAAGTTTAAATCTTCAGTTTGACTGATTTAATCCATGAACAACATCCCTCTCACTCATTAATGTAGTTCAACTTTAAGTAATATTTGAGCGTTATGAACTACGTTAACGCTTTCCGTGCCAGGAACTCCGGACAGTGTGTGCAACGCTATGGGTTTGTTTGTTGGGTTTCTTTTTTATGCCAATCGACAGTCAAAGCACACAAGGTATTAGCCAAGTTTAAGATTAGTAGAAGGGGAAATCCAGTCCAAATATAAGTTAGCCTGATTAAAAAAGAATAAAATCTTGCGAGTTCAACGGTGAAAATTTGACTGAAATTGGATGAAAAATAAGGAAGTTATGACATTTTGAAGTTTTACTAATTTCTGCAAAACAGTTCTTGTACAGCATGTACAGTGGATATGAATATGCAAATGAGTGAGCTAACCATGTCATAACCTCACAATTTTCCATTGATTGTGTACACACAAAAAATGACGAAAATTCAATGTTTCTGTCATTGAAGTCTAAATTATGATGTTATTCCTGGTTGAATAACTTCAGAATATTAGTGATCAGTTAGATATACGAGGATTTGAGCCTCGGGCATAATTGTGTTTGAATGAACAGACTGGAAATTTCAAAATCTTATGTACAAACTATATGGTGAATTGTGAGGGTATGCCCTGCTCACTTTGCCATTTGCATATTCATATTGACTGTTGAAGAACTGTTTCCCCCCAAAAGAGCGAAACTTCAAAATGTCATAACTTCCTTATCTTTCATCCGATTTCGATCAAAATTATACTGTTGAACTCTAAGATATTACTCTTTTTTTATCAGACTAACTTATATTTGGACTGGATTTCCCCTTTAAGGAGGAGGACGCCCCAGAAATCACACTCTGTGATCATTAGAGAGTGAGTATCTACTGGCATCAAACTGTATTTATGGTAGCAGTACCATCCCTCACCATTTCCGGGCTATGTCATAGAAATATAAAATATTTATGTCAGAGAAATATGAAAAAAAAAAAGTTTCTCTGGAATTTGCGGAATTATTTTTGTCAAGGGTGGAATCAAATTCGTGTAATGTAACTCTTCTCACTTAACCTTTCAGCCCATAATGTTGCTAGTTCCACAGGTTTTTGTTTTGTTTTGGTTTTCCTTTGAGTTAAGTTTAGTATCATAGGGAATGCGATAATATATACATCTATCTTAGCTGTTGTTATGTTTACATCATTTCGCTCATTTTCTTTTTTATTCTTTTTGCCTCTTTGGTATTCAATGACCAACAAACTATGGCAATGTATTTAACAACATTAGAGAGAGTCCTAACCAAAAAAAAAGAAAAAAAAACACACATTCCACATAACCTGATCGAAGGTTGATCAATATTTGTTACATTTCTGGCCAACAATTTTAGACTGAAATACATTAAAAAAAGCAACAGCAACAAAGCAAGCAAACTAAACAACGTTCCCTTATTCTATGTCATCCAAGCGCATGATATCGATATACTTTGAGCGATATATTTTCTAGGAACTTTACAGTTCCAGCTAAACCCACGTAAAAAAAACCTAAAAATCTTTGAGTAGAACAAAGCACATCTTAATGGACTCGATAGTAGAGAGAGATCGCTAAGTACTTTTCAAGTATCTCTTGATGTAGCATGCAGTGGGGAAAGGGAACAGAAGGGAGAGTTCGAAAAGAAGAAAACATGAGCAGTTGACGGAAGTACTCGCCACTTTAATGAAACTTTACAAGAGGTGCTAGAATTCAAAACATCGGTGCATCAAAACGAAATGAGCTTGTACTTGAAAAGTATGTATCTTCCCCCAGAGTGTAAGTAGAATCCCCATGCAAATACCATAAAACTGAAAAAAAAAGGTATTTCACATGGCAAAACTAGCAGGAAATCTATAATCAATTCCAGTTACGATGCTAACTTTAGCAGAGCTGAAGTTCGAAGCGGGTTTTTTTTTTTTTGTTTTTTTTTGTTTTTTGTTTTTTTTTGTCTGTCGTTGTTGGTTGTTTTTGTTCGGCTTGGGGCCTGGATAGGTTTTGGGGCTTGTCTTATTCAATGTTACGTTTTTGGAGGGTTTTTGGTCTGGGTTTGGTCAGGGTTTGGGTTCACTTTTGCGTTTGGTTCAGGACTTTGGTCTGAGTTTTGGTAAATGTCAGTTCTTGAGGTATGATTAGAGTAGCTGATGTTATATCCATCTCATTTGTTTTGAGGTTTTACCTTTTTTACCTGCACAAAGCATATACAACGGACTGTGTTACATGGCATATTGTGAAACACAACGTCCTGTAAGAGGTTATCGTAAGATTACCGACGCTTGTCTATTTGAGCTTTCACTGCGTGTTTCATTTCCAAAAGTCAGCCACAAACAAGCATAAACAAGAATAAACAATGTGATTGAGAGTTACTGGTGTCAGACCTAACAAAAATTTATTGGGCTGATGTCTCACACACATCGATAACGTTTTGCCTTTATTGGAAGTGACATGAAATGAATGAATGGGAAGTTAGGAGAAAGGTCAGTGTGCTTGGGCAAGGAAATGTTAACTTGATGGATGAAATATTGCTCTCAGACAAAAATGTCGCTTTGCTCGGTGACTTTTAGAAACCCATCCAACATCAATTTTAAGTGCAGAGTCTGTCTCCACTATAACAAAGTGTGCATATAACTGTAATGTCAATGGCACAATACATATTGCTCAACATTGCTTAGTGCGACAAACTTAAAGAATTTTAGCGAAAGGTTTAATAGTGTGCAGTATATTTTTAAAAAAAAAATCTCTTGAAGACAGAATTATCAGAATTTGCATTAAAACATCAAAACTTAAATGCTGAGTGAAAGTTTGGAAAGAATTCAAAAAGAAGCTATTCTTTCTTCCCTTGACCTATATGTCAGGGATTTTATAGGCATGGCGTACACGGGGTGTTCGGCACCAATCGTCGGTAAAAGTGCTCAAAGGGTTAAGACGTTCAGCTGAAGTATCATTTGCACACCATTTATTGAAGTTTCCTATCTCGTTCTCTCGTTCAAGTCAAAGTGTGCCTCTTTGTATAAACAGTGGATACTACTGAAAATGAGACGCTCTCCCTTAGGAGGATATTGAGAACCGATTCAGCGCGCAGCGGAAGTACTTGAGACCTTTCCGGTGACCCCACGTGTGTCATGGGATTGAACTCTTTCTGCATTTGCCTTTCCTAATCTACCTTCGTTACATGAATAATTCAGTAGTGGCTTTAATTGATTGATAGGTTTGTGGTAATGAACTTAGCCAACGGGAAAGTTTCTTTCCTAGTTGAAAAACATATTTAGAATAAGAACAACAACAACAAAACTCATTTTTCAGCCGGATCTAGTATACACCGCATTCCTTCCTGTTGTATATAACTATGTTATTCTTCATACTTGGTAGAAACAATAGTAGATAGATTATTTTCATTTACGTTGTTTACAGTGTTATTGCCGTAATCTTAGACTCAAGGTGTTATCATTATTATCCTTATCATATCCTGGTAATTACTCTTTCTATTGTATCAATCGTTTTCCCTTTTCCTTTCCTTTTGTACTTCGTTTCCCCATACTTCTGTGAGTCAATTTTCTGTGTTTTTTATTTTGTTCTCTGTTTCTTTTCCCCTGTTTTTATTCTCCTTCAAACCTCTACCTCTCTGCGCTTCTCATTCCAACTCATTGTCCTTCTCCGACAACCCTTAATTGTCAAAATTTTCACGCTTGAGATCTGTTTAAACAAACTTGTTCCGTTCTCAACTGCTCGAGTCCTCTCCTCGCCTCCACGCAAAGCAAACGAGCGTGGCGCCTCAAGACCGCCGTCCAGCGTGCGGTTTGGCAATTAAGCGGGATCGTTTGAATTCTCATCACGTGACTAGAGGGACCTACTTCGTGGTGAGAAAGAAAAGAAAAGCGCACAGCAAATACATGAAGTAGACAAAATGAGGGTGTATCAGTGTGAAATGTCGCCCACTACCTCTTCGTTTTCCACAAGTAGTGGATCTCCAATTTGCAACCAGACCTAGTAATGTCGGTAAAGATTGTTACGTCATCATGGTCATCATAGACCTTGTCCGGCACTGACAGGTCGCCCCCTCCCCCTTACCTCTGCTGTACAGCAAAAGCTTCTCAATTACACTTTACGTTTGATGACGCGTCCCTCACAAATGTTGTGTAAGTAAATACGTATTTCGAAGACCATGATCAACTGCCATTGATAATGAAAAAGATATAAATTTATCTCTCAGATGATACTTACATGTGAATATTTTTGCGGGACCATGACAATATACTGACTGTCAATGGACAGTAAATATCTGATGCTATGCGTTTTGTTGTAAGAAGGTTAAAACAATATAGAAATTGAAGTGCAAATGCGAAAGGCGCAGTGTTGTTGTTGATCATGATGCTGTTATCTTTAGCATGTCCAAGATGTCTGTATACCGCCAATGTTATCTCGGGCAGATTTGAAATTTGGTCATGTGTTTTACTGGAAAATGGTCATTATATTCAGCCAAGTGTCCTAGGACGAGTGCTCAATGTGGGCATAGCGATATTGACTAATTGATGATTGATTGATTGATTGATTGATTGATTCATTCATTCATTCATTCATTCATTCATTCATTCATTCATTCATTCATTCATTCATTCATTGACTGATGACTGTATTTCTGTTTTTTTTTATGGTACATAAATGTAACACAAAGTCAGTTGAAGCTGTTTTTAACATACGTACATTATGAATTTATATAGGTTTGTATGCCAAATAAAAAAAGTCACAGTTCGGAAATTTGATTCACTGGGATATGAAATCCGTACATCACTATAAATGATGAAATAAAGAGTGAAAGGGTGAAAACAAAGCCTCAATAGATGAATGGAACTCGGAAGAGACATACAGTGTCACGTCGCAGTCCCCCGGAGCTGGCATTCTTATAAGATACATGACACCCCGACCCTTGCATAACAATATCCGGACACGGAATCATGACGAGATGTCCCGCAACCCCCCTCCCCCCCCCCCCCCCCAATTAAAAAGAAAAGAAATAATGATAGTGATTATGATAATAACAAAGAAAAAAAGAAAAATCAAGAAAGAGAGAAATCATTAGTGGAGTCTGTGGAAGTATGTCATGAGAAGTTGTGCAAACAATGAAGTGTGTGTCTATGTCTATTTGAATCCTCTCTTTCCCGTCATGCTTTGCTTCTCATGTCTTACTGAGTCATTCTTCAGGAGAAGGACGTATGATGGCACCAGATTGTCAAACCAAATAGCAAGAAATGGGGTTAATAAGGTGCCGGCATTACTCTGACATGAGCGAACCACTTCATGCCAAGATTGGAGTACTAATACCACTCCTCAGCGAGCGATACAAGGCACCTATACACATTGGCAGACCACAGCCACTCCAAACTAAGAGAACTCGGAGATAAGGCATTATTAGAAGATGACGGTGTAGTTTTTAACGAAGCGCATTCTGTACCTCTAATTGTCAATGCCATGCAATGAGAGTAGATACTGGTTACAGTTCGTTATTCCGAAGTTTCGTAAATCCGAAAAAAAAAATTCTGAAGGTGTGCTTATCCGAAAATGAAATAAGGATTTGATTTCGAAGGTTCATAAGTGCGCACCTCTTTTCCGTAATAACAAACTATTTCTCACTATCATCATTTATGTTTGGTATTCCAAAGTATGCATAGTTTCTCTCATTTTACATTTATTTTCGCACATATTTAACATTACACTTTAGGGCTTAGCTTGCAATTCTTACACATTCTTAAAACAAAATGATTTGACAAATGCATACTTTGTGTTATATAGTATTACCTTTTTTTGGGTGGAAACCAAGTATATTTGAATTGAATTGAATTGAATTGAGTGAAATTGAATTGAATTGAATTGAATTGAATTGAATTTTTTCTTGATACATGATACATGCATATCGTATAGGTGAATCAGAGTTCATGCAGAATTAGAAGAGGAAGAAGAAGAAGAAGAACAACAACAACAACAACAACATCAAAAACAGCAACAACAACAAGAACAAAGAGAAGAAAGAAGAAAAAACGAAAGTGAAGGAGAGGAAGAAGGAAGGGCAGATGGAGGAGGAGGAGGAGGAGGAGATGATTGAGAAGGAGAAAGAAGTAAGAGCAAATGAGTAATAACGGAGGAACCCACTAAGAAAAAAATAATTGAGGAATAATCTACTGAAGGATAGAGCCTACAAGTCAAGGGGACACATTCAGGACAGGACATGGGACAAGATTCAAAATCAAATTCAAATTTATTACCGTTTTTCGACAATAGAAATAACTTAACATATATTTCACTTTCTTCAGTGATAGAAATCGTATCAACAAAACAATGTGAATTTAACAGAGAAAACAATATTTGTATACCTACAGTAAAGATACATTACAATGCCTGAAGTAAAATGAAATAAAGTGAAAGTAACATGCGATATAAACGTTGGAAGGGCAATGCAAAAACACGATGGATACAGGATTACGATCAAGACAATAATTGCTATTTACAGAGAAAGAGGATTTTTGTTGTGGTCGTTGTTGTTGTTGCTACTGCTGCTGCTTTTGTTGTTGTTGTTGTTGTTATTGCTTTTGGCGTCTTAATCTTTCCGTCCGTACCTCCCTTATTCTCTCTCCCTCTCTCTTCCTCTCTCTCTCTCTCTCTCTCTCTCTCTCTCTCTGTGTCTCTTTGTCTACCACTCTCTCTCCGTGATAATGACGAGCTCGAAATGTTTGTTGGTTCCCTGGTCGTTAAAGCACCACTTTGGTGGGCTCTTCAATACCTCGCACGACGTCCGAGTGATAGTCGACATGGCGGAAATCACTTTGCTGGCGATCCGCTGGGGATCCATTGTCGAATATCGTCCATACCCCCGCGTGCCTAATGAATATTTATGAAGCCTTGACAACTGCTGGCAGGCGCCCCGCACGCCTGCCCGAATTGACACGCCGTTTCGGTACTGTCTTTTTAACTCGCTCATAGGCGATGGACAAGCGTAAAGATCGCAAAGCAACAGGATGAGAGTGCGCGCACGCACAGAGTCGTCAGCCGTCATTCTATCCTCGTCATCATCATCAGACTTTGTTATTGTCTTTTTTTTTTCGTATCTTCGTACAATCTTTGTCGTTCATATTGTTTGTCATTAGAAATTCGATGCGTACCCATGATATTGTTAGTTAAGAAGGTTACAACGTTAATTCCCCGATGTGCACTTTTCCTAGATACATTCTGAGAGTCGGTATGCAGTGATGAAGTTTACTAGCTGTCAACAATTGCCCTGGCATCGAAAGAAGAAGGAGAAGAAGATAGACAGACAGACAGACAGACAGACAGATTGCGGTTTGGCATTCTTTGTGTAATTTTGTGGTTTAGGGGTTCCTCACAATAATCTTGCAAATTTTCTTCTTTTTTTTTTTCTCGGTCTTTCCGAGACATGTGTTTTCCAAGTCACCCACATATCATCAACTTTGACTGATTAACCGGAGATGTTTGAATCGAGGCAACTAAATAGGTCGATGTTACAAGATTAATCAGCCGTCAGACAAGTAGCTCGCTTTTTTATTTACATTCTAATGTATTGTTGCCTTTTTCATTTGTTCTGTTAACATTTAAACTGGTCTCTAACCATTTACACCTATACGTGTATACTACAATTTACTATGTAGGCTGCAAGGGCCTTATATCAATTGGAAATGTAAAAAATAACTGCAGTGAAATCAAACGAATAGTGTCCAAATCTTAAGTGTTTACTTAACGAGTATAAAAAAAAAAAAAAAAATCAGTGATTATCACGCTTTCATGCGTTGATATTCAACAACCTCATTAGTTATTTTCTGTCACTGGTGAAATCTCCGATGTAATTACTCATTAAACACAAACGCTCAGATGTGACCTGCAATTAATGTACCTTGCTTTTAGATAGACCCAATCATATTTCTCTATATTCTTTTGGTACTCCAATTGCCAAAGTTAGTTTTCCTCTAGTGATTTGTTAATTGTACCAAGCAGAAACAGTCAATGATATGAAATGAAATGAAATGAAATGAAATTGAATTAAATGAAAATCACTGTGTCATTATTTTGTTTGCTCTTGTTCATTTTAGCTATTCTCAGTAAGAATACTGATTGTAGCATATTTTGAATGTATCTCCATTGAGGAATATGAAAGTTGAAATGAATGAAATCAAATCAAATCAAATGAAATTGAATTAAATGAAATTAAATCAAACGATTATTCTTTTTGTGTTCATATCTGAATTTAAAAGAACTGTATGTGACATGACTCTTGAACGTTTCAATCATGATAAATCCGTCAGAAGGCACAAGTGTTCGGTGTTGAACGTGTCTGTCATACGCCGTGAAAAAAAAAAAAATATATATATATGTATATATATATATATATATATATATATATATATATATATTCAAAACAATAACAGGTTTGTTTTCATTGTTATGGGAGAAGGGTGGGTTATTGTACTAATATTCAATGACACAGTTTTGTATCCGAGGGCATTCCTGTATTTCATATATTTCCACATGAGAACGAAAATTTTATGTCAATGGTCTTGATGACCTATTGATAATGGAAGGGAAGTATCATTACAATTGTCACGCTGGATTCCAATTTGCGCTTGTTTCTGCACATTGCACATGTTGCAGCATGAGCAAAAATATGGTGATGATGACAACTTGCCTGTGGCATTTCTGATTTGTATGCAGCATTAATATTCATGTGCAATAAAATCTAAACTTTTTTCCCTTTAATTTCTTTCTCGCCATTTTATTCAGTGCTCTATAAATCCATGGGTTCAAACAATACCTTCAGCATTGTTTAGCCCTTTTTTCTGCATTTTAAACCATAGAATACTCAATATTAATTACACAAAATGGAGCATTATATTATAGAAAAAGGGAAAAGGAAGCTTCATAGACAGACATCATTTACAAGAAAATGCAGAAATAAAACCAAACCAAGCAAGTAGATTTAACTTCAAATAGCATCAGACACATCGATTATTAAACCCATATACCTATAGGCCTACACACTCGTAATCAAGCATTGAAATGACACCACTCATACAGCATGCATATATGTCATAACAAACATAAACACTCAAACACACACCCCCCCCCCCCACACACACACCAATGAACACAGATTCATGGAGGCCTACACACACACGTGCGCTCATGACTGTGCATGTGAGAAAAACAGGCGAAAGTGCAGTGATAATGGCATATGTTGGGGGCAATGGTCAAATAGCAAAGATACCATTTGTGCATAACTGTGCCATCGGTTCGTCTAGCCAGGGAGGTGGGAAGAGAACCTGGTCTAGCCGTCTAAAGCGCCTGACCTACTCAGTCAAACCATAATGTAATGCTTTATTCTATAAAGTATCACGCAATGATCAGATTTCTTCGTCATCTTGAGGCATTAGGGTGAGATTCCGTTGGTTGTTAACGGCCTACCAGTAGTAAGACGTAAATGGGGTCGGATTCACACGACATGTGGCGGGGAAAGAAAGGCGGAGCTGGCGGTGAAATCGGCGATCAGTCCCCGCAGCGTGTCGCCCATAAAGAACATGAAGGTTTTCTTTGCAGCAAGTGGAATTTGCTGAATGCTACACATCATCAAGCGAGGAGTCTACATGTACGTGTTATGGCACTTCCTTGTGGTTTAAGCATTATAAGTAATATTGATACTGGGTGTTAAAATGATTCTCTTTATCTTTTTTTTTTTCTTTGGCATTTCTTTGTAGGCAAATGAATGTAAAGAAAAATATAAAATCTCATGTAGGTTTATACGTGTTTGGAAAAAAAAATCAAATTTACTGTATATAATACATACATAATATATATATATATATATATATATATATATATATATATATATATATATATATATTTATATAATATATACATATACATATTAAGTATACATTGCACATATACATACATGTGTTATACACGCTGTATATACGCATAATTATCAGGGCCTACATATACATATAAATATATATACATAATATATATATATATATAACATATATTTATACATACATATACATGAGTTCAATTAAAGTTTCATTTATGTAATGAATGAAATGAGTTGATATCAGCTCGCAGTACTCATGCAAACAAGTCGTAAACACTACAGTCAGGATCGATTCACGATCTCCATAAGATATTAACTTTGTTTTTGTTTGTTTGATATTTTGTTTGAAAAGATTTTATTTTCTGCATTTCATATTTTCTTTCAGAATAACAAAAATAACAAAGGCAGGTTCAATTACACAAATACAATTCTGAAAATTATTGACATATTACATAGTAAGTCATATTTTGTATGTAAAGACAAATGAAACGTTAAATAACATACAAAATGTTTATATGGCCAATAATGACTTAATTCACAGTACAATATATAATATATACATATGATGCAGAGGGCCGCCGTTATAAGCCGTGCTTGAACAGACGGACAGCCAGAGTTAAATTACCATTTTTTATTGTAGTACTTGAACACTAATACAGATGGGCCATGTTAAAGTGCGTGTAAATCCAGTTTTATACAATTACTTGGTAAACAGGAGTGGTGCCTGTGAGTGCGTGTGCAGGTGATGAAGCGCGAAAGTGTTGATGGTCAGCACTTCTAAGAAAATGATTGGATAAGTTATAATATGGGCGAAGGGTGAAGCAGCAAAGTAAAAGAAAAGGAAAAGGGGGTGGACCAAATATTGCCTTGTTGTTGAGTATAAGAGGTACATGTTTAATGATTACTGTACCGTATGATATTGTGCCAAAAAATATTTCTTTGTATTTGCCTTAAAGGAATAAAGAGATGTGCACTGTTTTATGTGGAGAGGGAGTGAATTCCAAATATCAGGCCCGTTATGCCGAATTGATTTTTGAGCTAATAGGAGTTTAGGGTTATTCAAATGGAAATCATTACAATGGCGCGTGGGGTAAGCATGGACATCCCTGTTAAGGGAAAATGCGTTGTGGAAGAGTGGGAGTAGATTTTGCGTGTATTTGAACATAAATATTGCTGTTTGAAATTTGTGTATATCGTCAACTTTAAAAACTTTTAGTCTAAGGAATAATGGATCAGTATGTTCTAGATAATGTGAGTTGGTACATATTCTCATTGCCTTTTTCTGTAAAAGAAAAATAACATTTACTTTGGTTTTATTACAGTTTCCCCAGACAACATTACAATAATTAATGTGCGGTAAGATTAATGCATTGTATAACATAATGAGTACTTTTTGTGATGACTTATACCGCTTTTTGATTTAAATGATAATAGATAACTCCAAGATTTTACCTCAGCTTATGTTTAATTGATGTTCTAAGTACAATTGTGCCTTGTTTGTGTGGGTTTCTCTCTCTCTCTCTCTCTTCATGTGTCGTCATGTAGATTGCTTTGTATCACTTTATATGGAAATGAAATCATTTTAATTGAATTGAATGTATATTCGTGTGTAGGGCAATATTTCCCGTGGTTTTTTGAAACATTATGGAGGACCTCCAAAGGTAGTAAGCATCCCTTAGTTTCAATGAGAAATCATGGTTAGATACCACAAGCTTCATGTTATCGTCACTATGTAAGCATTGTCATTGATTGAATTATCGCCTAATTGTAGCCTTTTCGAAAACGCTGAAGCATTAAACGAAACTATCGAAATTCAAAGAATGATGCTTTCCTCGTACTAAGCATTTGCTAAGTGTACACTGTCTGCGACTTCACACTTTAAACCACCAGTCACTTCTAGACAAAGTTCGATGAAAGTTTAAAGAGCATTTAAAAGAGAGCTTTCATTTTCCATCTGGGTCAACCCTTCCGACATGGTGGTCACGTACAGCGGAATCCTGCCTTTCTCATGAGGTCATGACTTTAATCTACTAAATTTCTATTCTACTATACGTAAAGGAAGGTCTGACCTGTCATTTTATTATCGGGTTTTGTGGGTGTTTGTTTAAAGGAAATGCTGTCACGTTTTGCCCCTTGAGTGTCCATCTGATCTAGACCACGGTGTAACATATCAGGTGTTTGCTTTTGGATCTTTTTGTTCCGTAATTCAAGAGATCCGGAACGAAATGTAAGAGATCTCATGCGTGCGTTTTGATTTTCTTCCGTGTTTCAGGAGTTGAAAGGAGTGTACTAATGGTCAAACTGAACTGTGACCAAAGATACCAAGGCAAGGTCTTTCCTCTCCCCCCAAAAATCATCCAGAAATTGCTTCGTTAGTGGCGACGATCAGTTGTTGTGAGGGTGCTTGGGGTTTTTCTGCTGATCGATTTAATAGCATTAGAAAGGTTTCCGGAGCGCCGAAAATCGGGTCCCCTGCGGCAGTTAAAACGGGTGAGATTTGATTACTTGCCATCATTACACGCCCATGCATTGATCGCGGTGTAGTGTTTCTGGACTCTAACGGCCAGTCCCTTTTTCCTCCTAGGCCAACACTGGCAAGCATTAGGAAGACTTGTTGGTGATATTGTATAGAGGGGGAAAGAGGGGAAAGAGAGATAATAGATAGATAGATAGATAGATAGATAGATAGATAGATAGATAGATAGATAGATAGATAGATAGATGGATGGATAGATAGATAGATAGATAGATAGATAGATAGATAGATAGAAGGAAGATAGATGGATAGGTTGGCAAGTAGGTTGGTAGATAGATAGATAGGTTATAGATAGATAGAGATGACAAAGAAATATGAATTTTGCAGATTGTTATCATTTACATATGTTTTCAAACTAGTGCCATATATGGCCTAACTTTCTTACTTTTCACACTAAATACCAAAAAAAAAAAATCAAGAAAGAAAAATATTATGTATATATATTCGAATGTTAGCTTTTACTGAATACACGTATTCAATATTCGGATACCTGGCTATTTTCAAGTAAAAAAGAAATCGTTTTCAGATTTCTTTAGTGATAATCAGAGCGGAGCAAGACGAAAGTTGAGCTGTATCATTAAAAAAACAGTGGGTATATCACTGGTTGGAGACTAGTTGGCCACCTGGTGACGAGTCTCCCTTCAGCCGCTGAGACGTCTCTGCGACGTCTATGCGACGTCTCTGTGACGTCTCCTGGAATGTAGCCGAGTCTCCGGGGAGTCGCGAGAGAATCGAACATGTCCGATTTCTTTCGGAGACTTTTTCCAGTCTCCAGCTGGTCGCGAGGACGTCGAGGTCTCCTCAAGTCGCGGCCAAGTGTCATTCTCGAGGTATCCGAGACGTCTCCGTGACTTTGAGGAGACCCTATGGCGACCTACCTGAGACGTCGTGGAGACGTTTCCACGACTGAGAAGACGTCTTGGAGAAGTCGTGGTGACGTCTCTGCGACTTTTGGAGGGCTAAATTATCACTTTCATCACTTATCATAAATTATCACTATTTGTCGACGTCTCTGAAGTCGACGTGGAGTCACCTTCCCGGTGAGAGCGCAAGCCCCCCCCCCCCCCCTTTTGTTTGTTTTTTTTTTTTGGGGGGGGGGAGGGAAGGGGGTCTTTCGAAAAGCAGTCGATGTGAAGTGTCCTCAAGCTAGATACACCCCTAATGCGACAGGACTTTTTCCATTAGATTGCTGGCGGGTTTGTTTTTTTTTTTTTTCTCTCTCTCTCTCTCTCTCTCTCTCTATTACATTGGTGTTATTACCAGTTGCACAATTCCTCTTCTACTGCAAATTCCAGATCATCTTCATTATCAGGATAATTGTAATCGCCACTTTCTTGCTTCTTATCGTTGTCACTAGTGATGGCAAGGTTATCATGAATTGTTTCCTCATTTTTTTTTTGACATAATAAGTTGAGATCACAGTCATCTCCATTAATATCATTATGATCATCACGACCTCTCCTGTAAGTTTGGTGGAGGGAGTTCTATATAGCATTAATAGTGGCTTTAGTCGGGATCAGGTCAATTTTATATCTCTAATGTGAAAATTATTCACTCTTCTCGAATACATGTGGAAGCCTACTGGCACATACTACTGTTATTATTATATTTCATTTCATAAACCTGTGCATTTGGGTAGGAGAAACTGGAGCTATTACCATGGCTATTATTGAATCTCGTAATGGCGTTTATAGAAAGTTCCTTATAGAAAGTGTTTTCTATAATTATTGTGGCATAAAGAGAGTGAAATACAGTGTAGGTGGTCTCTGCCGGGATGGTGTTTGGTGTCGCATTGAGCGCAGTATCAACTGTGGCAGGTAATTCTGTGTACGTCACGGAGCGAGACAGACCAGAGAAGCGTGTGACACATTTCGGGAACATGTTTCGGAAGTCTCGGTCCCTCACCTCACCCTGTTATTTAGTCTCTGTTGCCTTCTTCTCTTTCTCCTGCCTTGGCTTCATTTAGACTGATTTACAAAGGGAATTCCCCTCATGCCTGAGAATCTTCAACACTGCAAAGTTCTCTAACCAAGTTGTTAAAGGCCCTCTTGATTTTGGTAGACTGCAAAAATGAGAGAATTTCACAGCTTTGAAAACATAATCAGCAAAGTCGTGTGTGAAGTACTGTATTTCTTTTAATCACGCAGAAACAATAAATCAAATCAAGTTAAATCAAATAAATATAACTATTTCTCACTCTCATAAGCCTTTGAACATAACTATTTTGACTTTGAAATACTAATAAAGAATAATTCTTATATGTCTGTACAGCTCTCTAGGCATTCCTTGCGTGTTAGCATTAATTGAACTCTGACATAGAAATGAAAAAAAATGGTATTTTGAAGCATTGTCAAGAGTTCGAAATTTGACCTGTACTGCAATATTTGTCGCATTGATGTGTACCCACAACCGCAATTTATTACATCCTAGTCATACAAGGTGATTTATTAAAGTGCCTTCTTATATCTGTTGCCCTGATTTCAACATCTGTAGTTTGGTATGTCTGTCAGTGTGTTTGTGTGTGTGTGTGTGTGTGTGTGTGTGTGTGTGTGTGTGTGCGTGTGTGTGTGTTTGGTTGATTTTTTTTGTTGTTGTTACATTCTTTTTATATGAATGGAAGGAGTCCACTAGATAAAACCTTTTGCTGCACGACCACAAACTTGACCACTAAATCTTTGTCACCAGTTTACGTTCTCATTTTGTAACAAATCTTGACCAGATTTTTTTTTTCCCCGTGTTTATAATCGCAGGACACCAACACTTTCTCGATCTTTCTTCACATTTTTACCCATAAAAAAAAAAACAAATTTCCAGACGACTGAAGTGTTTGTCGAGTGTCGATAGAAATACCATCATCGATGCGACTTGTTGATTACTATCTCTACCCTTTACAAACAGCGGCATCAAGAGAAACCCATTTTGTGCGGACACAACATTTGTTTTGACCTGTTTTTCTACCTTGAACCGAATTTCAAATTATCGGACTGGCGTCTCGCCGGCCTCTGATTTCCTAGTGCAATGTTTATTCATTTGGTTTACCATTTTTGCGATTATTCATGATTCAAAAATTACCCAGTAGTGAGAGACGAAGCATGAAAACAACGTAGAGCAACCAGTACTGCAGTAAGAGCACAGCAATAAACATCACAATCCGAATAACGTCTACACGATGTCTGAAATAAAGTGCATCTTTCCATTTTTGAAAGACTGATTAATGGTCTGACATTTTGTATAATGGACAGACGTTCCTCATTAATGGTACACTGTATGACACACCCTCTTAAACGGTGATGTTTTATTGGAAATTGTTTACTAACTACTTCGTAGGAATGGAAGAGACATGGAAATGAAGGCCTAGTCGATTTTGATATTTAAGTTTATCAGTTGGTAATGATGGTGGAAAACGTTATTCTTGCTCCAGATTTGACTTTACCATAATTGTATCTACAATCACATAATAACGTATGATGAAATGATTGTGAGAACTGTAGGTTGGTTGCAATGACGTCACAGATTATTATGCAGGTTATCCGAGACACACTGATCTTTTCTTCGTATTCGAGTAAGCTGTAGACAATCAAACTACGAACTGCAGACTATCATCTTTTTTCTCCACAGAGTGTTACCTCACTTTACACACTGTATCGGGCCTCGCTTTACACACTGTATCGCTTTACGTGCCGTATCGCTTCACATTAAACCCTCTTGAAGCTACAGGGATGAGCACTGTGTACCCGGAAGCGCTGTGTTTAAGAAAGAGAGAGAACAAAAAGTCACATCCAGTTATGTAAGAGTCTGTATAATGCATGTAAGTGGTGTATCTCAACACCATCATACACACCCATGTCTTGCATTTCCACCGGAAGCACACACAAACAAAGAAAAATCTCAACAACAAAAAAACACACACACACACACACACACACACACATAGGTAGGCCGGATCACTATGCGTGCACGATGAGATTCCATTACAATCAACAGAATCCACCGCGAAAACGACTCATTTTCCCCTTCAGACCTCATGCATGGAAATCGGCTCATCGTAAAAATATTCTTCATCCCTCCCACCTTTCTCCATCTCCCTGCGCTCCCTCTCTCTCTCTCTCTCTCTCTCTCTCTCTCTCTTGTCTTCTCTCTGTGTCTATCTCAGTCTATTTACTTTGCTATCTCTCTCTCTCTCTCTCTCTCTCTCTCTCTCGCGATACGGTATATATGCATATATCCTCTTCTTTATCTATCTTTCATCTATTCCGCCTTCACCTTTTATGTTTGTTTACATTATGTCCAGATGCGTAACTCGTTCTTGAGTGTTTATTCCGTTCACTTCGGATTTGAACCTACCAAGTTTTAAGGTGTCATAGATTCTTCGATATGGCTAGTTTTGATGTTATGAAAGTGACAAACGAGCCGTAATGAACAAACAGCGTATAGGAAGTATTGGAAAAGAGGTCTACAATAGTTGTGGTTTTTATGAATTCGTCAGTTCAGACACTGTCAGATAAGCAAAATACGTAAGGGTTTGTCCATAGATACCATGATACCATGATACTTTATAAATCCGTGTGTCTATGTGTCACAGTGCGTATGTATGTTGGCTTGTCTGCTAAGAGAAATGCCTCAAATTTGCGTCATAAATTGAATGGTATTGAATTGAACTGAATTGAAATGTTTGACACCGATTGAAGTGCTCCTCTATACTTTCCCGGAAGCAAGCTAATAAAATACATACATCACTTTTGGATTTGCCGGTCAGAGTGCGATAGCACAATTACCACCACACTGAATTCACGAATATTACCGGGAAATGTTCGACGAACCCTTCGGAAGGATGATTTTCACAAGGAGCGCCTGAGGCGATCGGGAAATTCGAATTCCTCATATCGGCCGCGTGTCCTTATAGATGTGTCGTGTCGGACGCTACGCCGCTGTGATATTCGCAGATATAGGATACAATGAATATAATTATGAATCATGCTCGACATGATTAATCCGCTCTGTTGTGGCGTGAAATTGTTTTCAATGATTAATGTGACAACAATAATATTTTCATGTAAATCCCTTAAGACTTTAAGACGTAACTTTCCGTAGCAGCAACACACTCTAACAATCTACATGATATGGAACTATTGAAGTATTAAAAAAAATGGGCTTGACTTGACCAAGAGCATTAACGAATATCTAGTTAAGTCCAAGATCTTGAAAACTGTGAAATAAAAAAAAAAAATACTACATCTACCATCGCCCTATTTTAATGTATGCAGAGTATTTTTGTAAGTGTGGTAAGGAAATTACCGTATAAAGTATCGACATATTTTAATATGTCTTTCTCAAAGTTCCGACTTGCTTCAAGGCAATTAAGATTATTATTAATCATCGGCAAGCAGTGTGCTTGAGGCTTACCATTTTGTAAGCGATATGAATTCGAATCTATTTTCATTTGAAATGAAAAAGTTAAAAAATAAGTACGCTGGGCAAAAATGATATATCGAGAAAGGAAAGCGGATCGAGCTGGATGTTGGCCCGCGAGAAAGAAAGAAGGGAAACAAAACGGAGAGGGGGCTTACTGAGGGGACCCGCCCAGCGGTGGATGTGATGATGATCTGATCTGTCGGAATTAGCGAACAGAAAAGCAAATTTGTCGAGATAGCTGCGGGTAGCGCGGGCCGTCGAAACGATAGCGATACGGAGAGGACTTTTGATTACTATCATTATATTATCATTGTCGGTCCCTGCGTCTCGTCGGCAATGATTGCATTTCTGTGAGCGCGTCGGATTCGTTCTTGTGTCGCGGACGGGGGGCGGGGGGGGGGGGGGTGGAGGAATGAGGGGTGCAGCTATTATTCTGAACGATGAATTGCTTTTAGGCACTTCCGAGTAAACTTGGAGTGTTGTCCAAACTGGGAGGGGAGAAGGGGTATGAGGGTGTGAGCTCATATTTCAGATCTGAATACACTTTGAGTAGAAGCCGCCCGGCAATTTTTTTTATTTATTTTTTTTTTTTTACGAAGAAGCTGAGCGGCGTAATAATCTCAAACAGAGTCATGTCCGTATTCATTCATACCAATTTCTGTAAGAAAATATTCCAAATTTGGTGTACTTTTGGTTCTTCATTTTTTCTGCCCCTCTCACTCTCTCTCTCTCACTCTGCATTTCTCTTTTCTGTTCTGATTCCCCTTTCTCCCGAACTCGAACTCGAACTCTCTCTCTCTTTCTTTCTCTCTGCTTGTGATCGGTAATGACTGTCTTATATTCATCATATCAAATGTTGACGTTGTCAACCATGATGATCATATTCCAATGACGCAGTATCCGTAATTGGCAGATCAAACTGTTATACGGTTAAACCAGTTCAGATGAAAACACTTCCATAGCTTACTTGTATTTTCATCGGGATCATACAAGAAATCTGGCTGTCCCCTTTGGGTATATCGGTTTGATCTCTAGTACACGTTCTTTTTCTTTTTCTGTATTGTCAATGACCCAAATAAGAGAGATCATTGGTGGTTGAATGGGCAGGTCCTAGTGAGATTGGCATGATTTTTATACAATATGAACGGCCCTGCTTTCAGTATCGGAGTTTCTTTATAAAGACATTCGGGTGGGTGATATTGAAATGATTGGTGACTTTGTTAATTTCTATGCCTCTAACTCACACTACTCCGTAATTGTGAACAAAACTAAAACACACAGACATACATGAACTAACTATACCAAACAAAAAAGAGAAAACATTTGAAACAATTAGTGATCATTTTTCTCCTAATTTAGCTAAATGGAAGTCGAAAACATGTTATTTAATTTAGTTAATTATCAGTCACATCTTAAATGAAAAGGTAATATATCTATCTGTCTATGGTATTCATTTGCTTCAATGAAAAGGAAGCGATTATCCGATCACTTCGATTTCTGATCAATCCGATTATCCGAATCAATTATGAAGGTATCAATGATGGCATGTTCTAAATTTTCATACCTCCACTCTAGGAAATTTTCAAATTATTCAGTATCTACATTTATCTCAGTTCTGTTTTTTTTTTTATGATAACAATAACTATCCCTCAATTCAATCTGTTTCAGCTTCAGTTTGTTTTGAAATATGCACTTGTACAACTTAGAAACTTGGTAAAGCAGCGGCGATTCAATTGATTTCGTTTTCAGCTTCAACTTGTACAGTTTTCAAGTCGAAAGCATCATTTTGGAAACATTTGAGTGATGGACAATGCCAAAAGTTAATCCGATTTCTACTAAATGGTCCCATACTTTCTTGGGCAAAATTTTAATAAATATTACTGTAATCAAATTAGAAATTAAACAGACGCATTTTGTTGGTATCTCATGCTATCTTCAGCTAAACATTATAGTATACTGTTATATTCTTAACACCCGTCACACATTGCCAATATCTGCCTGATTTAGTTTGATTAGTTGTGTTTTTAGTGATGTCGGAGGAAACATTAATTACCCATCTGGTCATTAATACCTCTCAGGACCCTTGGGGTATGGGACCAGCAGGTGTTATTTTCACTATACGAGCACGCAGCCATGTGGCTCGCGTTTGACTAATTAAACATCATCTGCTTCATGATTATGCTTGCTTTATTGTTTGATATCTGCGTCTACTGTCCCTCAATTTACGTAACACACACAAAATTCCAACTGCCAATTAAGACGATGCACTACACTCAAGTGGCATTTGTTCTCCTAATCAAGAGTATACTATTTCACAACCTATATCTAACTGGAACTAAACAAAATTTATTTAACATGCGGTGATATGACTTAGTTAGAATATTCAGTTACATCAAAATGACAGATATTTGGTATGTCATAAAGGCCAAGGGAAAAACACTCTATCATCGGTTAAAGTTTAATGCAAACTAAAGGATCATGAGATTACTAGAGAGATTAAAATGACGTAACCACTGAAATCTGATTATTTGACAACATATTGAACAATGATGATGAGGAGCTCTAGAAGAAGACTAGTCAGGAGAAGTGGTAGGAGGAGGAGATATGGAGGAGAAGGATGTGGAGAAAAAAGGGAAGGAGGGGAAAAAGAGGGCAGGAGGTGGGGAAGAAGAGGATGGAAAGGAGGAGAAGGAAGAGGAAAAAGGAGATGTTGGAGGAGGTGGTGGTGGTAGAAGATGAGATAAGGGCGAAGAGATTGTGAAGGAGGAAGACAGGGAGGAGAAATGGAGGGGGACGCGAGAGGAGGCGAAGCTGGAGGAGGAGGAGGAGGAGAAGAAGAAAGGAGAAGGTGGAGGAGGAGGTGATGGTGGTGGTGGTAGAAGGTGAGATAAGGATATTGGGAAGGAAGAAGAGAGGGAGGAGAAATAGAGGGGGACGTTGGAGGAGGCGAAGCAGGAGGAGGAGGTGGTATTGGAGATGGAGGAAGAGGATGGAAGAAGAAGTGAAAGGAGAAGGTGGTGGAGGAGGAGGTGATGGAGAAAAGGGACAGATAAGGAGGGAGTGGGGTGGAGGGAGAGGTGGTAGAAGCAGACGACAGGGGGAGGAGGAGAAGGAGAGGAAGGATGAAGACTTGGAAGAGGAAGAAAAAGAAGTGGAGAAAAAGGATGAGAAGGCAGGGCGGAGGATTTTAGGGAGGGGAGGGGAACATCGATCATGACTTGGTATCTCCTACACAGCTGTTCTGCGATCGAGTAACAAAGTTACAGAGAACATGAACTTTTGATGTCTCAACTTCACGAAACAACTAAGAACAAGACATAAACTGAATTCAACGTTTCTGCAAATTGTCAACCAAAATAAGGTGATGGAAGAATATAGAGATTTCTTGGAGAGATATAGGTGTGCTTGCACTATTTCTAATCAGGAAAATGAAACGCAGGTAAGCGGCGGAGAGGGCTTGTTTTGGCGAACACGGGCGGCCGTCTCAAACATGACCGCGGACGCTTAAACGTCGCAAAATCTTCCACGAGTGATTGGTATTCAATACTTTGTTTGCAAAAAGCCAAGTCGCTCCGTTTCCGCGCGCGCTGTTACCGATACGGCTTTGATTACGCTCAATCCATCTTAATTCGGCGGACTTTATTGGTTTCTCCTCAAAAGTTGCTTAGAGAGAGAGCGGACCTGGCTAAATCTTGAGGAATGTTTCGATGTTGAATTAGTGATGTCGGATCAGCGGTCATCAGTTCCAGCGCTCGGTCGCCGACTTTCGAGTGGGGTCACCAGAAACGACGTCCTTTTCTTTGTCATCTTAAACTACGACAATGATAAGGAACCTGTTGGAATACTTGTTGCTATTGTGTAATAGGTATTTGATGCAATGTACAGCGCTGAAAGGCATTTTAAGATTAAGGCTTGCAAATTCTGGACCTGCGAAAGCTTTCTGGCCTTGCTATATCACGTGTACTTACGTGTATGTCTGTTGTGTGCTAGTGTGCATTATGTCCATCTGTTTGTTTATAGTACAAATTGTATTTGAACAAAAAGAAGTTCGAGAAGTAGTGCAAACAAGCATTCTTTTTTACATTGGTGCTTTTGTTCGGAGAAAATTGAAATGTCATTTATGGGTCATGGTATCACAGTTGTACATTCAGGGGAGTGAAACTAAAAGTTTCCATGTTTATCGACCTCATTCGAGAGCTCATACTGTATCTAAGATATATCAATGAGTAAATGTACAATAGTAAACAGAAGAATTCAATATGAATATGTTTTATTGGTATGACAAATTGGTGCTGTCGTTGTTATGTTTCCAGTGTTCCACGTCTTACAAGCTTAGCTTTTTAGTGGAACACTGTTTTCCATCGTTATGATTATTTACTTTTTTTGTTGCCATGACAAAGTGCATTGTTTCTTTTTTTAGGGCATCATTCGTGCATATACTTTATACTTATTGTATTTGAAAAAAAAAACGCCCATATCAGACAAATGAAAGACAAATCGACAACTTGTACCGCTTTGGATCATGTTCTCTTTTTCTTTTCTTTTTTTGATGATGGAAATAAATAAACTATTGAATTGAATTGAATTGGACTGAATTGAATTGAATTGAATTGAATTGAATTGAATTGAATTGAATTGAATTGAACTGAATTTAATTGAATTTAATTGAATTGAATAAAAAGACGAGATAGTTTATACCTGTTAGTGTCCCACATGGAGTTTAGTGTAAGGTTCAACATGGCGTGTATGTGTCACGGGTGGTAGGACACAGTGCTTTTGAATTACTGATCTCCCATCGGATCATATTATCACTGTTTCAATGAAATTGATTCGACTTATTTCTCCAAACTGGTGCAAAAGTCAGGAATGGTTCTTTTGTCCATTTTTTTTTTTTTTTTTGCAGGAGGGAAACAATTTAGGCAATTGTTATCTATATTCTTACAACCCAAATAAGGAATGATTTTGCTGGTCATGAGCAGAAAGGATGTAAATCATTTCGATCTTGCCGTACAGTGAGAAATAATTCAACATTTTTCGGAGGGTAGGCACGGACAATGAGACCCCGAGTTGCTTAAATGCACGCGATACCATTCCCTCGTGCTCACGTACGGGGGCAAGAAACAGGTGGCATGCATTACCAAACATGATGGAGCCAATTCTATCATAGAGCGACGCTGACATATTTCTAGCGCTGTGCGTCGCTGCTTGTAAAGAAAGAGCAAAGCAACGGCGTCGTCCCATAATTATAATCGAGTAAAAGAATTGTACCCATGCGTGCCACAATAAGCCATTTCCCGCTCCTACCATGTCCATGGAAATAAATCATTAGCTGTAGAGACAGGTGTGTATGATAGAGTTTCAAATTGTCTGTATTCTATGGACAAATGGCTAGGCTTGGTTGTCACGATCTGAAAATTAACACGTAAAGATGGTCAGTGAGGATCTGTATTGACCCACAGGCCTGTTAAAGAAAGGGGTCGCCCTTTCAGTTTGTTCCCAGAAAGTATTGCGCTAAAAGAATCGGCATTGTAAAATGGAGTGCAAATGGTTAATGATTATTTGGCTCCTGATGGGGCACAAAAGACAGTTCGAGGTTCCAATTTGCGCATGAGCAGAAAAGGGTCTAAATACCAACATGGGACTTTGTTCGGGTTCAAATTCACTGAAAAAAAAAAACCCACGTATGGTGTAATGATTATTCAATTAATCTTTATCGATGGTACTTGCCAACACATCCACCTGACAACAGAAGCAGTATTTGGCAAAATCAACAGAAAAACATTGTTAATGCATTCAATACGAAACAATGTGGATGCTTTGCAAAGTGTTAACTGGTGGACCATTCTGATCACCTATAGGCTACGCTTCGTTCGTCCTTCGTTTGAGCATGACTGCTGAATTCCACAAGTTGTTACGTCGGGCAGGCTTATGCATTTTGTTGCTTTGAAAACAAGTGAAGTAGCAAACTGAATGAGAGGATCATTTGTACCCTTGTGCACATGGGCAACCTCCGAACGGGCCTATTTAAATGCCTAGACACCATTATAACCCGGTAAAGAGAAAAGTCACGCATAGATCGATAAACCTAAAGATATAAATGATGAGACGTCACGCAAGTGATTATCAGAAAAAAAAGACATTAAAATTGTCTTGATTTCCTGTCTCAATCTTATTTGTGTGTTTTTCCCTCTTTATGGCCCTACAAGAGAAAGCCACAGTGCACGGTCACATCACACAGTACCATGACTTTTGCAATATAGGACGGATATTTACAAAACTTAACAACTGAAGGCTCGACGTATCTTTGTAACTGATGCATATTCAGACACATACTCAGTCGCAGACCAATAAACACAAGTTCTAGAAAAAACCGAAGCAGCAATCAATACCATATTATTAGCCGTGAATTTTGTCTTGTCCTCCCAGAAATAATGTGCAGAACTCCATCTTTAGACTACACAGCGTCGTCTTAGCGTTCGCGTCGCAGATCTATTAAAAAGCTCGCAGAAATACTGTCGGAAAAGCTCAGTGCGTTAGGCTATAACGTCACTTAGGCATGTATTACATAGTAATTTTCAGGAATTCTGCATAAGAGGATATAAACATTAACATTGGAGTACTATTCTTGGGATGGTCGCTGAAATCATGCTTCCCAGTCGATAACATTAACAGCGCACAAGAGATGATTGGTCATATCTTGATCGATCCATTAAGAAATTATAAAAAAAAAGATGTCCAAGCATCTCCCTTCGGGCTTGCCCCCTTCATCATTTCTCTGGCCTGTCTACCCCTCCCCCCCCCCCCTTACTCCTTTCCCGCCGGTAACGCTGGAAACAAGATATGTGCCGCCAGGAGGTTCTTACCGGACTTCTGCCGCGTATGACTGAATCAACTCTACTGCATGTCACTTCAGCGTCGTGTTTCATTGTGACCGATTTTCTATGATTACCCTGCTGGTTGGCAGACTCGGAGCTCGACTGTTAGAACCATAAATGACGCGTCTTCATCTTCTTCTAGTATTACCCTGGCACTCCTAACCCCTCCTCTCACGGCCATACTGTGTTTGTATCGCGTTGAAGACCAGTACAGGGAAGGGACGGACATTTTCGCATGTTTGCATAGTACAACCGATCCGAGTTACTGTAATCTATACACTTCAGAAAAGGAAAACATAACTTTTTTTTTGCCTCTCGGCGGCCTTGCTTCGGTGTAACCGCCACAGAGAAAACGTGGACCTCCCTTCTCAGCCGGATCATGACACTAGATATTTAGTTCTTTCTATTCCTTGATATCACACTCAATTTGAATAATATTCATTGTAACATAGAGTAATAAAACGATTGTGGCATGAAGAGCTATTATTCTCTCTTGTAGTGTTCTTCCTTTCCCCTCGCTCCCTCTTCCCCTCTCCCTTTAAGTTTTCGTCTCTCTATACACCACTTTCATTTTACCCCCTCTCCTTCCCCCCATCCTCCATATCATCGCTTCAGGACATCCCGCCTACCTTGTATGCTTTCTGCTGCGGTCACTGTAATACAGCATGCATTGTTCCCTTTTCTCTGAAGACTAAGACTTCAGCAAGCTCCCCCGGTCCTTTTCTCTTCTCCTCTCTCCGTCTTCGCCCTGCAGAATTCCCCCACAATCCTACCTGACCATCTTGTGGCTACCTGGGATCGTGCTACGGCATGCATAGCCCGCTGAAGTGCCACATCAAACAAACACTACGCAAAAGTCTACACCTGGGGCTAAGCTTGGTGCCGAGCAGACGGACGCTGTACTCGGTGAGATTGTTAAGGCGCGAAAGATCTTTCTCGCCGCTTCTTGCGTTGTGGTTGTTTCACGTTGACTTAATTAGGCATGAAACGGGCAGAAAGCTATCGATCCACACCTATAGAGATGATTCTCAAGGACCCGCCAAAAAGGATCCCCCTCCCCCCCCCCCTCTCTCTCTCTGTCCATCTATTCCTTTTTTTTTTTCTAGTCCAGAATGAGGCACAAATACAAGGCGCCTGCATTTTAGCATGCTTGATGATTCAGATCTTTATACGAAAGAGATTCACATTTTTGTGCAACGGCGTCCACTGGTCAAACTGAGATAAGATCCTGCACAATGATGCAGAAGGCGAACAAATTGTAACGAAGTACGCTATTTTTCAATTCCCTTTGCATAGATAAGCAAAATAAAGTGAGAAAATTGATCTTTTTTAAGCACCAGATGCAGCAATATGATTTATATGTTCCTTTAACACTTGTTCTTTTTTTCTTTGTGATGATTCACCTGAAAGCCATAGTGTTTTCATATCTTCCGCAGATCATATCGCTGGTTAAAGCATGTGTTAAATACAAACGTATGTCTGTGTATGTAAATGTATGACGTACATAGAAGTGTACGTCTGTCCCCCCTCCCATCTCCATCCTCCACTTTATTCATCACCAAAATGCCTATTTCTGTAATCCCCATCAAAAATATAAATGTACCCCTTTTTTATTGATTACTTATGTTGATATTTCTTTATCTTCAAGTGCATTATGCTATTGATTATTTTGAGATGGGTAATGAATTATAATTTTTATGCACTATTATTGAGGATGGAGAAACAATAGAGTACTCGTATGTATAATATCTATCTCTGTCTACTATATATATATATATATTATATATGTATATAGTGAAAGAAATTAGACTTGAGGCTGACGTTGCACCCCCTCAAGTCGAATAATTCTTTCACTATATGCTACCCACAATGAGGCACCGCGTACGTTTGAGACAGGAACAATCTCTCGTACTATATATGTATATATAATATATATATATATATATATTGATAGAAAGGGAAATATAAGGTGAGAGAGAGAGAATGTAATGTAGCATTATTGATGTTGATACCAATTAAATAGATAACACAATCTCGATTTGTGATTGATTACAAAAATGCATGTTAGGTAATTCGTTTTCATTTTCTAGTTCCATTTTTATGTGCAGTGTTGTTTTTTTTTGTGTGTTTTTTTTTTGGCCGTCCTAAAACATAATCGCCAATGTGTCCTTTAAAGAGATCGTGCAGTTTTGATCGAGACCTAACTTCAGGTTTCTTTTTTTTTTCTTCTTCTTCTTCTTCTTCTTCGTTTTGGTGAGATAATGAGAATCCTCCCATGACGCGTCAAAGAGCATGCAATTCCAAGAGGAATTCAACGTTTATTTGAGGAAAATTGGTTTTGAAATACTAGTAGCTGAAATATCCAAAACATTACGATCTTAATAGAAGGTGGGACCCACCTTTCATTACAATCCCTTTGTTTTACTTTGTCTTTTGATATCTCAGTCATTTAAAATTTTTCATCAAATAAAATTTGAATTCTTCTCAGAATGTTATGCCCTGTACTATTTCAAGAGTGGTTTTTGGTATCTAACAAAAAGTTAAAAGCCCAATCCTCATCTCCACCAATGCTATACCATGCCTTAAAAATTATTCAGATTTTGATCAACCCGTCCCGTCAACAATAAAGTTTTCTCGTGTTGGAAGGAATGCAGAGAAAGATGTGATCAATCTCGTGGATTATGCAAAGGTTATGAAATGCATCCACTGCTTGAACCCTCATGGTACGAAACATCTAGAACATGACATGGTGTAAGCTGACTCAATATGGAGGAGTATTTAGGTGTAGGAATCTCTCTCGATCTGACTGTCACGATTGGCGTGTGGAATCTTGTTGGGCCCGTTAGTTTCGCTGGTAGAAATGGCGGATTCCCTTTCCGGATTCCGGTAAGCCAGTCCTGTGAAAGAAGAGGCACAAAGATTAATCTAATTAGTCGATGAAATTACCCCTACTGGTGAGGTGAGAGTGGAGCGACAGAAGTCTGGAGCAAATGAAATTGAATCCAGTGTCAGAGAGAGTGAGAGATATGGGGAGAGGGGGGGGGTGAGAAAGAATGAAGATCGGCGTGATCGAAGATGGTAAGAACGCATCATGGCTTTCATCAAAAACGGTCATTTATATTAATCGACAAAATGCAGCCATCTGCGTTGGTATGTGATCGCCGTGGGTTTGGAATACGCACCAAAATGTGTGCATGCACGAAATATCGGGCATGTCAGAAAACCACCTCCAAACCTTTACGTCTACCTCGGCCACTGACGCACAGGAGGAGGACGAGAAATATAGCAGAGGGAAAAGGTGATTTGAAGGCTGACTATAAGATATAGAAAGAGGAGACAGTGGCTTGAATAAAGTCACGAATTAATCCGATATGGACAAGATCCAGTAAACACGTGTGAGAAACGGTGGTCATGATTAAAACATCCCCGCGACGATTGCAGTTGACAACTGGCAAAAGCGCATTTACCTTTCAGAAGCCGATCCTTAGCAAAAGGAGAAAACTGGCAAACAATGAAAGAGGAATGAGCACACAGGGGAAGTGTGCCTAGATAAAAACTTGTCCTTTTTCATCTGATTCCCTCTTCCTCTACCAAACCAGATCGTTCTAGACTGAACATCTCATCTATTTTCCGCTTCGTTTTCCGTGTTTTGGAATTTCGATACTGATAATGCCCACCAACTTGTATTGTCACAACATAGAATTCGCTGCTTGCCCATAGCTGTCTGGTCTGTGTTCGAAGGTTGTCTTAATTTTCACATTAAAAACCAAGCATCATGGCATCCATCCCAGAAACAAAGACAAAGCTTTGATGCAATTATAGTCATTATGATATACTCACAGGAGCTATTTTCTTTGTTCATGTAGTTGTTGTTCTTTTTGTTCTTTTTGTTCTTGTTGATCTTGTTGTGGTTGTTCTTCTTCTTGTCGTCGTCGTTTTTGTTGTTGTTGATGTTGTTGTTGTTGTTGTTGTTGTTGTTGTTGTTGTTGTTGTTGTTGTTGTTGTTGTTTCTTCCATGGAAATTTCGTTCATCAATATATTCTCTCATGGTATACATGGCGACTGCTTTATCATTGACCATGACATAACTAAAACGGAATATTAACCAACGTGTTGAGGTTTGCAATGGTTTGCGTCAAAGAAGTGCCCATATCCCACATCTCCCTTTTCCGCCTTCATCTCCTATTACCTCCTGAACCCCTCCCCTACCCCATTCACCCCTCCCCTACCCCCTTCACCCCTCCCCTACCCCCTTCACCCCTCCCCTACCCCCTTCACCCATCCCCTACCCCCTTCACCCCTCCCCTACCCCATTCACCCCTCCCCTACCCCCTTCCCCCCTCCCCTACCCCATTCACCCCTCCCCTACCCGCTTTCACCCCTCCCCTACCCCCTTCACCCCTAGGAGTGCAGTACCGGGAAAGAATGTAGATTCTTCTGACCCCAAATGGCCGGAGGGTAGTCGGATATCAACAGTAGAAAAAAGAAGAAATCAGTAAAAATGGAACGAGGTAGATCAAATCTCTAACCTACATGTCATCAATCCCTTACCCCGTACGACCGGAAAACAATAGTGGGAAAATGGATCTATTTGAGACCCGAGATGAAGACTTAGAAGAGGGAAAAGTAGAGAATACCTGAACTACGCGACTAAACGGAAACAGACAGAGACAAAGAGTTTTACAGACAGAACAACAATAACAACAGCAAGGAGAGAAAGAGGATTAGTTAGGAATAATCAGAATCCATGCCGATGCATGTCAATCAGAGTGCTTATTTCCGGTCCCGATTTCGGGACAATTATCCACCCTGGGCGTGAATCAATAAGAGGGAAAGGCGGATCGACAGTGCACGTCCGATGAATCCTGGCGTACATCGTGACTACAGACCGCTGCCTCACATTTGTGAACCACTGGCAACAAAAAGACAAATACACGGAAAAGAATCTTACCTCTTGATGTCTACATGCCGCTTCACAGTTGCCGATGATTAGCAGATTCCGTTACAGGCAAGTTGTCAAGGGATACGATACGATACAATACGATACGATACAATACGATTACCAAGAGATCAACTCGCCACTCTCCCATTCCATAAAATGCAAACTAGTCAATCGTAATTTGAGCTGTCATGTAGGTCATTGCGTTTGTTATAAGTTTTATTATCTTTGATTACAGTACATCTTTCACACAGTGGCAAGTGAGCAAAATTCTATATTTGCAAGTTCTCTTCACCCTCTCTTTATCAAGTTAATCATTATTTTTTAATCTGTGTAACAGTAAAAACTAACAAAGTGCTTTTATATACATGGCGGCCTATATCTTTGTGTGTGACTACCGAGGATGCATTACTGTCAATGATCTCTTGCCTCACCGAAACGGTTAATTCAAACTTAAGATTATACTCAGCACTGCTTGAGCAGTGACTTCCTCGTTCAGAGATAGAAATGATTGGCCAATCCATATTGATATGATCGTGTCTGAGTTCCGCAAATTTATTATTCATTCACCGGCGAGAAAAGAAGCATAATATACTGTTCTATCAGATAGCATCTTTGGACTAAAATGCGTTTTCGAACACCTCAGCCTATGAATCTTGATATCGGTCTTCGGAACAAGATGATTACATTTCCACTTGTTTTTCAAAACGTTCTATTACAAATCTTGGCTTAAACCTGCTCTGGGGCTGAGTTTACAGCAGCACAGGTCATCGAATTTTGGGACGTCTAAGGACCAGCAGATAAAACGTGCTCGAGACAATATACAGAGGAGATGGAACCAAAGAAGATAAATGTAATGGAATGTTGGATAGGATATCGCCCCGACTCGACTCCTGGTAAGCTTTGAGACATTCTTTTCATTTCATTTCCTTTTCTCTTTATTCACTTGGTTATATAACTTACTATCCTTCCCTCCATGATTCATTTGTAGTCTTTTAACATATTTTATTCTCCCCTCCCCCTCTTTCCCTTTCTTCTCACCCTCATTTCCACGATTCTCACCTTCGTTAAATTATCTACCTATTTCTTCCCAGTCAAATATTTCTCTCATTGACTGCAGCTCCTGTCGTCTGCACATTTCTTTCCCGCCATTTCTGTGTCTTGTTGTCTCCTGTTTCCCGTCCTCTGAAATATAAGAGTCAATTCCCCCGGAGCGAAGATATTTCTTGAGAGGATAATTCATCTTTTCATTAGTACTGCTTTGATGAACAGGTCGAAGTTGTGTAATTGAGCCCCTGATCTTATGATTGAATGGTCGTTAATCGTTACAAGTCAATTATTGGGTTATTTTCTACACAGATGTAAATTATTCTGTGAATGAACGTTATTTGTTGTGTCGCTGTTACATACACTTGTTTGCCATTATTAGTAATGTCATTTTCCATCTTTTTTGTGCACAAAGGATTGTATAATTTATATGTTCATCTGTCCATCCATCTATCGACCTCTTTATTTCAGTCCCATAATTCGAACCATATATTTATATATCTATATATATATATATATATATATGTGAGTGTATGTGTGTGTGTGTGTGTGTGTGTGTGTGTGGGTGGGTGTGTGGGTGTGTGTATGGTACCCCACCCCATTTCTCTCTCTCCCTCTCTCTCTCCTCTGTCTAGGCGCAGACGTGACCATTCATATTTTGCCCGACATTTGTGTCTAGATCGTGTGAAATTCTAACTCGCCTCTGCACGAATGAACGATTCCAAACAGATAAGTTTATGACTATTTTTACAAGGAAGCAATTCCTCACTTGACCCCGCTATATAACGAACGTGATGGGTGCATAACGCATTAGTATTCATTAACACCATTTCCACACCTGTTTGATTTTAATCAATGCATAGAGCAAAGTATTAAAAGGTCCATGTCGCATCTGTGCTGGATTATTTTCCTTCTCCTCGATAGTACACTTTTGATAATAATCCTTTCTGTTATTCTTCTCCTGTTTCAAGTATCATAATAAAAAAGAAAAGATATGAAGCAGACATCCGTCGTTCATTGAAAATGTCGAAGTACATATTGGATGGCATTCTAACATCGATGACATGAAAACTGCTTAAAGAGGTTAGACATCGGTTGGATTCCTGTATTCTCATGTCACGATTTGTGTGTGTGTGTGTGTGTGTGTGTGTGTGTGTGTGTGAGTGTGTGTAAGTGTGTGTGTAAGTGTGCGTATGTGTGCGTGTGCGTGCGTGTGTGCAATTTCTGCGGTAAAGACGTGCAAGAAATTCAGTAGATCATCACCAACATGTCCATAACGGGGGCGTTCGATTTATTCCATTTGAATAGATGCTGGGGATTGAGGTGAGCACAGCTAGTACACTGTCTAGACATTGCCCGCTAGTCAGCATGATAAATCAAATCGTAGTTTAGTAGTGTGATTCTGTTGTTTCTGTTGGCCAAGGGACAAGTGGATTAGTGGGAAGATAAGAGAACGGTAAACTCTTTTGCAGTAACGGTCCAAAAAGCTACTTGACTGTGGCATTGCGTTTGATTTCACCTGTGACTCCTTTTTACCGGTTTTTGTTTTTGGGTTTGTTTTTTTCTTTACATATGGCATACCAATTCTAGTCAGAACTATGCGTTCTGTGCAAAGATTAGACGATAACAACAGTTATACCCCAAAATGTTTTTGTTTTCAATTACTATTTCCTTTGTTCAAAGATAACCAAGAAGTTGCATTGAACGAGTACAAACTATTGAAGTTACCGTAAAGGAGCGCCCATATTCTGCACAGACACGTTGCGTTGCCAAGGGAACGACCAAAGCGCGGATAACATTTACCGCATTGGGTAATCAACTTTGATTTTGTATTTGGAAAAATGAAGTTTGAACTCCTACATTTCACAGGATACTAGCAGGAGTTGTTTACTCTAAACAATATTACTCCGGCAAACATTTTTATCATAAAAACCTCTGTTGCTGCAACTGACTGCTAATATTGATGCCAATACTAATACTAATCCTTATACTAAAGTAATAGCAATACAACAACATTACTAATACAGATACTTTTACTAATACCAAAACTAATACTAATACTAATACTAATACTGATACTAATACTAATATTAATACTAATACTAATACTAATACTGATACTAATACTAATACTAATATTCATACTAATACTAATACTAATACCGTTACCAATACTAATACTAATTTTAATTCGAATGCTAATACTGATACTAATATTAATACTAATGCTAATACTAATATTAATACCGATACCAATACCAATACCAATACCAATACTAATATTAATACTAATAGTAATAGTAATACTAATACCAATACCAATACCAATACTAATATTAATACTAATAGTAATAGTAATACTAATACCAATACCAATACTAATACCAATACTAATACTAATACTAATACTAATACTAATACTAATACTAATATTAATACTGATACTAATACTAATACTAATACTAATACTAATACTAATATTAATACTGATACTAATACTAATACTAATACTAATACCAATTCTATTACCAGTACTAATACCAATACTAATACCAATACTAATACTAATATAAATACTAATACTAATACTTGTACTAGTACTGATACCAATACTAATACTAATAGCAATACTAATACTAATATCAATACCAATACTAATACCAATGCCAATACTAATACTAATACTAATACTAATACTAATACTAATACTAATACTAATACTAATACTAATACTAATACTAATACTAATACCAGTACTAATACTAATACCAATACCAATACTAATACCAATACTGATACTGATATAAATACTAATACCAATACTTCTACTAGTACTAATACCAATACTGATACTGATATAAATACTAATACTAATACTAATACTAATACTAATACTAATACTAAAACTGATACTAATACTAATACTAATACCAATACTATTACCAATACTAATACCAATACTAATACAAATACTAATACTAATATAAATACTAATACTAATACATGTACTAGTACTTAATACCAATACTAATACTAATACTTATACTAATACTAACACCAAAACTGATGGTAATACTAGTACTAATACATGTACTTATACTGATATTGCTATGTTACTACTAATGAACCACCACGAACGTCAATAAAAATACTTTGTCTTGTACTGATATTAAAACTGATACTGGTACTGGTATGATACTAAAACTAATGCTAATGTTTGTGCCTTTGATTCATTTGTACCCATATATTGATACTGATACTGAAACGCACTAACAAAATGCAAATTGTCTGATACAATACTCGTATTTGCGTGAAATGAAAATGTCATGAAGTTTTGGTTGAAATAGTCAATAACTTAATAGCAAATGCTACCCTTATGACCATGCAAGCTGCATTCACTAAAATGCAATGGCTGAAACTGATTGCATTTGATTTTATTAAACACACTCAGACACACACACAAACACACACACACACACACATAGAATGTAGTTAAGATTTGTACCCCAGTCAGTAGACACGTGTCAAAAGATGAAATCATGACCTCATTTTACAGAACGTCCCCTCTGTCGTAAAAAAAAAAAAAAAAAAATGTTTAACAAATTGTAATTCCTCTCTCTATGTTCGATTTTATTGAAGCCTCTGTTTTTCTCTAATGCTCTTTTTTATGATTTATATGCTTTATCTTTCAAAGTGAACTTGAACATGAGATTTTTTTAGTTAATGCTAATCCTAAAGGGACAACAAAAGCTGTTGTTGATATTACTTCGACATGTTTGAAAACTACGTTATTGTATGTGCTAGAATCAACACCTGTACTAAGCCACTCTTGCTACAACCGTTAAGGCTTCATCGCACGACGAAGCGATGGCTTGCGATGCGACTCTATGCAACGTGCAGATAAGAACCCTGGATTGTCCTTGTTCCCCCTTGGAGGGTTACCCTCGAACTCCGTGGCGCCACGACGGCGGAGGTGAGGTGTTCATCGCCCGTCTATCAGCGTGCTCTAATTCATTTCGCTAAAGGAGATAGCATCCCGTCAAAACACGGTGCGTACGATCCAGCCTGCGTGTGTATGTACGCATATCATGTGTGTGTGTGTGTGTGTGTGTGTGTGTGTGTGCGTGTGTGTGTAAGAGAGAGAGAGCTAAATAGCGAGGGCGAGTTACTCCTATAAGTTTCGCAGGATTCAAACTATATCCCCCAGACCCGAGAAACATTGTCGAAAAGTCATGAAATCGTGACAAAATTCGCCGTGACATAGACTTAACATTATATGAGATTACTTTCAAACTGATGTCAATCAAATACAAGTGTCAAGAGATTGTTAAACATGATTGACTCAAACACGGAACTCAATAACTCTCCCCCCCCCCCCCCCATTGAAATCTGATATTGTTCACTTGTACACAGGGCCTGGCATATTACGTAATCGGTAAAAATTGACTAATTAGAGCGTAGTCTTATCCCGTATGAGTTAATTATCTCACGGCGTGAAATAGGAGAACGAAAGAGCCACGAACCATGGCAAGAAGTAATAATCAGTGTCATGGAACGGTAAGATTCGGCAAAGAAAGCTGACAGGAGTGTGAAAAAAAAAAAAAAAAACTATGCTGGCTCATTGACCGGGTGTTGTAAACTTCATACTAACACATCGCGCACTGGTGAAACTTATTAAAATCCATTTAGTCCCTCAAGTCCAGAATTTTCTTGTTCACTGTACCTTGCTTGTTGACGTGTGTGTGTGTGTGTGTGTGTGTGTGTGTGTTTGCTTGTTCTGCATTTGTTTTGCTTTCATCACTTTGATTACATCGTCAGTCTTGTTTTCTGCACTCTTGCAGAAATAATTATAATCATTATGACAACTCAAAAACGCTCTCTTCAAAACATAAATAAGAGTATTAAAGCAGTACTAAAGTACTCTACAAACACAAATTGGTACACGTTAACTAGTTTCACAATGATTATATCACTTATGTATATTTTAGAAGAAACAGGTGCAATATTCTATGTCATGTATGTGTTTCTCTAGATTGTGTGAAATGATTTCTGAGCTATTCATTTATATTTATCTTATGTGTGGGGTTTTTTGCGTTTTATTTTTTAACAATGTGTATTTCATGTTTGTGAAATCATGTATGCCACTGGAGTCTAGAAATAATGTTCATTTTATGGACTATAGATGAATGAAATGAAAAATGAAATGAAATGTTTTCATGCATACTGTGTTTGTTTTTCATCCACTGATATTTGCCATCACTGATGACGTCAAACCATGTTACTAGCTTACGTCATACATTGAATGGAGATCCATTTCAAATAGGATGGGACTTGCTCTCTGACGCAAGGGAGAGTTTAACGAATTGATATGAATATTTCACCGAATTTTGTAAACGTACAATCAATTGTATATTAACTTGCAATCCTATCTGGAATTCCGAATACTTAATACCATTCATCTCACCTCTCCCGCATACATCCAACCTCATAATAACCACAACACTTAGATAGTACCTTTTAAATAACCCAGTTACATGCATTACAATAGTGGCTGTATTGTCAAAGGAGTTAAAATCACCCATTCAACTTTTGTCCGTGATTTGGAAAGACATTTATCACTGTGTCCAAGGCCATAACTCTGCACACATTTTATTCAGAGCCCTTTTCTACAGTTCAATATAGAAATCGACAATGGTATCAATGCCTTCACTCGTAAGTCAGCAGGCTGTAAGTGGTATAAAGTCATAAGTCAGTATGGGAGTGTATTAACAGCAGTGATTTTCGTAAGTAACACTGTTGCTCGATATAATTTCATTTCTTTTTTCAGCCGTTCAATAAAACTGAAAAATACATCCATATATGCATACATACATGTACATTTATCAATTGACAATTGCAATTTTTCTCCAATCTTGACTTCGAAAGCACTAGACTAGGGTTTCAGGATAGAAAGAAAGTTCCCGTGGTAACTGTAACCCGTATACACGAAATCTGTCTAGATGATTCATATATGATTACGTATTTGTTTACCAAACTGCGGATATTTCTGCTTTATTGTGACATACTCTATAACAAAAAGAGAGACGTTGCAGAGACACCAGAATATTATTTCATCATGAATTTAGACTAGGCAATGTAAAAACTTCATCATTGTCTTAAATGACTATCTTACCTTCTGTAATAATACTTCATGATTAAGATTGACTCCAAAAATATTGTAAGAACATATCAGTGAAGTCTGAGTAAAATCGAACAATCCGTTCAAAACTAACGATATAAAAGTTTCGGTATCACCATCGTTGGATAAGAGCACTGTACAATTCATAATGTCACCGCAGGAAAACAGTTAAAAGAACATAATTCAACATATTTTTTCAGCATAATGAAAGAACACATGGTTTACCTGTTTTAGAAGGTAGAGGGAATGATATTACCTGGAACATGATATGTCGGTATAAACAAGCGAAAGCAGTGATGTGTTCTTTTCATCAAAATGAAATGTTATAGACAGTATAATTTAATGTACAATTTATGTACAAATTCGATAAAAAGTAACCAATTTCACGCGAATACCTTTTGGAAACTATCAATGATTTGAAGAAGTTTACGAGAAACTTTCATAAAGTTTATGAGTTTGTTTGTGACGGTTTTCTTTGATGAATGTTTAATTCGGGGGCAAAAGAGAAGTTTTTTTGTTATCTCTAAAAAAAAGTATCCTTACATCCAATCCTCATTGCAACACTTGGAACATATCTCGTATTGGATACAGTCATCAAAAATATACACACTCAAACCTGTTATAGCGGCCATCCCAAGGAGACAAAAGAGTGGCCGTTATAGACTGTCGGCCACTATAGACAGGTTCGTTAACATGTTTTTTCTCTCGGGGGAATTATTTCAGTGGCAGGTGACCGCTAAGGCAGGTTTGACTTCACGAAGTTGATAGCGTGGTACAATATCATGACGTAAACTTGATGTTCCGAAATTAAACTCTTAACTCCTCTAAATATATGCCTACATACCTATGCATGGTCCTAAGACAAGCTTGCAGCAATCGCTACTTGATTATAAAAGAATATAATATAATATAATAGTATAATATGATATAACATAATGTAATATGATATAATATCATATCATATCATATCATATCATATCATATCATATCATATCATATAACATAATATACATATGTATACAAAATACGTTTCAATGCCTTGCACTGTTTGGAACTGTAAGGTACGGGATTTGCATGGCCTTGTAGGATCAGTTCAAGGCATGTTCTCCTGGTAAAGAAAAGTTCAATAAGTGAAATATGATTTCATGCGTATCGAGCAATATTTTTGCTCTCATGGTGATGCATCCGAAGGCCAAACCAGACAATTTAGGTCCATGTCATTCCGAACGAGGACAATGGAATAGAGAGGGGGAAATAACAACAGGAAACGTGAGAGAGAACTCCCGTTGGGAGTCAAGACTTGATTAACCAATCAGTGCTCTGTATTAATGAATTCTGAGCATGCGCACTGGAAAGCGGATGGTTGTATCACTGCTATCAAGTACATGAGTAGGGGGATACTCCGAGATCATTCCTTGTGGCACGAGTGTCTTGCCCGTCTGCATGCCGGCGGAGGAGGTGGTTCAGCATTCCTTCTCCTAGTTATCTCACATAGACAAATGCACGTTTACACGCACGCCCTGCTTATCATCTCCCGCAAGTATTCATTGGCCGAGTGGAGGCGAAGTGAACTTAGTGAGAGCTGAGGAGGGGAGGCAAGCCATCTGCTTCCCGCCGAAGGGATCAGAAGGGACCGATTTCGGCGCTGGCGTCGTGCGATTTTTCTCAGAGTTGCGGTGAGAGGTTCGAGAGTGGTGTACGCACAGCGGACTTTGGGGAGCGCCAAACGCCTTTTTGCTGGCATATCTGACGGTTATGGAATGGTTTATATGGCAGGCGAACGGACCACATAAATGTTACTTTGAAGTGTTCTCCTCAACCTAGCGAAGCAAATCTTTGAGCTGAAGTGACGTATACCCGAAGTGTGGTGTGTGCAGTTGAAAATGTATCTTGCCGAAAGTATGACCTAAAATCAGGAGTTTGTTGCTGTCCGTCTTTGCTCTACCTTACGCCCTCGGGGATCACGATTATCTTTGAGCCAAGTTTGAGCCAAATGAAATATTTTTGCATCCCTGTACACGGTAAGCATTTCCACTATTCATTCGTCCATGTAAATGAAGCATGTTGTTAAGTATTAATACGCGGAGTGAGATAGAGGTGTTTTTCGACCCTTTTGCACTATCCTGTCATCTAATCAAAATTGGTAATGTTGACATCTTTTCATGCTAAAGGAAATATCAACAAAGATTGACCAGTTTATAATTTATATATTTCAAATTACTGTAGATCATTGGCTAAGTGTTACTATCCGACGTCAAAATTCCGCGGATCAAGCGCTCTACGCAGCGCTCTCCGGAGAACTCGCCAAGAGCTCCGGCCTATCGTTTCCCTCTGACTGTCGATAGACAGCATTAGTTTCTGCTGAGTAGTACCTATTGGTAGTAATGGGATCAAATGCGTGAGTCAGGGAAGACATCACTGTTAGCAAGTTGGCAAACACCGTCCAAGATCAGATAGGAGCTTACAACAGACAATTAGTGCGTTTGCACATCTTGCATACGCTTTGGACATTGCCTAGATTTTATCAGGAAAAGAGTATTTCATGAATGAAACCCAGTCTTGTTTGTTTCACGCAACATTGTATAACAGTCAGTAATGTATACGTACTCGAGAACACCAAGTTTCTGCTCTGTTTATAAACCTTGATTTTGTTTACACTTTCATAGTCCCGCAATCATCCAAACAGTACTCTACTCTCTTTCCTTTTCATTGACTTCTCTGAACAATTTTAACTTCGACATGTTCTTGTCATGCACAGTGCATTTTTATGTCCCAATTCATTTTATAAATCCTAACATTTCTCATGAAATGAGTGATTCAGGTTAAGTCGATTCTCACCATTTCTTATGGCATTTGGAGTGTCTGTTTGATCTTGTTTGTTTATTTGTTTGTTTGTTTTGCAAAGACGTCTTATTTTGTCAGGTGATTGTCTTCTGTCGACACTCGATGGTGTTACATAATTTAGTTCTCGATGTAAAGGGGTAAAAGCCCTTTTTAGCTAGCAACAAGAAAAATCGTTCAGTCCCAAGTGGCAGCTCATACCTGTTCATTCGATTCGTTGTCATCTCATGTTCTTACCTTTACACTAAATTCACTGAAGATATGAATCATTGTGATTATTAACAACGTTGTTAACTACTAAACATGGCCTGATGGTATGAAGAGGAGAACGCTACTGAGTGGGAACTGAAGGAGCAAAAGAAGCGGATGAATAATTTTGGAAGAATCCGAGGAATGAGTAGACTCATTCTGCACTTTTGAATGCCTACAGAGATTCTAAGATGGCGTCACTTTGGGAACCTCAACATCAAAATCTTGCTCATAAATGGGCATTTAGATTTTATGTATCAAGTTCTTTATTCATTATGAAGAACGAGCAACGTAACAGGAGTTTTGTAACGTTTTCTTAAGTACTCTGTCCTATCTCTCTGGAGGGATGCTTAACTACATATCTTTGCCCATCTTTGTAAAAACGTAAAATGTCATTTGACTAAATTTTCAATTCCATCCTTGAAAGTGACGTTTCTGTCTACTTCTGATTACGAAAGACATTTTGCAGAGTTTGTAGAAGGCCTGGATTATATCAGTTTCTATACTGATACACAATAAAGCTGTTTTGCTATTTTCCGTATTTGACTACTTTTTTATGTTCTATTACTTTCTACATTCAAATGCAGTACAACCTTCTGCAATCTTCGTCATAAATGGAATTGCAACTTGTTTCAATATGACATTAATTGAGCTGTACTAATACAATATACAGAAACCACAAATAGTTTAAAATAACAATCAAAGTGATGTTTTATTGTAGCCTCAATTCTATAAAGGTAGACGACCTACATGTACTTTCCGCTCTCATGCATCCCCATATGAGTGAACCTTGATCAGTAAGCTATAACGTGATAGCAAAGTTCATTGCTGGACGTCTAAGACTTAGAGTCCAAAGTCTTGAGAGCCAAGGGGGATGGGATGCCTTTGATCATATCATTCAGTGATGCCGCCCCTCCCACCCCCCCCCCCCCATCCTCTTTCCCGATTCTTGGCTGTTTCTCATATTATGAGGGTATCTGATGGAGATTAGGCCCGAAAATGCCCCACGATCACATTGCTGCAATCCGATGATTGTGCGTATTGCCAGGTACTTCACTTCCTCATCCACCTCAATATGAACATCAGAGGACGCGAGATTGGGTCTGTAGTCCTCTCCTCCTCCTCTTCTTCCTCGGCCTCCTCCTTTCGCCACTCCCTTATTCGGCCTTGATGTCTTCTATTTACTCTTCTTCTTCGCCTTCTTTCCTTCAGGGCAACATATTGACTGAGCGTTGGTTTCAGGATGCAAAGTCTCTTGATCCTACTTACATCTTTTGTACAACAGTCGCTGGTCAACCACCGTTTGTGTTTCAACGTGACGATCATGCAAAGATTTGACTTTCTCTTGTGTATCTTGCTGGAAAATTAAGAGGTTTCTCCTTTCTCCTTCCAGAAATATTTGTAGAATATTGCTTATAAAAACAACCATGAATACAGTCATACTTTCAATATAAGCGTATTTTCATCACCCATACAAGGAAATAACGTAACAAAATATTTAGGTTAACCCTGCATGTCATCTGAAACAAAACAAAAAAGTCACACAAACAAGAGCATATAATATATTCACTGTATATTTATCATTTTGTGAAAGTGCGCGGACTTACAACAGCGATAAGCTTTATGATCCTGCACATTCACGTTACAAGACCAAAATACCTTTGACAATTACTATCTACCATTACATCTCTGCTAGATGGGTAAGGTCAAGAGACTTCTTTTAAATTTGCCCAACATCGACAACCTATCTAAACTGTCTTGATATACCTTCTAAAAGTAACTTGCTTCATGTACATAGCAGATGTCACTTATAGAAACAAAACTTTGTCCTATCAATAAAAAGTAAGCTTTTGACATTTAAATATAAGCCGTTCGTGGCGTCGTCGCGTGATGTATACCTGTTTCCCGAGAAAGAAATTTGTCGGCGAACTCATACAACTTATATTTCCGATAACGCAATGAAAACAGTAAGATGGTAATATCGAACAAAGCTAGATGATGACTAAAGTTAAATTATCAGTGTCAATTCTGGCGATAGTGAGCATAATAATAGTAGTTGTGTGGGACCGAGGAATAGGAAAGGAAGAGGGAACAGAAAATCGGGAGGAAAAAAAGAAAGAAAAATAAGAACACATAGTAAAAGACGAAATAGAAGGAGGCAAACAAGATCAAGAACAAGACGAAGAAGATGAGAAAGAGGAGAAGCGGAGGACAAGAATTAGGAGGAACAATTTATGATTTTCGCAGACGTTGATCGATTTAAGATTACGACATTGTTTTTAGCACTGCTGTCATAGCGGAACTCGGTGGCGGATGTGTTCCACATCGCACTACAATATTTTTATAGTTGCGATGTTGTTTATACCTACAGCTTAGCGATGGGTCACTTCGGTTCAGTATTGTATCGAATGGAATTAAAATCCTATTACTTTGCAAGAGGCGATAAAAGTCAAACATGGTGTCATAAACGTCACATCGGACAAATAGAATATTAAACGGAAAGGATTTTCAAAGAATTCCCACTGTAATGGTTTCATAGCGTCTTGTCACAACAAATATTGATTCCCAGAACATAAAATATCACTCTTGGCAACTTTTTATATCCCTCTCGCACTGATCGTAAGGAGGAGGCGATGAAAGATTGGTTGATACAGCAATAACACTAAACCATATGGTCACTTCTTAGTTTATTCCGTTAACAATCAACCTAATACGTACAAAAAAACTTTTCGGAGATAAATCATCAAGACCTGAAGTTTAAGTACAGCCAGACCTCCTAAATTCCTCACAAGAATCAAAGCGATTTTATTTTATCGTGCAAATCATCTTGTCTGAAACAGTGTTAAAAGGAAGCGAATGGGTTTCATACTTGTTCTACCGAAGTCGAAGATTAACGACAAGACAACAGCTTTAAGACGAATGTTCAGAAATATAAATGGAAGGAGAGAAGCTACAAACACGTGACTTACTCTCAAATAGAGAGTTATAGGGCAAGGCAGATTTGGTCTCTAGATCAGGAAGATGACAGTTGTTTTCTCTGCATCCTTATACTACGAGAGCCCTGGGCAAGTCTACCTTACTATTAATGTTTGTTTGCGAAATTCGTTTGCTTTGGTCCCTTGATATTATACGTTGCTTCAGAGATTGTCGTTCATATTATCATCATTGTCGTATAGCTATCGTGAATTTATCCATAAACATGTCATTGTGTCAGCTCGCTACTTTGATATGTAGACTGTTGCCGCAAGAAGCGACAAATTGGTGTGAATCAGGGTTTAGGATTACCACAGTTTTCCAGGCGTGAATCAACCTGAGTGTAACACGCAAACCCGAATTAACTCGATAAACAAACCGGCAGGTGACATTTGCATTTGCTATATTGTACAGGCTTTTAGGAATTGACATTTTGTGAGTAATTTTCTACAAGTAAAATGTGTATGATATCTTGATGCTTTTAGAAGAGTCTGATTCTGATTACCCTGTCAACTGAACGAAGTTTTCAATGAGAATCATTGAAAAGGTGTTTTCAACTGACCTCGTGTTGAACTCACTACTGGTCCAAATAAATCAGTAGAATCGGGTGTTATATTCGAGCCGTAGGGCAGAAAGTAAAGAAAAGAAGTAATAAGAAGTAAAGACATATAAAATAAGCAGAAAGTTCAAGTCAGGTCCATCTCATTCGCCTCAGCCTATAACTTCCTCGGGGGTCCGTTGATGATGTAATGATATTTTTTAGCTTACCTTCAGATGATCGGAAGGATTCAACTCCAAGAGTAGAATGGAAAGAATTATACATCGTGACATAATCACACTTACAGCCCTACCACCGCTGGCAGACTTTCTTAACTTAAACTAGGCTTTCATAACTACTTTTTATTTCACACTAAATTGCTAAGATTAACAAAGCACCTCCCCCCCCCCCAAAAAAAAAAAAAATACAAACAATGACACGTGTGATTTCTCTTCTATATTTGTGTGTGTGTGTATTTTTTTAAAACACAGACAAATCTTAAATGTATTTATTTCATTCGACGTTGTAGGCAGAGATCTTCTGTATTTCTATCTGAGGTTTTTCCCAGTATTTTTCATATTTCTGTTTGTGTGTTTTGTATCTATTTCCCTGTTGTTGTTTTCTTTCCTTTTTAAGTCCAGTTTTCTTTCAACATATCTCATATTGTGTTCCATGCAAATTCAAAAAGGATATCAAGTAATGAACACACACACACAAACACACACACACATCACCGTATTTTTTTTTTTTTTTTTTTTTTTTTTGATTGAATGTTGTGCAGTGGAACAGATGATAAGGAGCTATCATGGTAGCATTCTGGGATAAACTTTTTTTCCGGCCTCATTTCAGTGAGGACAGTAGGGGCCAAAAAAAAAAAGTACTTTGTAGCTGGTTAGGTACTGCTTGCTTAATTTTGTATCTTTTTTTCACAGCCAGACAAAAGGAAAACATAAGACATTTTAAAATGTAAAGTATACTACAGTATTTGAATATATTATGATTCTAAACTCATCACATTGTTTACAGTCAGAAACCTATACTCCAGCTGTAATTCATCATTATCCATTCTAATTCATCAATTTAATTGTAATTAACTAGTTGTAGTTCATCATTATTAATTCTATTTCATTGATTTAATTATTGGCATTACATTCAATTGATTTTACATCAACTAGTCTATTTTCAGAATGACTATGGAATTATAATAATTTAGCAGATCCCATACGATCTGCTAACTACTAGTTATAGGAAAGGGCAGATTCCTATAAAATGTTTATTTTTTTTTTATTGTGCCGATAGTGAAGGACTGAAATAGAAAGTGAAATGCACCCGAATGTACCTCATGTTAAAGAGTGGGAATTTTATCTACTGTAGTGTTGAAAACAAGACAGTGTTTGATAGATTCGATTAGGAGAAAGGCATTCAACACCATATCAAGATTGGATGCAATGAAGCGTGAAAGATAGCACATCGTCTTGTTTCATCGTTAACTTCTCTCCCATCCTCCCTCCCTCTCTCCCTCTATCTCTCTCTCTCTCTCTCTCTCTCTCTCTCTCTCTCTCTCCTCTGTATATCTCTCCACCCTCCCTCTCTCTTTTTTCTATCTATCTATCTATCTATCTCCCCATTTCTCTTTCACTGTGGATCGGAATAATATCTTCGACATCGTTATCACTCTGCCTTGAATTCCATTGCTCTCGAATCACCTTTTTTTTTTTTTCTTCTTTTTTTTGCTGGTCATTTTCTTGTATCCTGACGTACCTTAATGTCGTTTCATTTCCAAGCATGTTGTTTTCGTTGTTGTTGTTGTTGTTGTTGTTGTTCTTGTTCTTGTTCTTGTTCTTGTTCTTGTTCTTGTTCTTGTTCTTGTTCTTGCTGTAATTTTGTGCTGTTCTTGTTGTTGATGATGATATTGCTGCTGCTACTGCTGCTGTTGTTGTGGGGTTTTTTTTGTACTGCTGTTTCAAATAGTTTACAACCATTTTGTCAAACGGAGATTCCCCTCCTCCGGCCATCAATATTGCAAGTGCCGTTGCTCTATAGTTGAAGATGAAGTGTGTTTGGTTTTTAGGGCGTGGCACTTCCTTCGCGCGGAGAGCCACTTATTTTGCGGACTCCTTTGTCATAAATATTGCCTACTTGCGCTAAGAGACTTCTACTCTTGCTATTCGGGAGACGCATGTGAGAACGTGCTGTATCTTTAGTGGGTTGTGTTCATTGATGCTGACAGGATATCTTACAGAGCGCAGTAATGACTTGTGTTTATTTTGAGCTTATTTTCATGAAAATTTATGCAATATAAATGTACTTCATCGTTTAGTTTTGTTTCCTTTTTTTGCTAGCTTATTGTTCACTTAGCGAGTAAGCGAGGAAGACAATACTGTTCCGTTATTTGAAAGGTGAACTCAATTATTGCAAAGGAATCAATAGGCAATGAATTTTTTACCATTATCAATGACGGTGCTGCTTGATTTTCCAAAGTTTGAACACTTGAGTTGGATTATTGTGCTACTCGGCGTAAGAGAAATAAGTTTATTCCTCGAGAGGTATAGATATAAAAAAAAAAATAAAGAGCTCGATGCTCACCAACCAGTTGCTTCCAGTTACATCCCCTCTTCCTAAAAAGTCTTGCGCTGTCTGTCTGTCTCTCTCTCTGTCTCTCTCTCTTTCTCTCTATCGCAGACACAAACACACACACACACAAACACAAACACACACACTCTCCCTCTCTCTCTCTCTCTCTCTCTCTCTCTCTCTCTCTCTCTAATCACCATTCCTTGGTGCTCGTGACTTCAAGGTTTGTGTTTTGTCATAGCCTACCTCGTTTATTCATCTTCCAATGTTTGACGCCATTTTCGTCTTACCACTTATAAGAAGTAAACATTTACACTATATTTGTTTTCCGCCATGCTCTTTCTTTAGACTTAACGATGCCATGCCAAATTTTTCACATTTTCGACTAGAGCGAAAGCCGAATCATAGGTTTAAAACAAAAACAAACTTACAATCTTACTGTTCTCGAGATGAAACGTATAGGAGGACAATCATGACGGTCAGATTAAGAATAGAATAATGTAAATTTATTAAGACTTTTATATATTCTAGCCAAGTTGTATCGTCATAATATTTTAATCAAACTCGAATTCGGTTGTGTCTGAATCTGTATACACCTACACAAATATTGGTATTTCATTGTACAAAACGTCTTTTAATCAGGTTTGCACGCTCCGTTGTAAGTATTAATCCACTAATGACAAAAGGTAGTAATCTTAAACAACATTATAATGAAACGTTCAGCCATTTACTTTCGAGATAGATATTTCGTTATCCAAATAAATATTTGTAGCTTTAAAGCTATACATAACAAAATCTTTGGAGGAAGGTACTGTTTTTATTTTCTCCTGACCCTTTATGACGTCACAAAGAGTCTGTCTCTCGTCATCTCTTCAGTAGACGGGTTCTGCTGTATATCCGATTCATGCACCCTCATCAGCGATCGGCATGCATGCACTCAATCCAAAAGTTTTGATTTTCAATGAAGTCATTGTATAGCCAGCAAATTAACGCGTTTGTTTGATTCCTTGGTTGTTGTTTTTCTTTTTTTTCTATCGAGATCCCTTAAAACAGAAGATTACATTTTGTTTGTATGTGTGTTTGCATGTCTGTTTTTGCTGATAATAGTGTGTGTCTGCGTGTAACTATTGAGCGTTTCCACCTTCAAAATACTGGAGGTCATAATCCTTTCATTTTCATTTTGGGTTATTGTACATTAAAAAAAAAGCTGAACGTGTAGTGTACCAAAAAAAAAAAATGTACGTCATGTCTTTCTTGAGTGAGGTCAAAGAGAAACACAAACAAATAAAGCGAACCATGACCCCAGGAGTTGTCTTAAGATTCTACTTTATGGCAGCTGAGAGCAATGAGAGCACGTGTCGAGCATTTATAAACACTGAGGGCGTTTTTTTATTCCATCCTGTAAATCCTTCCAGTGGGTTACGCTTGGCATTTTTGAAGGACCATTATCAGATGAAACAAGATGAAATATCTTGTCAAAGGGACGACTTTAACGGAAGTATGTACTTCGCGGAGGAGAAGACATCAATTTTGCCTTTCTTACTAAAAAAAAAAGCTAAAATAAATGAATAAGTTCACCTTAGATACAACTTTGTGTTATGATTTCTCAGCCACATTTCCAGGTTATGACGGTATTCTAGAATGCATTGTGAGGGAGCTAAAACCTTCCAGTTCAGACGGTATACATAGGCCCTACTCGTCTTCTTGTCATTATTCAAAACTTTGCCCGTAGGGGTCGCGCATGGGGAGATTTTCCCCCTCCCCCCCTCCCCCCCCCCCCAAAAAAAAAAAAGAAAAGAGAGAGAAAAAAAATACATAAATCTGTTCATATATGCATCGTCATATTATCACACATTTCTAGAAAGAGAGTGGAGATAAAGGGAGAAATGAGAGGGGGAGATAAAGGGAGAGATAGATAGATAGATAGATACATACATACATACATACATACATACATACATACATACATACATACATATATATACATACATACATACATATAAACATACATACATACATACATACAGAGGTAGATAGATAGATAGATAGATAGATAGATAGATAGATAGATAGATAGATAGATAGATAGATAGATAGATAGATAGACAAAAAGAGAGAGGGAGAGAGAAAAAAAAAATCCTTCAAGAAAACATTATACGAACCCGGTGACCATGGTGACATGACACTCTTGAGACAATTGTTATATTCTCCAAGGACTTAAGGTTAGGGTTGTGGTAGGGTTTTAGATTTAGTTTGATATGGGGATTAGCATTAGGGTTAGGGTTATGCTTGTGGGTATAGGTTTTATGTTTGGCTTAGCGTACAGATATTTCAAGGGAACAATATTGTCGCAGGAGCAAATGTCGTGGAACGTTATTCAATTCAATTCAATTCAATTTAACTTATTTTCATATTCCTCAATGAAGGATTGTACATCAAATGTAATAAAGTGAAGTCAATCATAATATCCGGCTTGGATGCACAGTAAATTAATGTACTAGTAAACATATAAAACATAGCGGTCAATCTTCGTAAGTTTGGCTCTATGTATAACGCTAAAGAAATATGATGGAACCTACTTAAAAGCGAGCTTGCTAAGCCCCAAATTCTGAACAGACTGTAAGATACAGATGAGAAGCACGGATGCAACGTAGGACCAAACTAAAGAAAAACAAAAATGAAAGGCAAAAATACCCGGGGCAATAACAGAATCTTCTCAATACAAATAGTGATAAACAGACAACAACATTCTGCAGACGTAAGAACAGCTGATTTGCAATGTTGACCATAATCAATATTATGGTGTAATGATATGATTTGAATATTCGAACCCAACCAAAACCTAGGATTTTCCTGAGTTCCGCCCATGGCCCCCACCCCTTCTCCCAAAAAGGGGGGGGGGGACTATGAGATGATGGGCGTTGGCTCTTGATCTCCCTCAAACACACACACACACACACACACACACATACACCCACACACACACACACACACACACACACACACACACACACACACACACACTCAAGTTAAAAACGTTCCACAAACCCCCCACCCTTCTTTCTCTTCTCTACGAGTATTAATATCTCTTATTGTCTCTCTGTCAACATTTCAGCCGTCACATTTTTTCCAGTCAAATTGTTTATTATCCAAGCTGAATTAGACTACATGTTTACTCGAGCATTTAAAGGCATATTTCCATTTCAACGACCAGAAGTCCGCTGAGGGATGACTTTTATTAAGACGTGTGTTATTGCAATCGTCTTTGAAAAAATGTCAGACTTCCAGAGTCTTTGTCGAAAAGCCTGCAGAGCACATCTGATGTTAATATCTCGTGTTTGATGCTAAAATAAGAAGTCATGGCGTTGTACCAAAAGGTCATACAGTAACTTGCAGTAAATTCAGGGCATGACCTGACAAGTTTGGGATTTAACAAGTATTTTGGGTAGTAAAGCATCAAAAATGGCGTACTACTTCAATTGAGGTTGAAAGGGTTCTCATCGTAATTTAGAAGAATACCGATGTTTTAGATGTACAGAAAATGCACTGTGTGACTGTGTGTGTGTATGTTTATCTGACTGTGTGCCTCTGATTGTATTAGGCTCGTCCGAAATTAGTAACAATTTAGTTGAGAGAAGTATTCCTGTGTGGCCGGAATCCCCTTTGGAGAGAGCCTCAAAGCAAACAAGTCATGGATCGCGAGCGTGATGGATGAATGCGCCCCAAATTGAATTAGAGCAGTGAAAACATGAACGCCTATCATAAGCCGATATTCATGTCGCCTCGTTACCCCCCGCGTCAGCAATGATGGGATGCGACCGAGCGTGGAATTTCATCCAGAGACGAGTTGATGAGGGGACAGCTTTTTTTCTGATGATGATGACGATAATGATGATGATGATGATGATGATGATGATGATTACGATGACAATATCAGTGAGTGCGAGGATGATGATGACACTGACAAAGACAACGATGTCATTGATGATTAAAAGATTTATGGTGATGGAGATAGTGACGATGGCACGAGATTAAATGGTTTTGTGATAGTCTTAGGGAAAGTGGTTGTGGATGTAGCTGCAGTGATTATATTTTTCTTCTACAGAGATAAGTTGAATTATCGCAAATTTAATCGATGTTGCTTGGCAGTCAGTCAGTTTGGGGATTAGGGTTGCTGGATTTATGTGATTGGAGATTTTTCGTATGATACAAAGAACGCTGGTTGATACATTTTACCCGGAATAACATACCTTACCTTGTCATTAATGAATTCGGAAAAAGCCACCTCCGGAGAATTTGTTTTTTAGCATAAACCAATATCACATGTGGCTACAAACATGTAACATCATTTTTTTCACTTTTTCACTTTTCAACAGAATGTACAACCTAATAATTGGAATTGGATACTTATGCATTTGAATAATAAGCAAATAAGCATTTTTTTTCCTAATCATAAAACATTATCAAATGAATTTGTTGTTGTTGTTGTTGTTGTTGTTGTTGTTGTTGTTGTTGTTGTTGTTATTGTTGTTGTTGTTGCTCTCTCATTAATATAACACTTCTCCAGGGGGGAACACGTCGTTGAAACATTAGAACTCTGAAAATCATCATGGATGTGAAAGGGTTTAATGTGTTCTTGTAAAAAGAGCCAAATGTAGATAGAGTTTGTGTTTGTGTATAAAAGTGGGGGGGGGGGTAACGCACGTAAGATGGATGCATGGTCATTTAATCTAATCTAAATTATGATTGTTACCAACATCATTGACACAAGTAAAGTGCTAAATTCCAATATTATATCAGTTTGTTTTAATGTTCTCAATTGTTCATGAAATACAGTTTGCTTGATGTTACTGTAATCTTTAAAGTGGGCTTAAACATGAAGTAGATGTTTTTCTTTCATCAGACATAATCTTCAGTTGCCATAGTAATTAACAGTGTGTCACACGGGCAGCAGACCCCCTACCCCCCCCCCCCCCACACACACACACACAAATTTACACGAACATACACAACTTTAGGCTTAATCAAGGAAAATGAAAAATATGTTGTACATGCTATATGTATACACAAACGCACCAAATCGCACGATTCTCCGGGGGTTCCGCACAGATCCCCCTTCACCAAACCCCTCTAACCACCCCCTCCCCCTTCAAGCGTTGCGCCTGGAATCCACCAGGATTTGTTAAATGTCGCGGCCGAGAAGTGGGGTTAGCCACACGTCTGGCCAACAAACGGCATTGCGATGAATTCAAGCTACTTCGAGCATAACAAGACGGATTACAATGACTTGCTTTTTAACAGCAAGGACCTTTTTCTCTGATAATTAAATCACTTTTTTGTACTTGCCCTTCGTTCCAGGAGCAGTAAACTAAGACCCAGCTTACTAATTTATCAGGACAAGAATGTCGAGCTTTATTAGGAAACGTCCGGTTGGAAATCTTTATTAACCTCTGTAGAATTAGCTGCACATTCATCACGACGCCCACTGACTGTTAATAGAATTTGCTCGTTACGAACAGAGAACGGTTTGATTGCATTGCCTTCACGAAACCCACCATAGGTTGTAATCATTCCTGACGTTCAGCATGTTCTCTCTTGCTTCCTGTCAGTACTCCATCTTTGTTGCTGGAGAAAATGAGATAATCGCCAGTAAGTTGGAGATTAATTCTCCACGGTCGTTGACTAGTTTTACCCTACGAATGACAAGGAATCTGAGACTTAATTCGTACGCTTTACGATTTCGCACCCCTTTACACATCCAGTTCGGTCTCTATATGTTGATTCACATAAAAATAGTACATCATATTATTTTGGTCGAATCTAATTTTCCTGCAAGCTCTAAACCTACCCATGTATTCCCCTTGCTGTGGAGTATGTCATCCTACTGCAGATTCTGTTGACTTTGCATTGATATATCAAACGCAAATTTGTATAGTATCATGGTTCAGGTTCAATGACATTATTTCCAGCAAATAAGAATACATAATACCGACAAGTTATGAAGTTTAAAGAATAGGCAACGAAAGTAGGACCCACTTAACTCAGGAGTATATCAAAATGGACTATTCATTCAAAGCGCGTCGGCCTTTAAAAGAATCCACCGAGAATAAGATCATGAGAGAGAGAAACAGGGGGCATGTTCGTACTCTTTTGCGCTCTCGAAGTTGCGCCCCTTTTTTCTCACGGGGAACACATGTCGTGACTCGTCGTCCAGTCGGCAAGAGTTATCGTCCCGCTCACTCTCCATCCATCGTGGAGATGGAAAAGAATGAGGGATGGCATCTCTCCCGTCTCCGCTTTCTCCTGCCGGCTCTGATGCAACCTTGTACCTCGTTAAGCCTAAATCTCCGCCTAATAAACTCATTCATTTCCATGAATTCCAAAGCAGTTCTGTACCCAAAGCCCATTCTTTCTCTCCATCTCTCTGCCCGATCTTTATTTTCCTGTTTTTGTCCTTTCTCTCTGTCTTTTCCTCTATTTTTTTCTCTCTGGGTTATATTTTTTTTTTCAAAGAGAAAGTCCTATTTTTGGATTCTTGCTCTTTTTCTTGATCTCCCTGTGTATTTCCTGTTTCTTTTGTTGTTACCATATTTCTTTATATCATTATGCGCTTTCCCGCAGTCTCTTTGGCCATGTTGGCGTATAAAATCGACTAACACAGGTTACAGTTCGTTATATCGAAAGTTCGTTATTCCTAAGGTTCATTATTCCGAGAATGACATAATAATAAGAATCGATATCCCGAAGGTTCGTTAATCCGAAAATGGCGTAAGGTTTGTTATTCCGCAGGCTCGTTAATCCATAAATTAGGATGCGTTAATCCGAAAACGAAATAAGGTTTGGTGACCCAAAACTGTTATTCGAAGGATCTTTAATACGAATGTAAAATGTTCGATATTCCGAATGTTTGTTAAAGATACAAACAAGAAATAAAACTCATTCAGTGAAAAAATACGGTGTTGTTGTCACAAAAATGAGACGATGATACACGATGATACACGATGATACACGATGAGAGGATGATGTGAAGTACTGTATTTTTGGAAGAAATTCTTGAGTGGTCCACAATCTACAAGCACTGCTTTTTAGTGGACCTCTCAGTTCTCTTTTTTTTTCTCCTCAAAATATAACTTTGTATTTTCCCGTATGTATACATGATTCATCTCTATTAGTTTGTTGTATATCGTTAATCCTTCGCACTTTGTACTGTATACATGCTTATGATGGATTTTCTGATTTACATCGTGTTATGTTTTGTTGGAAAGAAAATGAGAATGAAATAAATTAATTGAATTGAATTGGATTGAATTATCTCGAGTGCACACACCCATAATAAACAAATGCACACGATGCAAATATTATTGACTAACTTATATACAATGGGTGTGGTTATTGATGAAAAAAAAAAGGATTTTCACATTCATCCTCCGTGTGGCACAATTCCCCTCTTCCTCATCATCATCAGGATGAACCAGGCATGAAGTAAAGAAACGATTATTATAAGAGGTCGATCAAAGAGGAATTAAACACCACTGATTCTTCAATTTTCGGATTAACGAAACTTATTTCATTTTCGGATTAACGAACCTTTGGAATAACGAACCTTATTTCATTTTCAAAGTAACGACAGGAATATTTCCATTAAGAAACCCTCTTTCATTTTCGGATTCACGACCTCTATTTAAGTATAACATCACCCTTTACACAAAGACACGTAGAAATACTTGATCAGTAAACGGGGATAACGCTATGTAGTTTCATGTAGTTTCTCCATCTCCACCTCTCTCTCCCTCTCTCTCTCTCTTCTTTCTCTGTATGTATGTATGTATATATATATATATATATACATATATGAACATATATATACACATATACATATACATATATATTATGCATGTATATATATATATATATATATATATATATATATATATATATATATATCCAATTGTAGTCTATCTAATTCTTCCATTGTAAGAGTGTTTTTCTGATTGAATTTCTCTCTCTCTCTTATCTTATGTATATATCTTTTTTCTCTATCTCAACTTCTGTGTGTAGTTTGTGTGTGTGTGTGTCTCTCTCTCTCTGTCTCTCTACTGATGTAATATATCTTCTTACAATCTATTCATTCACTCTGTCCATCCATTCACTCTATCTATCTATCTATCTATCTATCTATCTATCTACCTATCTACCTATCTATCTATCTATCTATCTATTGATATGTTTGTTTATCCATGTACCATTTTATCACACTCATATCTATCTATACACCATCCTCTTTGGGCATGGACACGAGACATATATCCCAGTTTGTTTTTTGGATATTTATATTTCTCATATGTTAATGCGCTTCCTATTTCTGAGTTATACATTTTGGACCAGGTTGATTTATATCACTCCACAGATTCAGAGTACATGGCCAGTTTGATACAGAGTCTGTTCCTTTGTCCCATAAATACGGACAAGTCCAACTGCATATTATACATGTGGATTTAGTGAAGGCAGCAATATTAGTAGAACACATCAATGAAAGTTTGGGGAAAATCGGACAATCCGTTCAAAAGATATGAATTTTTAAAGTATCTGCGCAGTCGCTGCTGGATGAGAAGACTACTGCAGTGTGTGATGTCACATGCGTACAACAATATAAGGAAAATAAAAAGAGAATTTCACAAACATTTACTTTTTGAATAAAGTGCACATTTCTTCGGCTTGTTACTGACATGTTGTATGGGGTAATATCATTCCCCCTGCCTTCTGAAAGAGAGAATTCGAGTGTTCTTTTGTTATGCGAGAAAAATGAAAATATGTTGAATTTTATTTATTCTTTCTTTATATCGTTGTACACATGTGACATCACAAGCTATAGTAGTCTTCTCATTGAGCCATGACTGAGCAGAAACTTCAAAAAATTCATAACTTTTGAACGGATTGTCCGATTTTCCTAAAACTCTCATTGATATGTTCTACATTGCTGCATTCACTCAACCCACAATATCATGTCTATGAAGATGAACTTGTTCTTTTTAAACCTTCGCATCTGGTCAGAATTTCATATTGCTTGTTTTGGATTTGATGATCTCTTGGATTCCAACTGACATCATTTGTACATTTCTACGTAAAATTTTCCCGAGTTCTTCTTTTTCTGTCGTTTTTCTGACCTTTTCTTTGTTTCTTTGCTCTTGTCATTTTATTTTGGTAGTTCGTTTTCTTTTTCTTGTCTTCTGCTTTATCTTCCGTTTCCTTCTCCTTCTCCTCCTTCTTCTAGACTCGTTCATCCTCATCTTCCTCATCATCTTTTACTTTTCCTTATTTTTCTTCTCCTCCCCTTTCTCTTCATTATACGTTTGAAGAGTATCAAAACGAGTGAACTTCATTCTCGTCAATCACCGTTGATTTGAGATACTGCGATTAAATCTGCTAAAATCAAAGGAAAGTAATAAGAAATTATGGAATACTTCGAATTATAACTTCAAGAACATTCCTTGTTACGCTACAAGTGAATTATCATTGGAAATGTTTTATCTTTGCTTTATGAAGGTGGACTTACTTTAAGATGTTTAAAAATGACGCTTAACCAATTTTGCGATCAACACTTCATTTCTATCTCTATAGACACTATGATTGTCATATACATGCAAGGATGAAGTGTTTCACAGCTGGAGGAGTATCTAAAAATATTTGTGTGTTCATTCTTTGAGAGAAACGAAAGCAGGTCTTGACCGAGTCTCGATATTGAACACGTTTCCTGCTTTCTGTAGGCAGTCGAAACAAATGTTAAAGTTCTCTAGTTTACTACAAGCAACTCGAATTGATGTCAAATTTCTTGGGCGACTTCTCTTTGGTTTCGATCGCTGGCTGACGTGAAATGCTTTTTTTCACATTTCTGTTAATTTGTTGACTTCCTTTTCTTTCTCTTTCAATTTTCCATATGAATTCATTTCTTTGTATGATTCTAAGTCTTCCACCAGTAATTCAAGCTCCACGTATTCCTCAAGGAATCAACACATCGTGAGTCGGTGAGTTCACAACTCATTGTTGAATCGAGAGCGCATGTTTTTTTCTACGAAAAGGTTACGTTAGCAGACTGTGTGCTGTTCTTGTTACGTAGCTAACGCGGCTGCAAACATCAACTGAGCATGAGAATGGAATCGACATACAACTCTAACTAGCACAGCGAGGGATGAGATTCCATCCCCAATAATATCGAAAGAGGATACAATTTCGCAGGACACGGCTTAAAGTAGGATTTGGTTTCGGGTATCACGACACAGAGGGAGAGGGGAAGGGGGGACTATACCACACCGCTGGTAACTATCAGAATTTCGAATTCCACACCAACTCATGGAATTTCCTAATGTTTCCGTTCTTAGGGGAGATCGAAAGATCGGGTGTCTTTCGAAAAGCACTTTTCGCGTAAATGTCTTCAGTGGGAAGAGTGATTGAATTTTAAACGATTAAGGGAGCGATCCAAAATGCAGCTCCATGCGCGGTAAACAAGATTACATGTCCCACGAGAGCTTGCCGTATGGGGCCGACAACTATTCAAGTGTTGCCTTTTTCCTTCCTTTCTCTCCGTCTGCTACTCACTCACTCTTTCTTTTTGTCTTTTATGTTTCTTTCCTCAGGGAACACGCTGTCTGCCAAAGCTAGATTGTGAGGAAACGCGCGATACAGACTAGCGGGATGAAGATGAGGTGTAAAAACTGGAAATGAGAGAGGAAGAGTGGGTCACGGCGGTCTGTGGTGTGAATGTTTTAATCGCGTGGGTGATAATCGGTCAACCACACTTCGGTTTGAAAGTCGCGCTGCCGCACAGGCGTAGCGATTGCCATCGAGGTACGTGGTACTCACGAGGTATCGGTTGAAAAATTGTGGGCCAAGCGTTGTAGCGATGTCAGTCACACGTGTTCATGTATAATGATAGCAGCTGGAAATCGAAGGATATCACCACAACAAAAGGAAACAAGCGGAATAAGAACGACGAGACATTAAACCAAGGCTATTTAGAAAAGAAAAAGTGTAAGTAAAGACAGAGATAAGAAAAAATGATCGAGGTTCAACTTTAGCTATGAAGAAAAGCTAAATGCGTTGGTAGTTACATCCTCAAGGAACTTGTGATTATTGATGGCATTCAGTTTTGTTTTGTTTTTTTTAATACTAGTACATGTTCGTTTCGAGACGTTTGTTTTGTATTGTTTCGGTCAGTTTTATATGTTGGTGGTGTTGTTTTTTAAGGGTTTGTTTCATGCAGGGATGTTTTTGTTTGTGTAGGTTTGTCTGGTTAAAGCGCTGCGAATGAATCTGAAGAAAGTTTTTTTTTTTTTGCTTTGTTTTGCTTTGTTTTTTGTTGTTGTTTTTTTAGTCTGGATCCAGCTCTTTGTTAAATGATTGTTTACCATCGCGAGACTTCTCACAACGTTTCTCTTCAAAGAATACCGAGCATGCTCTTTCAGGCATTCAGAACAGCCTCTTAACACGTTCTATAAAATCACAAATCTGACTAAGAAAAAAGGTACAATACTTGCAATATTTTAAATTTTAGCGTTACAGAATGGTCACATTTCACGGGTTTGTGAAGATATTCTTTCTGTATCTGGGCAGCAGTCGGATGGAGCGGAGGGGGAGGTGACTGGCCTGTCTTGACGAGAGGTCTGTGCTCCCGGAGCACTTTCTAGTTACTACCAGACAATGATGCTGCGTTGACTGCATTATGTGCACAAAAGAAAAACAAAGACAACCAAAATTTGCTCGTATAAATGAAACCCATGCTATAGGGACACAGAACAAAAAGGAAGAGTATTGTGAAAGAAGGCATCTGTTGTACAGGAATGAATACACTTGAACTTTCAAGAAAAAAAAAATGACATCGAAACTTATACCACATTCAGCACAGATCGAGAAAAAAAAATCGAATATATTTCAAGAAACCCCCACAAAATAAAAAGTTGATTAAAAAATGACAGAAACGAACAGACGGAAAGATACCAATCCTTAATCATTGTTCGAGGGATTTGCTTATGAGATAATATACTGCTTAATATATTAATTTCTGCGAAGACATCTCCCTGAGAAATTCTCCCCTCAATCAGCACTGATCAGCATTTCTAATTTTGATAAGATTTTCAGATTCCACAATAATTCATATACAGTATTCATGTTTTCTGTATACGACGAAGTTTGATTTTTTTTATGCAACCTATGCGATTCATTCACGTCATCTTACAAACTAAGGTAACTAATGTGCAGATTGGAAGAGAGAAGGAACAGTGGCAGTGACGTATGCTTCGGAGGGCAAAGGCTGTCCTTCCTTGAATACAAAGTGTGCTTGATTTATGATGTATGAAATCTATCAGAAAATGATTCATTTCGTTTCAGACCGCAAAAATAACGAGCACAAACATCCCTAGAATATATATTTAGAAAACAATTTAAATTACAGAGAATACCAAAGCTAGATGTTTCTATACGTTGCTATTAGAAAAAAAAAATGTCAACTGGAGAACATCACAGGAAATAATGTCAGGGCAGACGGCACTTGTTTTCGCGCCATTCACACGCTGATCCCTAAAGCGGACCGAGCATCTCCCGTTTCCATCCGAGTATAAACAGAAAATTATATATATACGGCAAGTATACACCGTGTTTTGTTTGAAGGGCACTTTCTGGTTTGAAGTGATGTACCCAAACTGCATAATAATCTCTCCTATAACTCCCTCTTTTTATATAAGTGCATGTCCCTCTGCGTTCTATCAACCTTTACAAGTGCGTTACCTCCGGTGAGAAAGCACTGCCGAGTGCCCACCCCTCCATTTCATATCTAATCAAGATATCTGGGGGGGGAGAGACATACCGCGAAACGTGGTACACGGACTGCCTCTTGTCATCAAACGGAATGTGTCGGCAGGGGATCGCTTCCTCAGAGAACGTGCGAGAAATCACTAAGGCAGTGATTTTGTTCTCCTGTTTGTTTTCCCATGGCAAGAAATTGACGACTGTGGCCACACACGCTTTTTTATACCAATGAAATTTCATTAGTAACTTCAGACGAACGCTGAGGCCACAATGCCATGTTTACGCATCAACGCTTCAACCTTGACTATATCTATATTACCACGGTTACTCCTTCACTTCTATCATTGACGAGGCAGGGGTCGATGTAAATGGAATGATCATGGACCTTTCAATTAATCATATTGAAAATCTCTCTGTAAACTAGCCAAGCTGAACGGATCACAAGTGTATAACAGACTGAAATAATCACGTTAATGTTCAACTGAGTTTGATTCAGTGATTTTCACCCTCGTCTTCTCCATTTTTTTATTAAAAAAGAAATCAAATCTGCATGCGTTAGTGTTCACTTGATTCACGTATGGTACCGCGTTTTGATCTTGATATAGGCACCCACTATGCTGTGCCATTATTATCAAGATATTAATGGCAATGTGTAAATGGATCTTTTGTTCAGCCAACCATACAGAAGGGGTGCAGGCTTATTCATAGAAGATTGACTTCTTTTTTTTTTTTACAAGAATGATACTGAGAACGTCGCTAAGAGAAGTAGGTACCTGCAAATTCTAAAACATAGCAAAAAAAGAAAAAAGATAGAGAAGTCAAAGAAATCCAGCTGGCGTCGATTGTCAGCTGACATCGCCTAGAAATTGGATGTTTGGCATAAGATAGCAGAAAATATTCAAAATGAATTCCTGTCGGGCTTTTTCTACATCCAGTATGAATGTATGTATATAAAGAGAGCCGACATTCTTTCAAAATGTTATCAACGTTGACAAGATAGTCAGCCTTAGAGCAACAAAGTCTCATTCTACGATGGAATTTTTTTCACTAGAAATTTTGAATACGGGAGGTAATGTCGCAATTGTGCCACCTGAAACCCGGTAATCCTGTCTAGCAAGCTGTAATATCAACAATGCTTCACACAAAACGAGATAAATTCCCTCCCCACTATATCGGCGTCGTATGATGTTTAATCAACCTGCTGAAGAATATGTATGGCTTTGACATAGTGATTTATGACGAGACCTATCAGCTACACCTGTTGACCGCTCTGTAGTGTTCCCTAGTAACGTGAATGTTTTCGCGCTTAAAGTGTATCTTTCTCTTTCTCTCTCCCTCCTCTCTATCTATATCTCTCATTCCATCTATCTATCTCTATCTATTTATCTTTCTAGCCATCTATCTGTCTATGTATCTCTCTATCTATAATGTTCATCTATCTATTTCATCTATCTTTTAATCTTTATAGTTTCTTTCCTTATTTATTTGACTGCCTCTCATCTCTCTTTCTCTCTGTCTCTCTCTCTATATATATATAGATAAATATATATATATTTATATATACACATATATATATTATATATTACATATTATGTATTATATATTTTATTTATCATATATTATACATTGTATTTATCATATAATATATATTATATATTATATATTATGTATATTATATATTATATTATTGTATATTATATATCATGCATTATATTCTTCTCTTCTCTCTTCTATTTACTTATTATTCACGATAGGACACACTGTACAGAGACTGGTCTTTTCTGTGAATATCTAGAATGTGATGTAAATGAAGTCAGACGCATATACGTTTCAGGAAAAAAAAAAAAATAGCATTCAAACGAAACATGAAACCAGAATCATACTTCCGGTCAATTTCACTGCTCATGATCTGTGATGGTAAAGTCACTGGTTCAAGCCTCTTCTTCTGTTTCCTAAACGTACAACATTTTTTTTTTCTACGTTTTGCACGACTAGATTACAACACGCAGGATGTTAGAATGTCTGTGTGCTTGTAAAGAAAATTTGAATAAGCTAAAAAGAAATGTACAGTATGTTTGAATTCCTTGGGAATTCATAAGTTCTTTCCGTTTTCTCCTTTTTTCGCTTTAATTTCCTTCCTCTATATGTTCCATGTTTCTTGTTTTTTAGTCCCGCTCCACTCCCCTTCCCCCGTATGTGCTAACATAAGACATTCCAACAAATAGAGTCGTCTGCTGTTGTTGATTGTGTTAGCACTTTAGACACATTAACAGTTCTTGATTGCCCACTTATACTGTCACACCCTTCCATTTCCATTTTAATAGTTACGTCTGAGCACGTCAAACAATTATTACTACGTGCCCCCTAAATACGACTGCCCATCAAGAGAAATTGTTATGGCTAGCTGACGATATTCTGTCATACTGACAAACAGTAAATTCCACAAAAGCGATCTAGTGAGCGAATAATTTCCTTAACTGGTAGTAATGTGACAATGGGTTGTTTAGGAGTCATTATCCTGGACAACAATTTTAATTATCCTTCTTCGCCTAAATTACTGTTATTTACAGTATTCCCGCAGTTTGATAATGGCTTGGTATTTCAAGATATCTTCAGAGTAATATATCATATTTATAGTCGTATTAGCATTTTGATCGGTGTGCTAGAGAGCTGAAAAGACTACATACTTCGTTGCAGCCAACTCTATGCTGATAGAAAGAGTGAAAGTCCTGTAATTGCATAATTCAACACGAGGGGCTATGTGTTATATATTCCTCGGACACTATATAGCCGGTAATTGACCCTCCTTCGTTTGCTGGTTTGGTAAAAATAAAATGCACGTCTTTTTTATCGAGTGAAAGAAGGTCTTGTCGGTATACCGAATACGGAGGTAGTGTTCGAATTGATTTTCAGCGATATCTTAAGTTGATCATTCTTTCTTATGGTAAAAAAGCATAAATAAGCTAAAATGTGGATAAATAAAAACTTATCTTTTCAGACTTCTTAACCATATTTTCATCTAATTTAGTTCTACCTCTGCCCCTATACCTTACGTCCCATATATAGACTTGTTTATGTGTTTCCACATTGAGTCATCAATAACGTTTGTATATTTTCTATCTTTGAAATATTCATTTGAATAATTTAATTTTTAAAAAAAGAAAATCGAGTACATTCTTATCATTTGTTAATCTGCCTAGTAACAACACAAAGCTTTCACTCCATGATATCACCATGCCATGACAACCTATTAAAAAAAGAGAGACTTGGTATCGATTCATTCATCGGTCAATTGACTTGTTGTCGTCTGATATTTGACTTGTGATTGGTCGGCAAGTCAAATAAATCCCAGCTGCTTGCTGTTGCCATATCAAACACGGCGTCCGGATTAGAGGCTGCAAAGTTCGTCAGTCTCTGATACGAAATGCTTTACAGAGTCTCATGTAGTGATAGACATATACACATACCACAAAGAATTCAATCATTCCCTCAAAAAAAAAAATACTCCCTCTTCCCTCCCTCCCCCCCCCCACCATCATGCATCATGCAATCCATATCATTCTTGTTCATCAATGTCAAATTTCTCCGCAATTTTAAACTTCAATAATAGAATTTCTAATCATCACCTTTCACGACGGTTGAGAGATGACTGAAGCTCAATCCACGCATGACTTGCTAACAATACCTTTTTTTCCCTCTTTTTATCCCTGATGCTGCCTGGAATAGCCCCTTCTTTATTGCAAGGTGATTCCAAAAAGCATGCACCATGCATGCAATAATCTGACGGGTCTAAAGAGCTTGGTGAAAAGGCGGGAAAAAGCAGGTGAGAGGCAAGTCTTTTCACGCTTTTCCACCTGTCTGTCCGTCTGATGCTGCTCGATTTATTCTTCAGTCCCGTGCGATTTCATTCATGGCTGGTCGTCTTACACGGACCGGCTGAATTTCCCGCGCCAGAGAATCTGGACAGATGACTCTCACCAGACCGAGTTTGCTCTGCAAGATATTCATCAGGGAGAGGAAAGAGGGGAAGCACAGGGGGGAGAAAAATTTGGAATACGAGAAAGCAAAAATCAGAGGACGGGACGAAATAAATAATTTATGGTTAAATTCTTCAAGTTCGTGAAATTCCCGGTGGTATATGCCCGTCACTTTAGTTTCGAGGGGGGAAAGGGGGTGAACTTGTAAAGCATTTGTCTTAACGTTAGAGTCATTAGTAATCACAAGCAGTAAACTTACTTCCATTCACATGAAGAGAGGTAGATAGACCGTTGCTGAATATTTCACATGTTTCAGATCACCTGCTCTTCTCGGGCTATGGCGTCTTTCTATTGAAGCTGAATGTTCACGTGGTTGATCATGTTTGCATTCAACAATCAATGGAGATGCTTTTAAATACAAATACAAAAAAAAAGTCTTCTTGAATCAACGCAAGCAACTTTCACTGTCCCCCACTTTAATCAGTAAAGTGACATTTACGGCCATTATGACACTAGGTAACAAACAATCACTTGACATTGTCTAGTCATGATCATTAGTAGGTTTTGTTTTGTGTTGCTTTGGTTTGATTTATTTTGTCTGTTTCTTGTTGTTGTTGTTGTTGTTGTTGTTGTTGTTGTTGTTGTTGTTGTTGTTGTTGTTGTTGTTGTTGTTGTTGTTGTTGTTGTTGAAATACCATTGTGCCAGAGATTACATTTCGTAACCCTCGCTTGGCAGAAATTACACGAACGCGTCATTACACTTGCTACCTTCAATCACCCCCCCCCCCCTGTCCATAGGCACAAAATACGTTCTGTTATAACACAATCATTTGCTCGTATGTTGCTACTTTTATAACGTCTATTTCATGCTTGGAAAATGACGTGTTGTAGCGAAATGAATGTTCAATGTATCGTCATAATACCGCGTCATGCAATTAGTGGTACTCGTGAGCACCCTATCGAACATTGTATGTCAGAGTTGACACTGTGCTATCACCATCTGACCATCCCACACCAACAATGCAAATCTCGACACGCCGCCTATGGGCAGTTGGTTAAAGCCCATCTACAGACAACAAATACAATGCAAAAAGGAGAATAGTAATATCCCCAACTTTATCTTATCCTTGTGTCAAGCCGTTTCTAGATTGCTTTAAATCTTATGCCAAGGTAAAGGGTGAAGCACAGGGGAACTATTGAGGCAAGGATATGACAACTTTCATGACATTGTCAAAAACTTCTTTATTCTCCTCTAAAGCAAATCTCTCGCTCAGAGAAGATTGAAGTATACCTTCTGCTCCCGAAGCAACTACGACAACATGAAAGAACACAATGCGTTTCAATTACTGCAAAACGATTTTAATAGTTCTGAAGCAGAAAAAATGTGGCGTGATCGATCATAAAGCATAATGCCATGCATGAAATTTGTTAAAACTTTAAAAGATCTTATCGTGGACAAAAACAAAGAATGGTATATAAAATGTTTTCATTCTTCGCCCAAAATTATTGGGGAATCTATGATCAAACATTAAGTATGTCGTCACTTGTTTGAATAAGTTGGTTGCCATCATCCCACGCAATGGTGAGAATACACCTGTATCAGGCTTACACTTTACATCTCTGCTTTCTCTAGGAAACCACTGCTCTCATTTCGTAATCCTCACTTCGCACTAAATGGCCAAAAAAAAAAAAAAAAAAGTCTGCATCACTTTTTACGGTCACCACATGGTTTGAAGTTTCATCCACATTATAAAGACATTAGTTCCAGTCTGAAACATCTGATCTGCATGTTACCAGATTCTCTCATTTTGTTTAGGAATACAGTATCACAAAAAAAAAAAATGATTTTTTTTTTTTTAACGTTAAACGAAATTAACAACTGAGTAGCCGAAATTGCCATTTACCAATAAACAATAGATAGCAGAGTCAGATATTTTGAAAATGGTTTGCAAGCATATTATGGTGACATACTGTATGTTCACAGACATCGTGATGATGGTAATACTATTGTCAAAATTATATTATGCTTGAGTGTTTCTGATCCATTAGAACATTATTCCACATACCAGTCATACAAGTTATCACGAAGTCGGATTGTGTCATTAAGATGCGGTTCTCACCGCGTACCATCGTCTTCTGCTTGTTGTAGATGCTTGATTTACATTTATTTATGCTGTTTCCCCCTTTCTTTGTGACCATACTTCCGTTCTCTACATACCACAAATGTAAAATGACTCATTAATACCACACTAATTTATCCAGTCTGGTTTTGATATCGTTCGATGACTACTGTACATGGTTTGTTTGTTTCATCCATCTGAGAAGATGGCTGGATAGCCCATATTCAGCTACAATATCTAGTCTTCCATGGGGCCCAGTTGGATGTAATAGGCAGGACCACTTCATCGGGATAAACACCCTGCTCTTTGCGATGGATATTTATTTGAAGCGGGATCATTAGTTACCGGCTACCAAAGTGTAAAAAAGTGTCACACCTTTATCAATCATTGGCTGGTATAAAGACGGATCAAGAAATATCAGCATAATGTGGGGCGGAAATTTTTTAATCACTTTTGTGAGACCAAAGATTTTTAAATGACAACATACAACTTTACTGTTTTATTGAATTGTTAGACTGAATTCCATGCAGCTTCCATGCAGCATTTTGCAGCTGTTGGACTTTTCATATTATAAATCGTTCTGTACAGATGTAAGACGTGTAAAAGTTCTCCTCGTGCTATCAATTAAGTTTCTGCTGCCGATAATTCTAGCATTGACTATTTTATCTGTCCGGAGATGGGTAGAATTTGATGCCTGTGGATAAAGTTTTATGATCAACGTGATTAAACGGAAATGGGTTAATCCCGATGTCACAGTCTACTTTGACATTATAAAGATGAGGGCTGCACAAACAACGATGTAGTCTGATTAGCAGGAATGACTTTTCTGAGATGCTTTATGCAGGATGCCGACGTTAATAGCGCCTTTTATGATGATGATGATGAAACAGCATTTATATAGCGCCATTTATCTGTAGAAACATTCAAAGGCGCCCAGCTCCCACAAAGTGTCACACATCATTCACAAAGTTGCTGGAAAACATAAGTCTTCAGTTCAGACTTGAAGGTATTGAGGCTTTTGCAATTCCGAAGTTCATTTCATCTTTATTTCATTTATTTTTTGATTTCCAACAAAAATGCGTAATGCAATGAGACATTTGGATACACACAAAAAAAAAGTCAGTACAACAATTGTAATCAATACAATGTGCAGATGCTGAGACTTTTATGATAAATGCCAAATCAAAATTTTTGAAGATGGAGGGGACTGCTAAAAAGCAGCGCTTGCCGTTTGTAGTCTGCTCGTAAACATCAATAACAGTGGCGGATCCAGAGGGGGGCGCACCGGGTGCGCGTTCCCTCTTTATTTTTTGTTAAAACAAAAGAAATAAAAATAAAAAAAAACTGGGGAGGGGGTGCATGCGCCCCCGCCTCCCTTAATTTTGTGAAGGCTCCTCCCCTTTACGGAATTCCTGGATCCGCCCTGGCATGATTGCCATGTCTGTCCTCTATCTTTTCTTTCTGTCGTTAATTCTGTCACTGATTCGTTACTTTTGTTTTACTCTCTGTATCTAAAATGTCTAGAATCTTCAGGGTATGTTCTTTGTTTTGGCAAATCGATAACCATAGCTAAATAGATATACATGAATATTCACTTCAGAGAAGTTTTCTTTCGTCACCGAGTAAGATAAGTTGTAAGTTACGTCTTGGGGTGAGAAAAATAAGGCTTGGTATGTCTGTTGCAGCAACTGAATGCAATTCGATGCATGTTCAAACATTGACCCTTAGATACAAAATGTATTCTAAACAACCCCCCCCCCCTCTCTCTCTCTCTCTCTCTCTCTCTTCATACGTACACACACACACACACACACACACACACACACACACTCACGTTTACTCACACACTATCTTTCTTTCTTCCTCTCCAATAACACACATATCTTTAAAACTGCTTGTTTTTTATCGTAAGTTTTTCACATGTCTGGTCAATAAATCAATATACTGCACGAGTCTTGATATCGTCTCATTTGAAATCATGTCATACGAACTGTCATACGAACTGTAAACAAGGGGCAAATAACCATGCATACTGTTTTCTTCACAGCCCATGCCCAGGTTGACCGATGGGCTGTCTCGGTCAGAATTAATCACAACAGCTTTAATCACTACAGATAAATTCGACAGCGGAAAAGAACAAAACAAAATCGGAACTGACAAGCGATGAATAATAGAAACGCATTGGAGGAGGGGTGGAAGATCTAGAATGGTTGTTTGCAGCGTTAATGGGGCGAGACCATCGACGCATATCTATGCCACTCGATTCTCTCTGATGGCCGCATGCATAATGCAGTAAGTGTTGCGCGATTGCTGGATGAATAAATGCTGAATATTATATCTACACCATTAAAACTAGTCTGACTTCTAGGCTGACGAAACTTACATATGGTTACTTAGTTTTCACCAGTTTTCAGTCTTCCATATTTAGACTACTTTCATTGCATAATTATCAACAAAAGGATGAGATATAATGAAAACCCAACATGCTCTCGTGTATTCATTGAAGTGGACAGGGTACCACAATGAGAAGAACAGACCATATTTTATTTTTATTGATAACGGCTTGAAATCAGTCTAGTCTCCGATCGTTAAGAGTTCAAAGACCCCATTCCTTCGACACTCAAGGGAACATTTAAACGATGTAAACGATTTTGGGGCCGAGCCTTTGGAAATTCATGTAAAGATGTGTAACAGCGAAAAAACTTTGTTCTATCTCTCCGACAACTAAGAATTCTTTCAGCAGAATCCCTTTTCATGTGTTGAATGATATATTTCTGTATCACTCTTTGATGAATGGAAAACAAGAAGAAAAAAGTTAGTCGCCAAGATATGTGAGATTTGCGTCGTCTTCAGGTGTTACGGTACGTGTGGCTAAACTTGTGCATAATAGATCAGACTGACATTAACACTGTCCCCTATGGGAAACTCTAGAGACCGGTGGTTGCTGGAAAAAAAAAAAACTGTTGCCTTTATATAGCTTGTATAGATAAATAAATTATGGTCTTAATGATACCTGACTGCTTTTTTATCATAATGCAGTTAATAGTATATTTTACTAACGCGTGATAATACATAAAACGACCTTTTTTTCGCTACATTCCAATTAAGTGAAACTTACTTCGTTAGACGTTCAGACGGAATGACCCACATATAGTTTTGCGATTTAGATGTAGCACAAATAAAGACAATGGTAGCATAAAGAACCGCTTCTTGTGCCCACTATCATCGTCTGACCTTCAAGATAGCGAAATATCGACGCATTCGAGTCTTTACCGCGATCAGATTGCCCTCTTGATTTCCTCCAATCTTGCACAACTCCGATGAAAAGTGCTAGACCACTTTATTTCAGAGAAACGCAATGAAACAGTTGATTACCTGGTCAACATTTTAACCCAAAAGTGACTCACCATAACTCTTGCATACAGATTTATTTGAGATCTCCCTTCAGCTATTATCAGAGATAGGACACAGAGCACATAGCTTTATTCTAAACCTGTACCCAGAAGCATGAACTGTTCGAATCCACAATCCTTAAGTCTTCAGCTCAGCCCACACATTATACAGTGACTTCTCGATTTCCTTTTCTGCTCGGAAGCAGCGGTGTTGGGGCTCTGTGGTTGATCCATCACGCGGCCGTTCCCGCGGGCGCGAACGTGAGAATGTTTAATGTGAATTGACGAGAGTCATTCTGATGTTTAATGCCTTGTAGGCACAAAATGTCGGGCTAATTTGGTGCTGGTGGCAAATCCTTCGACTCTTCCAACTTTTCATACTTTCTGGGTGTTTTGAATGTCACTTTACTGGCATCTGGAGAGTATACGTCCAATCATTTCATTTCATTTCATTTATTTGTTTCAATATCCAAAGAATGGAAAATAATTACAAAGTAGCATAATCACCATGCCTTGAACTGTTCTCGCAAGAAATAAATTAGATCACTGAATTACCCTTTTCTTAGATATGAAATTAATTTCATATGAATTAATTTCACTTTTTTTTCTCAACTAGGAACAGAAAACTTCTGATGAAACAAACTACAGCATAATCATATAACGTGTGAATAACATCACCGAATCTTCACTTATTTGAATAATACACGTCATTGTTAGTCATTATTGTTTTCTGTTTTTGTCATGCTCATAGCGATGAGTAAATGGAACAGGATCTTTTACGTGTGTCTTTGTGCGGGTTGTAATAACACACAGCATCGCTTAGCAGGAATCTTTTACTCATATACGAAGTATACCTTCGAAAACAAGCGGTCATGAGTAAGGTTATACAGACTGTGGCGATTCCCCAAACATAGATTTGTGCCTTCAAGTTAAATAGTGGCAGGCCATTAACCAGAGTGGATACATCTATGTGGCACTTTAACATGCCCGACTGAGACTCCCGCGCAAAAAAGGGGCCAGGACACGAATTCCAAACGGTCATCAATAATATATGAATGTTTTGTAGGTTCTTCTGGGCTTTGCGGCTAGGGGAATCCCAGCTGAGATGTTAATAATACCACTGGTCCCACAATCGACATTCTAAACTTCAAGTGCACTCGCAACAGCATTCAATCTCACCTCTCTGCATGAAAACTGGCATATTTTAATTCTGCAATAGCCGCTAAGCACATTCGGTCAGCCTGAGGCTGACAAGAAAAAGTCGTTCGCCAATTACATGACTCATGAAAACAATGCAATGACTTGTTCAACTGCCATATATCTTTTTGAGAACATACATATATTACGTATAGAACGACCGCCTGGATCTGCGTTTACATCTTGTAAGCTAACATTAATCTTGTGCTCAATATTTTGCCATCATTTTCGACAACTCTTATCCAAACAGCAACATTGACAGTGCTACTAACGACAGGGAAATTCCGTGTTTGAATAACGTATACGTATAAGACCGAAGAATGAAAACAGAATCCTATCATTGTATTCATTCATACGTATTTAACTGTTAATATTCGAGAGAGAGAGAGAGAGAGAGAGAGAAGAGAAAACAATATTTGTGACATAAAATAAACAAGGAGGATCATTAGCAACCAGGTCATTCTAAACAGTGATATTAAAAAAAAAAAAAATGTTTGAGTGCACATGATTATCACTGTCGACACCCGCGAGTTTCAAGAGCTGTATAACCATTCTGTCATGTGTACACATAAATGAGCATCATAATTATTGTCATGATTATTAATCCTACCAAGGAGCTACGTAGCTCCATGCTCCTGTTATGAGACGTATATTAGTGTTTTGTACAGCCTCAACCAAACACAGGAAAACCCCACCGACAGCTGATGCATCCCGGGATAGCTCGGCATTATTCGGTGTCGATGACAATATGCTCGAGTCTTGCAAGAACGCCATGTGACATTTATGTCCCTTAAACATATTACATTCATTTCCTAAGATTTTCATTTTTTCCTTTTCTTTTCTGCTCTGATAGATACCAGGAAGAATGCGTACAGACAGGTCTATCTCGTATGACTGATCCAATACAACAAAGACGTGACGTGACGTGACGATTTTGGTAAGTTTAGGATTGATTGATTAATTGATTGATTGACTGATTGATTGATTGATTGATTGATTGATTGATTGATTGATTGATTGATTGATTGATTGATTGATTGATTGATTGATTGATTGATTGATTGATTGATTGATTGAGTGAGTGAGTGAGTGAGTGAGTGAGTGAGTGAGTGAGTGATTGCATAGCGGATAATACTCCCGACTCCCAATCGGAGGACCCGAGTTCGAATCCCGCCCAGTGCTTATGTCCTTGGACAAGATGTTTTACCCACTATGTCCCCTCGACCTAGGTGTATAAATGGGTACCTGGCAACGCTAGAGTAATGGTAATGGCATAGCCCTCTGGTAGAGCAGTGGTAACATTGAAGAGGCTAGCCTGGGTAAATAAGACCTTATCATTATCATCATTATTGATTGATTGAGTGTGTGAGTGAGTGAGTGAGTGAGTGATTACTTTATTGCCCACTCCGGAAATTCTTTTTACATTCGATATCTCAACAGTCATGGAATCATGATATTCATTTCTATGTTTATCCTATTAAATCCTCTATTCCTTTTGCTTCATATTTGTAAGCAGTTCGAGCAAGTTATTCTAGAAGATGTTTGATTATAATTTTGGTGAATAAGACGGACACTCAAACTGCCTTGTTGACTCCTTTGACTGCTTGAGAAGGAAGGAGTTTCCGCCAGAAGCATTTTGAGGCTTGAACCTCTCACTATTCAATGTAGTGTCTCTTCCGTTTAAATTGTAATAATACATTATTGTCTCGAACAGATGGATTGTGCAAAAAAAAATAATAATAATAAAGAAATCAAACTCATGATAATAACGCATAAATGAAACAAACTTGAAATTGCCTGTCAGACAAAAGACCTATGTTTAGTGTATTGGCTTGAACGAATGTGATGATTTGAATGTGAATGAACGAATGTGATGAGTCTGTTTCACACTGGCACTGTGGTCATCGGTGATTTCATAATGTTAGTCCACTAAAGCACAAATTCAGCCTTCCAAACGAAAACAAATTTCAACAGAAACTTGTAATTTGTTTGTTTTGTTTCCAGTTTCCATCTTTGAAGACTTCTGCAAGTTGTAGCGGAGTTCGTGAATTGACATACTTTTATGCGACGGAAATCGGCGTGTGTGTTCACGCTCATCCATTCTGTGAATGACAATTCATTTTCCGGAGTAACTGTTTTATGTCTTCGATTATACGGCGTGAGAACAAACGATTAAAAACGGAAGCAGAGGACAATGGCGGAGGAAAGTTCGGAAGTTGCGAATGCCGCCTACGGGGCATCGCACGAATTGTGGAATCACACCATCGTGTATGATGACGATTACATTTACGACATGTTCCTGCGTGCTAGGAGAAGAGTTTACCCAGAATTCCACGAGTACTTCCTCATCGCATTCTACGTGGCGATACTCATCTTGGCGTTGCTAGGCAACACGATGGTCTGCGTCGCCATCTTGAAGAACGACCACATGCGCACCGTGACGAATTATTACATCTTAAACTTGGCTGTGACTGATATCCTGATAGCGATATGCCTGCCTACGACGATTACTACCGACATAACCGATACGTGGTTCTTCGGCAAAATCGCTTGTCATTTCATACCCTACTTTCAGGTATTATGATGTGATTCTGTGATTGAAATAACTTTGTTCAACTGACTTAGTGTTACATTTCTGTACGAAAAAGAAAAGCAGAAATGAAATTAATCAATCATTCAATAACAGAAGCATGATCATAAATTGTTGGTGGTTTTTTTTTCGTTGAGGCACAATTTAGTTTTATATCCAACAACGGTGGTGTAATAGCACAGGTCTTGCCAACTTGACTTGTTATTCAATATGACATTGTAGTTACACTCAAACCACAAGTTAGGCTATGAATTATATTAAGGAATACATATACAGTGTAATTAGCAGATTAAGAGTTTGTTCTTTTAGGATTTACTCTTCATGACAATGCTTTATCTGTCTGATACATCTCACTTACCCTGGAAATCTTTATGGAAATCCTGGAATGGGTTTTCAAGAGGATTCGATGTTTAAAGTTCTGTTTTCCTTTTTTGCAACTGATTAACAAATTGCCCCACATCGACGTATAGATAAAACGATGTGGAGCCATTTGTCAATCAGTAGCAATAAGAACATTAAGAATTCATTAATTCAAAGTATTGTCTTTGTTCTACTTGCTTTTCTTTTTCTTCAATTTCTTCTCTTTGTTATTTCCTTCTTGTCCTTTAATCTTACTGCCCATGATTTTCCTCTCTTTCTTTCTTCTTCGTTTTCTTCTTATCCTCCGTTTCGTGTCCTTCTGTCAATCCCAAGGTGGTGTTGCTCTGTGCCTCCATCTACACGTTGATGATGATCGCTGTTGATCGATACCTGGCGATCTGCCATCCGCTCAAGTTCCAGATCCGAGCGTCCCGCACGGCGCTGACCATCGCGCTGGTGTGGGTAGTTTCCTTCTTAGTACCACTGCCCAAGGCCGTGGTGCAGCGGACCCTGCCCAACGTGCTTGGCCCGCATATCGGCAGGCCCACTTGGCTCACCGAGTGTGATGAGGTTCGTACATTGTTCAATGTTCCGGTCCAACATTCAATATTGAAGACTGAACATGGGTGCTTACGTAGGCCCTACATCATGTTTTCTGATCGACATTGAAGGTTGCATGAATCAGATACCGATAAACACAAAGTTTATTATCTGTTATCGTAGTCTTTGGACATGTGACATGTTGAATATCACACAATATCGTAACGCATGAGCGAAGAATAACGGCATCTCTTTTATGTCTGTTGAACGTCTCTCTGTCTTCATGACTTTATTCAAGTTTTGCAATCCATACTTCATATCTTAACGTTTGTGTATCTTCCATTTGTTTTTGTTTTTCTCTCTCTCACTCTAACCGATACATTCTTTACAAATAACTAAAGCAAATCATTCCAAGGTTTGCTTAATATATTCCTTAATCCAGTCGGTCGCATATTCATCCGCATGTTAATGTCGAGTTGCTTTACCGTTCGTGTGCAATTCTCGCTATCGCCAATGACGTAAAAAACTCCTGCGCACGCTGAAGAGCTCTGTCACAGGTGCACTGTGGGATTCCTCGGTCCCTTGTTCGCTTCCGGTTGTCTCACGCGAGTCGCAGTTCCCATACGATTCAATGGAGTTCTTTGTCTGCTTTTCAGTTGTTAGCCATTTTTTTCTTGGCTATAATTCAGCTTAAAAGAGTTGAAAGTGTCTAAGCTTTACTGATTTGCGGTCACTAGAGTCATGGTTCACTACTGCAAGGCTTCAATGTGCTGGTCACATGATGGAAAGCGAAGAAATCTTCAACAAAAAATCTCTGGATAAAGACAGAGCGTGATGTACAGATGTAAGTGCATGTGCAGCCGAAACCGGGGCAAGTTTGTCCCATAAGCTATCCAATAATGCATCTAAAACGCTGCTCTGCGCACGTCACCTACGTATTGGCGATACCCTCAATTTCTTAACTTGTTAATCTCAACATTTGATTGTAGGCCCCCTATAAACACACCTATACACCCGTACTTTCTCTCCCTCTACCCATGGTAGATCCTCTGGCCCCAGGGGGTGTGGGAGAAGATGTACCACACTGCCTTCTTCGTCGTCGGGTACCTCCTGCCGCTGGCCGTCATCGGCATCGCCTACATCCGCGTCTGCCGTCGCCTCTGGTCTGGCATTCCCACGGAGGAAGGGTGTGGCGCGACCAAGCCCGACCTCCAGAACAACGTGATGACCACGAAGACGATCAGCAAGTCAACGGAGGCTCAGCTGAAATCGCGCCGCAAGGTGGCCAGCATGCTGATCGTGGTCGTCGTCACCTTCGCTGTCTGTTTCTTCCCATTCCAGCTGCTCAACTTGCTCAAGTGAGATTTGATTTTTTTTTCACACGATTATTAAGACGTAACACACAAGACAGTATTTCACATCTGATACCAATATCTATAATCCAGTACAAAATGCAAAGTTTTTATGTTCATTTCAAAATAACTTTACAAGGCCTTTTTTGACTTTATTAAAGTCTTCTTTTTTTCCATTTTCACAGTTATATGTAAATGATTGATTCTTTTTTACTGTATTGTAAAATTCAATACTCCTGTATTGTTTTATCAGAAAATGAGATGACTAAACGAATTGAATTGAGATCATATATACGAGAAAATAACTTTCTTTTTACAAACTGCTTGCGCTCGAATGCATATCGTTGTGTGACAGTGGAATTTCTTCTTATTCTCAGTTTTCATTTAGTCCATTCCACCTGATTCCTTATGAATGCACCTATCCAATCATGCATTTTATCATGTTATGCGACCAAGTGAGATTACTTTTTTTCAACACAGACCGAATAATGTAATACTTTCGCTGATGGGAGCGGTGACATGACATAATGTTCCTGGGACAATTGCTCAAGTGTTATTTTCTCCAAAGTCTTAGGGTTCGGGTTAGGGTTGCGATAGGGTTTTAGGTTTACGGTGTGGGGATTAGAATTAGGGTTAGAGCTTTGTTTATGGGTAGAATTTATATCTGCCTTAGCGTGCAGATATTTCATGGGAGCAAAATAAAATGTCATGGAACGCCACTTTGCGTAAGACTCCTTTTCTCGCTGCCAACGAGACAAACTCTGGTCACGTCTGCATATCCTTTTTTCGCCTATCCTAGGCGCCATGAAGCTTTCTCGTCTCTGGATGGATCTGTGGACTTCAACTTTGTTCACGTACCGTACATCATCGCCCATTTCATGGCCTTCGTTAACAGCGCCATCAACCCAATCATCTACAACTTCATGAGCGGTGAGTTTCAGGGCTTTTCTGTTTGGCTAGTTGATTTAAAATAATATTTTGATTCTTCATTGGTCTTCATGCTGTGAGAAAAAAAAAACGCAAAGCGAACGTTTTAAGTTAAGTTTGCTTCGAAAACCAGAACAAGGGATGGTACGTTTAAACAGTGGGACAATAAATGACGTCAAAACATGAAGCGTAAGTCAACAAGCTACACATACACACACACACACACACACACACACAACTCAGTCTCCTTACTCGGCGATCTTTTCTTTATAATCAAATGTAGAAAAAGATCCTTACATTTTGCCTTCGTTTTGAGAGTTTCAAAACTTACAGAGTAGTCTTGAATCAAAATAAAACGTTCCAAGATGTCTGTGCCGTTGAACATGCACAATTATAACTAAGAAGTGTTGTTTGTCTTCTGTTCCTAGAATGGCAAAATCTTTGTAAAGTAGCACAGTTATTCGTTCCGGTATTTTTCCCACCATGTCTATAACCTTGATATTTGCTTCAGCACAATTATAAAAAAGTAAGATGCTCCGCTCATTAGTTTCTCCTGTTTTCTTTGCAGCTAAATTTCGCCAGGCGTTTAAGTCAATGTTCGACTGTCTGCCGTATTGCAAAGCCCCCGAGTCGGATGCCCAGAGGTCTCGGCCAGGTCCTCCGTACCGCCGGGCCAACAGTACCGGCGTGTCAGACACGCACACCACGGAGTACGTGCCCATGACCTCCATAAGAAACAGCAAGAACAATAATTCCAGCTTCTCCGTCGTCGCGAAATGAAGAGGACAAAGTTTCTTTCCATCGACCTCGAGTTCGATGTCGGCGGCGTTGTCAGGAGCGGACTTCATCTTGGTAGCTTGCCCATAGGATACCAATGTTGAAGGGAATGGTGATGATTGATGGCAATGATTGTTGAGGACGTGTTACAGCGTAGCGCTGTACTTAAATGATACTATCTGCCATCTCATCTTAGAGACTATCACTGTGACTATTATCATGACCAAATTGTGAGATACGACTTTCTTGTCGATATGGCATTATTTAACATTTGTATGAGTTTTTGAACTGATTTCTTCCTGGTTGGAAAAGGATTTATCATAGATTCATTTAATGATTAATCCTTTCTGTTTACTTCCATTCACCGGGTTGTTTTTTTTTTTTTTTTCTTTTCGCCATTTTGACATCTTATATACCAGCAGGCGTTTTCTTCTCTTTATCTCTCAACGTTTGGATATTATTGAACACTAGATCATTTGCGGGTTATCCGTAAAAACATTTACAAAAGAATTTGGAAACGAATTATCAACCACTCCACTAGTATTGGCGAAAGCCGTGTTCGCATAACGAGTCATTTCATGATACCTCACTGTATGTCAACATTCATAGAGGAGAGATCGTCACGTACTCATGCCACTGCCTAATTTACGACCAATCAAATCCCTTGTCGCATAGATATCAATCTCTTACAGTCGATCTGTAATTATAAAGTGAAAATTACTTGTCATCGTATGCATTACTTTCTGCAATATTCGGAGGTGCCCTTTAATCATCAAATATGTAGCAGAATTCGTTGATTGTTTTGGTTATGTGCACCACCCTAAAAGGCCAAATCCTTGTAGTTAAACGAGACATTCGAGCATAGCGTGCTTTATACTTGCTGGAGAAGTGAAGGCGAAATTATATGCTGATTGTGATATTTACGCCGAATTACTGTACGGACGATAACTGGTTAATATTCTTCAATATTTATAATAGCAATGAACCTTCCCATTCGAGCTGATAGTGTGTTGACACATTATGACCTTTGCTGCACTGGTAATGACTTGTTAATCATATAGTTATGGATCAGAGTATCATTAATTTTCTTTAAATAGCTCACAACCAAGATGGAGCGAAAGTCAACAACTTTCTTTACGAGGTAAGTGTGTCCGTATTCACTGATGGCGTTGAGCAGTGTTTGAGATTTGGATGTGAGATACGCCTCTATGCTGTTGTCTTTATGTCAGTTGCCAACATCCACAGGGTGCGTGCATTCATCTTGGTGGAGTCTTCTGTACAGTGTAATACATATTTTGTAAATAACGCCGCACTTTCTGGCTATCAAAATCTTTGCTATCGCATTACGGAATGACTGCTATTTTTCTTACGAGAGACTGTGTACAAAGACATGTGTATTATGCAATATAAACACTGTGGTTATTTGTCAGTGAAGTGTTTTATTTCAATCAAGTAAAAAATGACGATATCTTTTTGTTTTGTTTTGTCTATATATTTGTCTATTACTGTATTCTACTTAATGTAATATTTTTCTTACAGACATTATATTTATACTGCTTCGATTAAGTGTGATGGTTTGTAATCCGATCGTAAGTTGTCTCCCGGACAAGCCCCCACACATGCTCAATGTATTGCACGTTGTGGTTTATAGAGGTGACGGTTTATAACCATGCTAGAGCTCCTATATACTGTGTAAAGGCGTAGGAATAATGCATTGGTAAAATGTCCTCATAGTTATGGCCTTCTTAGTTGTAGATCACGTCAAAATGAAGCACTACGGCCGATGTTCACTTGCTTAATACATGAATATTAATGGCATGGTACATCAGGTCTTAAGTATATTTAACGCTAATTGACATCATACAGAAAGTCATAGGAGTAATGATGTGTCAATCATATTGATAATGACAGAGTCCTTGCCCGATTGTTTTAACACGCTAAAAACGTGTCACATAGACCTATACAACATAGTCATGTAAATCTAATAGTAAGAAGGCAGGGGCAGGTTATTGTATTTCTACACTGAAGAGAATCGATTAGATTGGTATAAAAGATCAAGAAAATGATAAAAACACGAATTATATTTCAAAAATTGTATAGATATAGATGTTTATTGTAAACTGACATAACCTCTTATGTACTTATTTTTCTAGCCGTCCAGACCATGGCCCTTGCGAAATACTGATCATGCGATTTGTGTACAATATATAAATATATGCAATTCTGATCAAGATATTCTTGAATTTGTTTGTAAAAACCTGCAAAGGCCATGCCTTCTATTTAACAGGGACAGGGATTTTTTCAATACATGTATCGAATGAATTTAACATGCCATTCACGCAACGAATAAACGGCTCGACACAAATGACTTTATAGTTAGGAGACGAAGGAGATACAGTACACTCCCGTTACAACAAACACGGTTATAAAGAAATTCCGGTTACAAGGAAGTAAAAATTCAGGCCGCAACATTATCCAATCAATGTTTTTTATTGTTTATTTGTTCGGTTATAGCAAAATTTCGACATAACGAAAGAAAACTGCTGATCCCGAGAACTTCGTTATACCGGGATTTAACTGCATGTTTTAAGGTGCCCATGGATTTTGTTGTTGTTGTTGCGTTTATATAGGTGACTCAATGACATTAACCCATCCCATACGATACTCTGAGATTTCCCATGGACTTCGTAAAGTACCAATGTAGTTCCCGCATAGGCAGGGTATTAAATGACTATAATATATGCACTTGTAGGTTTGGGACAAAAGAGTAGCTTGTACCACTCAGGTGCTAGGTACAAGTTATGTAAATGGTTCATGTTAAAGCCAAAACAATAAATCCAAAGGTACAAAATATCACAGATAAACATAGAAAATGGCAGAGGAAAATAACAAAGGTAGAAACGTCGGTCCTCCGCCCCCCCCCCCCCCAAAAAAAAAAAAAAAGATACAGGTGAAATGCCATAGGTATGATGTCTCTGTTAAAACGTTATAGGACAGTCATATTATATGAGTCCAGATATTGTTTTTCCTTAACTTTTGCCACCACATTTTCAATAAGTGACCTTGATCTTTCACGAAAAGAGATCTGTCTTACTGAATACCAGTCATAATACATGTTCTATGATGAATACAACAGATATTTCTTGTCAATGCAGAGGATCTTGGAAGTAAACGATTTAGAGCCATGTAAACTTGAAGGTTTGAAAGAGAATTGTACAACACATAATTTTGTTGATAGTCCCGACCAAGAAATCATTCTGACAAAGGTTGATTAATAATTGTCAAAAGCTGCTTTATATTAACATGCAAAATTTCATCTCTTCTGTGTAAAGAACCAAGATGGCTGAAATTATCCCTTTTCGGTGCAATCAAGCAATTTCAGAGTGATTTTTGTACATAGTGCATGTGATAATAGTTTATTAAAAGATGCATCCTTGCCCAATTCTAGACAATCTTCTTGTCGGTGATAAGTCTCTAGCTCGTACATTTAAATTTTTTGTATCACCGCATAGGTAAACTTGTCATGTCTGCATGAACATTTTATACGTATAGATGTAATCCGACACCAGATAACTTAGCTTGCAAAGTACATAATACGAAGAAAATACTGTTTGAAAGAAGCTGGAGTAAAATCCCCTTTTCAAAATCGTAACTATAGCCGTGCCGGTGTATTGTATGTGACCAATTTCTCCATGTTTGTTTTTGTCTGGTATGAACTGTGTACGATTCTATCATCCAATCACTCACTTGCAAGCAAATAAATCATGTGCTCATAATTAGCGATATACCACTGATCAACAGACTTCGGATAAACTCACCACAGACGTCCATACATCATTAGATTCAACATCACACCATACTTAATGCCAAAGTTTAAGCCAATCTTACCAACAACCAAAATAAAAAAAAATCAAAACTTGTTAAATATCATACCTGTCAAAATGGTTCGCACGGACACCTGTATACACTGATATCTACGAGATATGCATACACACTTACTGCAATTGATCACGAAGCTGCACTTCACAAAATCTCATAACAAACTTAATTGTAAAACAACGAAATCAAACAAATAAGAAGCAGCATTAAGCTCAACTACATCTAGAAAGGAGACGAGTCGCTATAGACAGAATTCATAAAGTATGTTAGTCACATTGGAAACCTATGGTGATTACATAGGACGATGATGAACATGTCAGTATGCTGGTTCTATTGCACTAACCATACCAAGCGAAGACAAATTTGAAAATGTTATAAAAAAAAAAACCAGCCTAATTATAACAAGAATGAAACTTGAGTACAAAAAATGAAACCACAACAAAAGAATGGCGTAGATAGGTCAAAAATACCGACAATCGTCACCGTGTTTATAGTCGAGAAAACAGAGAAGATTCATTAGAGTTGAAAAATAATGTAGCTTCACTCAAAGCAATTTCTCCAGTCTCTAGGGCTTCGAACTTCAAGAACTTTACTATATTGCATCGTCATGGCAGAAATGTTGCGCTCTTAAGAAGAAAATAGAAACATCTCGAACAGAACTATAAGAGTAGCAGAGACCCCAGCTGATACATTACAATGTATACACATGGTAAGGCAAAGTGCAACCTGTGAACTGTGTAGTGGTTGCTGTCCATTGCTTACAAGTACACGTAGATGGCAGCAGACTGACATTGAGTGATGTTGATAGCTGCTAGCGATGGAAAAGTTGAATGAATCATCATAATTTATCTTGAGAGCTTCAGGATTTTTCATATTGAATCAAAGTTGTCAGCCGACGACTATGGTGTTGAAAACACCAAGAAACATAAATGTAGATTGAGTTTTGGACACTCCTGGCTGGATCTTGAGACATCACTTTGTTTTGATTTCTGTAGATATTTGATGACTTCATTTAAATTTGATGATGTTTGTGTTACAGGGTTCCTTGGTTTGGGCTGTTAGTAGCCTGTAGAACGCAGCCAAGTTTGTGACCACCATCTGTCCTTATATTGTTTGTGTATATAAACATGATGACTCTCATCGCCATATTGTTGACATGAAACAAACAAAAAAAACCCCACTTGTATCCTCTTCTTCTTTTTCTTTCTTTTTTTTTGGGGGGGGGGGGAGGAGTGGGCAGAGTAGCAACAGACTGTCCGAACTTTCTATTTAGCCTTTACACAACACCTGTTATACCGTGCTAACGTCAATTTCCAACCACAGCGCTAGATAGTCGAGGGTGTGTTCTCTCTCTCTCTCTCTCTCTCTCCCTCTCTCTTTCTGTCTTTTTATGCTGGCTTGTTTGCGTTGTGGATAGGTAGGATAGTGGATCCAATTACCGGACGCTTTTTTTCGTGGCTTTGAATTCCGTACTCAGAGGATGAAATTTCGGCTAAAAATAATACCACTTATTCACAGACTCCTGGAAATTACGAATTCAACCAACTTATGTCAATTCTTCGTTCCAGTTTTTAGAAAATATGCTTCAAACATACCCCTCTAAAAAAAAAAAAAAAAAAAAAAAAAAAAAAAAAAAGTTGTCTTTTTGCGCGGTGCAAAATCGCATTGTATTTATTTACCGGACACGATTTTCGCAATGAAATGATAGACATCTTTCGCACCTAGTCCTTGCACCTGAATCACACTTTATCTCACAAATCACCGTACACATTCTCACTGAACGGATGACAAAGAAAAAATCGGCAAATGAGGCTCAAATTTCGTATTTTACGGTAAAATGTCTGTCTTGAACATTTCGAACAGTTCACGCAATAAAACCTTGAAAAATCGACAACTGGTTACTTCTATTTTACGTGCTTTGTCTATGGGAGCTGCGCGCGCGGGTGACGAGTTGCGGGCCCCTTTTAGCGCACAACTATTCCGCATCGTTCGCGTTTGAGGACGATAGCTAAAAATTTCCGATATCGATCAGTGAACTGTTCGTTCTATTGGAATCTTCAGCATTTTTCCTGTATGTGAGTGGGATTTCATAGAATTTCAGTCACGAAATGTGATTCAAACATGCATAAATATCAACTATGACAAGGTGCGAGTCACTCAACTATAAATTCAAGTTGAGGTAAAATGGGAATTTCTTCGTGTTTTTACATTTTTATGTCCGTTTTTTTTTTTTTTTTTTGCGATTTCGGTCCACACAAAGTTCTGTGAGGCTAATCAACGAAGTCTCGCGCGTACAGAATGTCGTTAGTACGCAAAAATGTGCGTGTCCGGTAATACCAGTAATACATATAATGTACCACGCTTGCATATATAATTTTCGACTTTGTGAGAGCGCACAAGCTTTTTATGTGAAACGGAGGTAGACGAAATGCAATACATAAACATTAACATACAAAGCTGAGCATCAATTTGTATATTTCATAGGTATCGACTATCGTCAATGAGGAATATTAGGCTTAAATAGGCTATGAATCTAGTCATGCGGCTGTTTTAATATAATTCAATGTCTTAATTCTAATGTCATTCCTTCTAACACAAAGTCAGTAGGCCTATACACATTGTACTAGCAATTATGTACTTGGTTCTAATTTCATCACACTTGTCGTATCTCAACTGAAGTGGCGAGGACACACATTTCATCGCACTTATCCAGTATAGATCCGACTTGACTATGTAATGAGAACCTGCCATGCTTGTTATACAGCTAAGGCCTATTAGATATACCGCCGGAAGGAAGTAATCCTTAATACGACATTTGAATGAGAGTGTGCTGTCACATCGCGACAAGTTGTTGGTCCTTGTTTAAAGCGCGTACAATGTATAATATGTTTCAAACAGATTTATCGTAATGCAAATAAAGGGCAAACGATGGATTTTATTTCAATTCTCCAGTGCTCGGACATTTATTTTGTTTTACACAAGACGTGTGACAATCACCGTCCCTCACGTGCATTTTCGCTTCGTGAGTCCACGTCATGTTTTATGGATGCACGTACATAAAATGTTTTTTATTAGCATTGCAAAGTCCTCGGAGCCGTCATGCGGTCTTTTCTTCCGCCTGTCTTCAGGTGAACGCACGTGGTCAGAGCGCGCTGAAGTGTGGTGTGGGAAGCGTGTGCTCACTGCTGATGCAGTGAGCTGATGAATGAAGATATGGCTCTACACTGCGTACCAAACTGTGATCACTTCAAACCCGGGTGTAGGTCAACCTGGAATACGACTATCGATAGAGTAGAGGTTTCGTAACCGCATTCAATTCAAAATGCAAACCGTAATACCAAGAGCGGAAGAGAAGGGAGACGTCGAAATGTTTTCATAATCCCAAGTAACTAGCGCTCTCCATGTTACATAAAAATTATGTATCTCCGAAATCGCGTACATTGTACTAGCGACCTTTAAAGATGTTTACAGATTCCGCCAAAAACGGCGGAGATTAATATAAGCAGAAAAATCAAAAAATGAAAAATCAAAAGATGAAAATATGAGTGACAAGTTTATGATTGATTGGTTGTTTGTTGTTTGATTGATTGCGAATTGGTTACTCAATGGACAGCTGATTAATTGCAAAGACAGTACATGTATTTTCATTGCAGAAGTGTTTAATCAAATTCATCCATCACTCTGTAAGAATGATTATTCCATTGATTGGTCCTCTGCATAAATGCCTGTTGAAATGAGAAATATGTCAGGAACATTCTGTAAATACATGTATGGGCTATCAGTTCAACTTGTCTTCTTCACAACCACGACTTCTAACACATCCGGGGAAACACTCATAAACCCATATTCATAACAGAAATAGTAACACAGTATACACATCACACGTTTCGATCCACTCTACTTTTCGAGTTCTGATCACTGCTACTCTACGATTGACATTGAGTGCACACACACAAAATTGTTCAGTCTGATTGTCTAGCATTGTTTGATAAGACATAATTATACATTAAAAAACAACAAGAAAAACAAAGCACAATAAAGAACCCTAGATGGATATCATAAATTAAAAGGAACCTTATGAACAAGAAAAACAACTGTTTTGTTGTTCACTTCAGTTTATTTCCCCTGACTCATTTCATACAACTAGCGAACAAAGTTTGACAAAATCCATCACTTTTTGGTCAACATGTCCTTCACTCTTTCTCATCTGCGCTACTACACAAAAGAAAATACATGTAATAAAGAAATTTACATTCTGCACGGCTTTATGTATAAACATATAAACAATGCTATAACGTCTCCCAACACTTTACCTGAAATAAGCAACTAATGCACACATCTAGCAACATAAGACTTGCGGATCAAAATGCAGCAGAGAATGGTGAATTAGCACTAACGTGTTAAATTCATGTTACTGGGATGCAGCTAGTGTACACATTAACTCTCTGCAGGGATTTGATTAAATGTCACTGAACTACACTGATATTCTCCCCACCAGCACACTTTAATAGTGAGACCATTGTAATCCCCTAGGAGGTACAGTCAACCTTGCTTAAGTCGACCTCATATAAATCGCCTAGGTTGAAGGTCTTTTCAAGTCCTCTTCTCTTTATATTCTTTTTATTTTAATCCCTCATAAGTTAAATTTTCTCTAAGTCAAAGCCATTTCTTCAGTCCAGACAAATTCGACTTAGGCAAGGTTGACTGTATGTCTTACTAGACTTGGCTTATTAAATCTTTCTGTGCCAATGAATTGAATGTGCATAAATTTCACACTTTAACCCGTTGAGGACGGACTGATTTCCCATAGACCCCTGCCTGAGTATACTCAGGACTCATCCTCAACAGGTTAACTATGGACAGGAAATAAATGTCGTACACAGAGGATTAATAGAAATCCTCTTAACACTGGCGACGCAATTCAGTACTGCAGTAATCTTTTGCTTTAAAACAAATTCAGCACTGCATAATTAACAAGCATCTTGGCACTACATCACAGCTCTGCAGGACATGGATGAATTAAGGGGGTGGGGGTAAGGATTCGCCTCATGTGGAAGAGATACCACTTTTTGCCACTGAAATACCCACAGATTGTGTTCTGCCATTAACACTTTGTGAATTTTGAGAGGGAATTGGTAGAGAGAAGCTCAAAGGGCTGTATGTATTGTCAAAAAACCCTGGCACAGAAATGGGTAAATCATTTGTGTGTAACACCACTCCCACCGAATGGGATAGCCTACGCTGGAAAAGAAATGATGTGAAGGAAAGGAACTTATCGTCTCTGGGATGACGAGACCTTGTATCTACAAAATGTCAAATGTTCAGGAGAGCCGAAAACATGGCAGCCAAAGCACTATAGCAAATGGGAAAGCCGTTTCTTTGACATGCTGCGGTGGCTTCATTTTTGGGGTAAGACAGGATTTGGACAGGACTTCACTTAACCAGTTATTTGACCATTAATCCAACAAAGTTTTCTTCACCAAAATTTCAGATACAAGGTCTTGTCATCCAAGCGACGTTATTTAACCCGTTGAGGACGGGCTGATTTTGCTACAATATGCATTTCCCATACACACTTGCCCGAGTTTCAGGGACTCGTCCTCAACAGGTTAATGAACTATAGTGGAAGAAAAAATTGACACTGAAAAAAATCATTTGGACAAATCTCCAAAAGGCCTTCAAGTACACTGTATTAAGGTGCATGAACTATTTTCAATAACCTGCTTCAGAAACAGAGCCTTGCCAATTTAACACTGTTTCACACTGAGTAGTGATTAGGGAGCTTCAGATTTTAGACGCGCGGACGTTCAAAGAGAAAAAAACATGATCTGAGTGTGCGCAGTAACTTGATCCGCGCTACTGCGCACGCTCAGATCATGTTTTTTTCTCTTTGAACGTCCGCGCGTCTAAAATCTAAAGCTCCCTGTTATCATCAGTACTAACGATAACAGTCTATTTTACAAAAATATAAACAAATGTTATAATTCATAGACTGCTCTCAGGAAAGGGAAAAAAATATTTCAATAAAACTAAAACATTCTCATTTTCCACCATTAATCATAAATGCCATGCATTACCTCAGTGTCATATTTAAGCATAATACATATTTGTTTACAATTACATTAAATAGCCACAAAACTGAGACATCAAAAACACGTTGCAACACAATGCATCAATATCAATATAACTGCCAAGGTGACAAAATCACTTATCAAACTATTAAAAAAAAAAAATTACAGTCAACATATACATAAAACGGGGATTTACTTCGCTCAAATATACCTTGAAGAACTTGGGGGAAAGAAGATAAAAGCTGCTATTCACAATGGTGCAATTTACAGACACACATGTTCATTCATTTCATTTTACACTGAGTGTGTGGTTGGCAATTAAAGCCTTCATGTTGCAGAAATATATGTCAGATTGGTATTTCAAGGAGAGATATTACAAGTACTTGGTTTCAAAGATGAAATAAGGCATATCCTGAACAGCCCTGTATCAGCCTTTGATGTCTAATCCAGCCAATCTCATCCAAATCTGGTGAAATATGGTTCGAGGATGACAAGAAGTTGTTGGTCATAACCAAGATGCGGCACTGTGCTGGTTTTACAATGACAAGCAAAGAGATCTTAAAGGGTGTGTACAGTTCTGTTCGAGGTGAGGATTTATATTAGCTTTTAACGTTTTGCGAGATATTAAGAAACCACTCTATGAGATGTCAAAGAGCATGCAGTTCTAAGGGGTATCAAAAGTTTATTCGATGAAAATCGGTTTTGAAATGGCTGAGATATCCAAAAACAAGGTGAAACAAAGAGATCCTAATAAAGTTGTGGCATGTCGCCTTTTATTATTAGAACTTTGTTGGATATCTCGGCCATTTGAAAACCAATTTTCATCAAATTAACATTGAATCCTTTTTAAAATCACATGCTCTTTCATATTTCATAAGAGGCTTTTCATTATCTCACTTAGGAATGTTCAAAACATGAATCACCACCTCAATCAGTACTGTACAGTCCCTTTAAAAGATACCCCTTAATGAAAGATGTGACCTAGAGTGTTTGGCTGGTAAGCTCCACCAGGCGTGATGCTTCTTCCCCGACTCATCCTAGTCATGCATGTAGACAAAGACTGTTCGTGCCCTGGACTGTCGAGTGAGATATGACCGAGACCTGATCCAACTTTGCTTCCAAGCCATCCCACAATGTGTACGAAGCACGGCTGGCTAGGAGGCAGTTGTGTATTGGCAGTACCCGAGATTGTTATGGAGGATCAACTCAGGAGTGAAAATGATAATGCAATCTTTGTAATACCAACAACGATAATAATGACAACAATGTTAATCATCATCATCATCATCATTATCTTTTTATCAAATGAACTGATGATACTACTATTACTACTGCTACTACTAATAGCAATTATAATGATAATGTCATTTGTTAGCTCCACACAAAGTTCATGGTTCAAAGGTCACATAGCCCTCCTGACTGCTCCTTGCCAGTAATGGATGTCTAGAGCCATGTTGTCATGGACTTTCCTCCAATGTTTCTGCTTTGCTAACATAGAGTCAAAGATCAAAGGTCAGCTGGCTCAAACGATTGCTCAATGCCTTTCTCTCTGTGCTTTATTTCTTTTCTCTGGTCACATTTTCCAAGTTCAAAGGTCAGAGGTCACAGAGCTTCAACATCTCCCTCCTGGCTGATGACAGCTTTCTTTGCTGATTTCTGTTGGCTTCCAATAGAATTCAGAGTTCAGAGGTCAGAGTTCAAAGGTTAGAGTGCTGTCACTGCTGCTCTGTGCTAGTGACCGCTTTCTTTGCTGATTTCTGTTGGCTTCCAATAGAATTCAGAGTTCAGAGGTCAGAGTTCAAAGGTTAGAGGGCTGTCACTGCTGCTCTGTGCTAGTGACCGCTTTCTTTGCTGATTTCTGTTGGCTTCCAATAGAATTCAGAGTTCAGAGGTCAGAGTTCAAAGGTAAAAGAGAGCTGACGCTGTTGCTCTGTGCTGGTGACGGCTTTCTTTGCTGATTTCTCTTGGTTTTCTATAGAATTCAGAGTTCAAGGGTTAGAGGGTTGTCACTGTTGCTCTGTACTGGAGACAGCTGTATCTGGTAGTGCCTGCTGGAGGAACACTGGGGCCAGACCATTGCCTGCCTGAGCCTGGGTAGCTACCTGTTGTATCTGGTATACCTGATACCAAGGGGGAGAACCACATACAATGTAGACATTATAACAATGGTAATGATAATAACAATGACAGCTACAATGCACTCCCGTTACAACGAAATGCTCGGGACTGGTGGTTTTCTTATACAAATGATGCACAGGATAGAGTGTGTTAGTGGTGGCGTAGCGCACTCGAGGGTATTTGCAATTGTGAAACATGCACGAGGCGAAGCCGAGTGCATGTTGCACTACATTGTAAATACCCGAGAGTGAGCTGCGTCTCCACTAACGCCACGATATAATCCTGTGCATCATTTGTTTTATAAAATGGGTCGAAAACTAACAACATTTTTCACGTACCTTTGTGGATCAAGATGTCCGAAGATGTTTGTCCCAAACACGTCGCACTCGGAAATCCCGCACATATAAGTACTGTACGTACGTATAAGAGTATACGTACGCCACACACGTTATGCACACAAGAAAGGCCGGCCGGCAGCCCGAACTAGAAGTTGTTACAGGATTGACAGCGCGTATAGTATATAGCGCGCTACGCACTTGTAACAACAGATTGAGCGTGCACTGCTACTGTAAACATTGTGACGTCAGTGACTTTACAGCGTGCATGTTAGTAAGAAATTAATGCACGCACACGTGACTCATTTCAGCGCTTCCAATTGGCTACATTCTTGAACCCATTTTATAATTCATTATAACGAAATTTCGTTATAACCGAACAAATACAATATATAACAAAAACAAGGAAACCACGCATATATATCACATTATGTTTGCTGAATATTCATCATACACTGGAAAGCTATGTGAAATGTGATGGGATAACTGTATTACAATAATAAACGCAAGTTCCACTCAGAAAGTGTGTGTGGCACAAGGAGCGAACACACAGTGGTGTGAAGCGTTCACCTATGCAGAGACGCTATAAATGCTTGTTCCGCTACGTATTTTCGAAAGCAATTCGCATTTCGTTATAACGGAGCACATTTCTTTTGTTTTTCTTTGTCTGTGGCGCTTGGAAAAGACTTCGTTATAACAGAAATTTCGCTATAACCGTGTTTGTTATAAGCGAATTTTGTGCCATAGGCTTTAATGGTGATAATTTTGGGACCAGAAGATTTACTTCGTTGTAACGAAATTTCGTTATAACCGTGTTCGTTGTAACGGGAGTGCACTGTACTTTATGATACAGCGCTACATACACAGAAGTGCTTAAAGTGTTTCAAAGAAGTGAAAATGGAAAACAAACAATATAGAACAAAACAAACTATCTGTATGCAAAATAAAGAAGCCATTCGAGCATTGAGAATTTAGGGTTTCTCGGACCAACACTGAATTAGGGCTTTCTATAGCTCAGTCGGCAGAGCACTGGGCTAGCAATCCGGAGGCCTCCAGTTTCAATCCTGATGAAATCCCATTTTCTTTGCTCATTTTTCCAAATAAAAAAGATGTGATTTGAGTGGAACTGCAACTACATCAAAAATGTGATTTCCCTGCATGAACAAAACAATGGTTGATCTCCCAATGTGTTAGGAACTTGTAGTACAACATACATTTGTATGAAACGGAGTCAGATCAGTGTAGTTACATATTAAACAGGGTTTTGTTGGTGAACAAGTGGAGCATGGCAATCAGGGGCAGTGTCATGAACAAATGAAACATAACGTCACTGAGGTGACAAGATCTTGTATCTTAAATTTTAGTGAAAATGACTGTTTTGGATTGATGGTCAAATAATTGGTTAAGTGATGTCCCGCCAAATCCTAACTGTCTTACCCATAAATGAAGCCACCACAGCATGTTAAAGGAAAGGCTATCCCATTCACTATAGTGCTTTGGCCACCATGTTTTTTGGCTCTCCTGAACATTTGACATTTTGTAGATACAAGGTCTTGTTGCCCCAGCGACGATAAGCAAGAGTAAATTATTCTAAGTTTGATACTGAGACGAGACAATCAGCGAGGGGCCTACCTGACCACCTGATATCTGTGTGATGAATTCCTGGCCGGTTGTCTGCTGTTGTAGCAATGTCTGCTGGTTCCCTGTACCTTGTCTCGTCACATACTGGATTGGATTTCCTAATTGCACCTGTAGCACACCAAAGAATCACAGTGCATAGATCAGGGTCCCATTTCATAAAACTTGTTATTAGTAACAACTGCCACATTTCTGTGACAAATTTGCTTTCAGCCAATCAGATGCAAAGATTTCAGCAGCTTATAACAACTATCATAATTTTGTTATTGTTAACAGGTTTTATTAAACAGGGCCTGAATTTATCATCACTTCATCACAGATTGACAGACATTACCATTTTCTTTTATTCTCCAGTAATGATCGTTTGAAAGTTAAAACAACCATGAACTGATCCAAGGCCTGAAAAGAGACTGATAAAAAAGTAAATCTTATTTGACTTTTATTTCCATAATTAAGAATGAATAGGTAATGTGAAAGATAGAATGGACATACAATTGTATTTCCTTAAATCATGGCTGTATCATACACTCATAAAACTTATTGACATCATTTTCTTTTTTGATTAAATGACTTGCAGCCATGCCTTTTACAAGAATTTTATTTCATTTTGGCATGTGTTAGGCATGGGTAAACTACATATATGTAATCAATCAAAAAGACTGAGTGTTGCCATAATAGAAAAAAAAAAGTCATACAGACTGATTGCTCACAAGGTATGACTATGATATCTCATCAACCCGTTGAAGACGAGTCCCGGGTATACTCGGGCAGATGTCTATGGGAAATGCATGTTGTAGCAAAATCAGCCCATCCTCAACGGGTTAAAAACTAAGCACATTAGAGCACCCAAGCTGTATCTTCATTAGCAATCAAAGACAGCTTTTTAAACTTTACCAAACAAGTGAGTATGGGTCAGTATACTTGAGTGACCCGCACCTCATCATAGTTCATGTTTATGCATGTTTAAATCACATTTCGTCACTGAAATTCTATGAAATCCCACCCACATAAAAAATGGAAATGAAGATTCCAATGGAACTACAAGTTAGTTGTACCTATCGTCGTCAAATGCAAATGATGCAAAATAATTAAGCTCTAAGGAAGGGGCCCGCACCTCGCCATCCGCGCTCCAGTCCCATAGACAAAGCACGTCAAAGACGAGTGCGGGTGACCGTGACGATACTGAAAACACCTGTTCCTTATATAAATTTAAGATTTTCAAGAAATACTGTACGGTTTTCATGTCACTTTGCTCGGTTGTGGTAATTCTACAAAGTTTCAAGCATACTGAACACAGTCAGGGGTGTAAATTGTTGTTCAGTGCACTTAGTAGCAATTTTATGCAGGGTGACAATATTAGGGCCCCTGATGAGGTGCAGACACCTCACCATACTGATCCCCAGAAAAAAAGGCCAAGTTACCTGTTGATTGTCACCGCTGGCATTAGCCACGACCTGCTGGAGGTTAGTGCCTGCAGGAAGCTGTATGGGCACCACCTGGCCCTGAGAGTTGATGATGGAAGCCTGACCATCCGCCCCCGTCTGCACCTGAGTGAGGGAGAGAGTTCCATGATGTGTGATGCCTGGACATGAAACCTTAACATAAAACACTCACACACACAGAAACCTTAACATAAAACACTCACACACACACACATTCAATCACCACCTCGTAAAAAGGTACTGTCTAATAATGGTATAATATTTCGTGCAGTTTTATTTCCATAAATTTCACGAGCCGGGTGCTATTTGTGGATTTTACAACACTCATAACTATTAACTCTGAACTCGAACTGAATGCGACATGCATCCATACATTTTTCAGTTCATGACAGTACTCCATGATCATGAATATAACCACTCGAAAAATTGTCAGGAAGTCAAAATTCATGAAAAATTAGACTGGCTAAATATACTACGCAAACAGTCCTTTACTCAGCCAGGATTGATCACTGCTAGAACACAATTCTGGCAATGGTCTACATCAATAGGAGTATGATGGTAACTCAGTCAATAAATTTCACCTTTAACTTTGCCTTCATTGTATGACTTCCCCCCAGTGAGCAACAAAACACTGGCACCTGGTAATGACCAGTCAATAGTATACTCATGCTGGTGTCTAATGGGAAATGCATGTTTTAGCAAAATCAACTCTTCCTCAATGGGGTAAGTTTACCTTGATTTTGTTCTTGCATTTTGCAGGCACATGACTAGAATGTATACATACAACGCACACAAACACACACACGCACACACACACACGCACAATAATATATCAACTCTTTCAACTGGCAAGTCACCTGCATTATCCAAAACCAATAAAGGTTAGTGACTAGTCTCCCTGTAGTTTTCAAGGTGATGAAAGGGAAATTACAGTATGACTTTTAGGTATCCATGCTCTACTTGTAACTATTTTCATTAGTATTTGCTTAAATCCCCAGAAATTTGTGTCAGTGGTTGTATATTGCAGGTGACTGCAATAGACAGGTGGCCACTATGGCAGGTTTGACTATATTTTCCAAAGGCTCATTAACCTTTGACCTTGCAGAAGCTGTTAGCTTACTAGTAAATCCCAAATACATCTACCCCTCATGTTACATGTCTGGGCCAAATATCAACAAAGTGCCATGATTTGGGATGTCTTTGTGGATTTCTTTACTTCTCTTCTTTTTGTTGTTTTTAAAGGCATAATTTACCATTTGCAGATGAAACAAAAACCCAGCATTAGTGCTTTAAAGTAGTTCCAAAATGTGAGTTTGAGATAGAAACAACCACTGCAAAAATTTGAATCCGTATAATCAATGTTAAGTATTGTTAAATAGACAAAATGTGAACAATAGATGTTGCCAGACTAAACCGTCTACAGTTATGGTTTAATGAGAAAAATACCGATATCTCCTCATATTTTAGGCTTTATTGCGAAAATTTTATACGGTAGGATGTTATGTGATACAACAGGCCTACACATATGCACCAAATGTGATATCTTGAACATTTTTTAAATCACTGTCCCCAAAGGTAAACACGACCTTTACTATTGTGTGCAAGTGGAAGTGGCATTAAAATCTGAGGTGTACAAACAGATAGAAAAGTAAAAGACGACCTTGGGCACCAAAAGGGGCAGAGGTATGAGAATGTATTTACAGACAGGAGTTACTTGCCTTGATACAAGAAGCTTAAGGCAAAGAGACAGCCTAAGACATTGCATTCATACATTGTAGGCATCTGTTTTTATTGAATGGTATTAATGAAATAGAGCATGATGATGAAAGTGGAATGTGGCTTCAGAAGGGGCAGTTCATGCAACTCAGGAAAAGGGTTTGTCCCTTGTTAGTAACTCAGCATTCCCTTTTTATCCTTTTTGCAATTAACAAGCAAATGGATGAACAGAAGTTACAAAGAGAATGCGTTTGAGTGCTCTCCTAAAGCGTACCAAACCGTACCAAACCCATGTCAGAGAGATGTGCTAAAATGCTCCTGAAGTGCACCGCACCAAACTGAACTGAGCCAAAAGAGGGCCACTTCCCGATGTGCTCCAAAAGGGTACCAAAAGCGTACCAAAAGTTTGTACGTGAAGAATATGCATAACTTGCACATATGCCATAATGCAAAGAGTTCATTCTCTTTGTTCGGGACATCTGTAAGTAGTTTACGCTCGCCAGGAGAATAACCCTCTTGTTACAAAATGCATGACCCCTCTAAAAATAACTCATGACGTATCCTTTCTCCACAGAGCACTCGAACGTTCCAAATATAGCAAAGCACAGAAGAGTTCGCTTTGGTTTGGTTCATTTTGGTTAGCTTTTGCGCGCTAGGTAAGAATGCACCCAGAGAGTACAGTGCACTCCCATTACAACAAACACGGTTACAACAAAGTAAAAATTCAAGCCGCGATATTATCCACTCTATGTATTTCTATTGTTTATTTGTTTGGTTATAATAAGATTTCGATGTAATGAAAGAAAGCTGCCGGTCCTGAGGACTTCGATGTAATGGGAGTCCACTGTTCATTACTTCATCCACCACTAAAGGCTGAGAACACACCCAGGATCAGTTGGGATTATAAAGGTCCCAATTAGTTCATTGTTGTCACCACACTGCATTACATAGTGATGTATACGTGTTATATCAAAAAGAATGACAATGTTTACCAAAAAAAATATATATATGTGTGTGTGCTTGTATTGCACTTTGCTGAAGATACAAGATTGTCAAATATTATGGTAAATATCCCATACACCATAGGAGAGAGGGGCAGTCCATGACACAATGAGAAAGAATTATGAGCCATATATTTCACACAGTTTCTATTTTCGAAAATATCGCAAGTTGGGTGCTGCGAATTTGCAAATTTAAGAACACGCAAAAATATCAACTCTAAGCAAAGACATCGACTCTGATCCCGACATGAATGCAACATGCACGCATAAATTTCTCTGTTCGTTACTTGTACTATACGATCGAATATTCATCCACTAGCAAAATTGTCGGGAAGTCCCTATGCAAAAAAATTGAGTCTTCCTATCAATATATGGCGTATACAGTACTTATCGGAAGTATTTTCATTATCATCATGTTGACAATTTAGATTTTCAGGATGGGCACAGCAAAGTATATATTTTTCAAATATATTGTCATAATATCAAACACCAATAAAAGACATACACGGAAATTCAGAGATTTTTCCAAAATTAAAAACAAGTTCAGCAGCAATGGAGAAAAAAGCAAATAGTGTGTGATCTTTACATCATTTTTGCTGTCCAAGTCTCTAAAGCAGTCTGGAGAAGTGAATGTGAACAACTGGCACAATACATAATTTATGTTCTTTCTATTTGCAAATCAGCTCAGGGCTGATGTATGGCCACCTCCCTGAGGAAGAATTCTCCAGGAACTTTGAATCCATCTAAATGCTCACATAGACACCCTGGAGAGAACTGGTATGATGTAGTTACTCTTCAATCACACTGTATCGGGTTCTACAAAGCAACGCTCATGTATTTAAACATGATCCTGGGAAAAAGTGGTATTTCTAAAGGTAAATAAAGACTGCTGAAAAGGCAGACAAATGTTAAGACTCCTTGAAGATTGTGTTACAGTGGATTGCCTCACCACTCTCTTTTTCTTTTTCTTCTTCTTTTTGGGGGCTTTATTAGGAGTGGGGGGTTTTCCCACTGACCAATCACTGACCAATCCTTGACCAGTATAGCTCACCTGCTGCAATGACTGCACCTGTTGGAGGAGCTGCTGACCGCTTGACCCGGCCTGAGAGCCCCCAACCGTGACAAACTGCATGGGTGGTGGGGGAGGGGGGCCAGGGAGGGTGGGGGTAGGGTGCATATAGCAGGGGAGATATGGGCAGAGGGGCGTGGATAGGAGGGGGTTGATGGGTGAATAAACACTCACATGAAATGAGAATAATTGGTGTGTGTTTATCCCTCTCTTAAGGAACATGCCCCTTTTTCACTCTCCTATTACTGATATCAGCACTAGTTTCTGAAGCACGGTAAAGGAAGGAAAACATGGAAATGAACTATAAATGCAATTATAGAGACTCCAACACTCCTACTTTGGGACCATTGTCTCATAATGCCCCCACTTCCATGTGACTTTTAATTTCTCCCACTCTTGTTGTGTGTCTTCTGTCTTCCATAGATGTATTTTCTCCTGCTTAGAATTTGGTTTTCTCCCTCTTTGAATTAAATTTTCTTACCAAACTTCAAGTTTGTCATATACGTTCAAAAATGAGGCTAAAGTAGCAGAGAGAGCATCTATCTCCTAAAGTTTCCACGGCTCTTCAGCAAGCCCTAGACCCCGGCCACAAGGGCGTGATGACGTGCACTACATCAAAATGGCACACATGCCCAGAGAATCAAGACTCCTCAGTTTACTAAAGTGGTCTTGGTGGAAGAATATCTTGTACAAGAGAAACTTGGGGTTGGAGTCTCTGCAATCACAGACACAAAGCTTCCTCTCTGTTGTTGATCTGCCTGGATGGCAAAGTGGTGCATGCAGAAGATGACTGGCTAAATACTTTAACTGAAACCCACGCAGTGACAACTTTGATGTACTCTGTGTGTGTGGCATTCCACCACATGCATGCCCGGATGAAAATGTATTTCTTGGTTCAAAGTTCTCACAGGCAAAGCCATTAAGAACTTAATCCAAAGTATTTGGAGGTATGTGTTTGTTGTGAGAAAGCAATACTTATCTGATGCAAAACTAATTCTTTTTAATTGCTTCTTGGTGTGACAGAACAGAATACATTTTCTGATCATAAGAATGCCTTGTACAGCACCACACTGAACTGAAGTGAATATGATATGGAAATGAAAGTGATTTTCATTCAAATGTACATGCCATAGTTCTGGATGGTAATGTGCTTACATCCGCACAGCTACACTAAATCATATCTTATGATATATATATATGGAAAATCCATTCCTTGTTGCTCACTTTAATAATGAGTTTACAACATTTTATTCGAACAATTATAGCACTATCAAAATTACATATGCAGGTTAGATTTTATCATTTGTGGTAAAAGAAACAGAACAACATCACTGTGCTGAAGTCTTTACAGCAATTGGATCAGTGGCTCCTTGATACAATATACATACATCAACAGCAACTTACAATAACTGTGATAACTGTAATACGCATGGTTGAAAGTCGACCAGTTTTCAGCATTTCCTTGTGCTGCTATATGCAGCTACATATGACGCTTAAGTACATGCTAGCACAGTTTTTCTGTCTAAGCCGGTCCAGGTCATTGTGTCACGTGAATGTTTGCATGTAACTGGTTGAGGATACACTGCCGATGCCAGTAGCATATTGCTCAAATGAGAATTGAGTGCTGGTGCTGCATGCAGAGGATTCTGCTCTAGGGTTCACTCAAACATGTACAATTCATTCTACTATTACCTCTCAGTTGACGAAAAGGATAAGAATGATTATTCAGCCACAGATTTGAATACTTTGTTCACAGCATAATAGAATATCAAATTTTGATGATATGTACAAGTACATCATTCCTCAATACACCATAACAACTTGCTGTCATGCAGAAATGAAGACAACAGTGCATTCACTTCTCCTAAAATGAAAACTCTTCCACGGTAATTTGGCCAGTTCCAAAGTATGTAGATTTATACCACACAACAAATGATTAAAATACTACACAGGGATTAATGCCTTGCTAGTTACAGCTGAACTGTTATATTTCTTAGAAGTTTTCCAGACACTTCTAAGTGCATGGTCTGTAATCTAGGCTGTACAGGTAACAATTCTGTTTTTTCAAAGATCCTACATTATTGCAAAAGAACATATAGTTGCTTATGGTTTTGTTTTTCTGCATATTCATATTTTTCATCTAATATGAATTATAAAGCATGAGAGAAGTGCAGAATACATTCTGCAGTTTGGCAGGTCTTAACAAAAAAGAAAAGAACTACAGAATAACTACTTCTCAGCCACTTTTGTGGCATTTTATTCACACAGCCATATAGTCCAGAACAACCTTTCACAACAATCACTACAGATTGCGGACATTATACTATCCCAGTCTCAAAAATTCACTTTAAACCAACTGACGGACAGTGACTTCACTGAAATTATAGAGTGCTAATGTCCTGCTCTGAAATTCAAATATTTCCCCTGATAATAAAAAGAATACCAACATTTAAAGAATTACAATTCTACTGAAAATTTCAGAGCTTCAGAATCAGTTTCTAGGGTCGTAAAATGCTGCACAGTGGACAAATTTAGAAGATTCAGTTGCTGGAAGCATTTATGGAGTCCGGATAGAGCCACAACTCATTTTAAGTTCTACATATAAGAGTAGGACCCAAATCAATTCCAACGAAACAGTTGAATAACTTTCTTTTTGATAATTTTTCATACCTCTCTGTCCGTCTCTTTCTACCCCCTCCTCCCATTCTTCCCCGTTCACTTTTTGGTTTCTTACATTTTTTCCCCTTTTTTTTTTGTGTCGTGCACTATTGACACAGGAATGGTGTCAGATGATCTCTATCAATGTTAAGATGAAATCTAATTGTCTGCTTTTCCCAAGCATCATGAAGGTTGTGCCCAGTCTACTCAATTTACATAGTATGTCTTTCTGTCTATCTATCTAATCTACAGTATCTACCTATCTATCTATCTATCTATCTATCTATCTATCTATCTGTCTGTCTATCCATCTATCTATCTATCTCCTATCTATCTATCTATCTATCTATCTTTTGATTTGATATCCCTCTGTTTGTCCACTGTTGCTGTTGTTAATCTACACATATCTATCTTTCTATCTTTTTGATTTGCTATCCTTCTTTTTGTCTGCTGTTGCTGTTGTTCATGTTTTTGGTGTCGATGGAAAAAAAAAAGGGGGGGGGGCAAGTAGAGGAGGGGTGCATAATCTCACCTGGAGTTGTGGTTGAGTGGTGATGAGTTGGCCCGCCTGGACAGCCTGCGGCTGGGTGGTGCTGGCAGCTGTTGCGGTCTGCTGGGCACCCTGGACCTGAAGGTTGCCGCCCTGGGCCTGGTTCTGGGCCACGCTGAAGTAGTACTGGACTTGGTCCGCAGGGATGGCTGTCTGCTGCATCTGGCCATCCTGGGATGACCACAATGATGATAATGATAATGATAACATGATCATTTAGACACACAAATTGTAAATGTGACCCTGCATCACAAAACCAACAAAAAGTCATCAGACATGAATTTTTAGTTAAGGGCAGATTCTGAAGAAGCAGACTCTAAGCTTTAAAATGATGTATAATTCAATTCAAATGGACTCCCCTAACCTACCTAAACACTGGTAAGAAAGCACACACTCCGGAAAAGTGTGATCTGAGAAAAGAGGCTCTGAAGTACAGGGTCTATTCAGGTACTTAATCTTTCACCAAGCTGCGCTAGCTGTGCGATGAAAGGGATAAAACACAGGATGTCAACCACCGGAGCAACAACAATGAAGGGATTATTAGATTAAGCTGAAATTAAAGATGTTCTATTAATACATTCTGTCCATGATTAATGCCAACTTACCAAAAAGTAGCATTATCCTTTCAAAAGTTATTAGACTTGAAAGTTAAGAGTCTACACAGGATTTTAAGAAATGTAAAGGGGCCTCTAATTCATACATGATCATTCTACTCTCCCCCCAAAAAGGGGTGTAGAAAAACTGCTGAAAACACACTTTCCCATTTGTGTTATGATCCCAAAATAAAGAATAATGTAGAAGAAAGATTGCTCTTTCAGAAAATATGAAAAAATCAAGATTGACCTCGTTGACCCATTTCACCTGTTTTGAGTCCTCACGTAAAATCAAGGGGTGAGACTTTGTGTTTGTTTTGTGGTGCACAGTCACAAATGCTTTTATTGTGTGTGTGTACAGTGGGGTGGGAGTCAAGGATAGTCCTTGTGGTTAGGTCAAGGGTCAACAGGTCAATGTTCAATGTTCAGGTTGTCACTTGAATCAATAAACTAGAAAAATGATAACTTGGTATCCACTGGGAAGGTCATTCATGTTTGGGTGTATTCTGCTCTGGACTTTTGGACACCCGCTGAGTGGGAAGCAAGTGTTGGAGATGTGGTGATCAATGTGGGTCATGTTTGTTATGACCCGTCAATAAAGGTGAAATATGGCAGTAGATATCATACCAGACATTACATATTCCATCAAAAAAAAAAAAAAAAAAACATTACCATACCTATCATTACTTCATCATTGTTTTAATTGACATGCTAATGCAAAAAAAAAAAAAAATGAATAAATTATGGGGGAGAAATGCCTGTGGAAAGTGCAGTAAGAAAAAAAAAAAATGTTAAAGAAGCTAGAAAATATAACAATACAAAACAAAAGGAAATATCAACATTGTGATTAAAAGAATAAAACAAATAACAAAATTGAAGGGGCAAACAGTCATTATAACTTTAAGAGACATTCTACCAGTGTCATTTGTACTCTAGACACAGAGAGGCATATGATCTGAATTGCAATCATACTCAAATTATTGCTTTTCTTCACTCAACAAGTTTTATCAGGCTTGCTGGCTCACCGATCTCTTGGGTGGCTTCAACTCATCCCTGGGAACGATGTCAATCAGGAAATCAAACTGGTCATACTTTGTGATCGCCATGGCAATGTCATTTCTCTGCAAAAGACCACAAAGAAAAAAAAAATCCTGTCAAGAATATTGACAACAAAAGACAAGCTTGAATGAATGTAAATTATGATGTTTACATTCACTGAAATTACTATTGAATAGAATTAAAAAGTAATACACGTACATGTACATGTGTATAATTATGAAATGTCCTTCCACTATACAGTCATAGTCATCATCCATTTTTCTCAGTTTATATCAGATCTTACATGAAACTCAGCATCTTCCTCATAATGTGAAAATATGTGACCTGCTACAACAAAAGGATCCGAAAGTCGGGGGAGGTTCAATTTTCTGAAAATGACATGACATTATTCCCTTTCTCTCCCACTTAAATTTCATATGCAGTATAACACAATTCATATACAATTGTACACTGCTTTCTCGGCTCAGCTGTCAGTTACTTTCGGATTCTTTTGTCCTGGTGGGTCACATATATGTTTAGGACCAACACTTTTTTACTCTTCTACGCTTAAACATATATCACATGACCCTCATATACTGCCACTTCATGGTGGATCAATACCACGGTTGCAACACAAATCATAGTAAATCATGTGTACCTTATGAAGCTGCAATACAAAGGAAGCATTGCAAATATTAAGGTACATCTAAATCACTTTGCCGCATATTGAAACACTGCAAAAGTATATGATCACTAAACCCAGGGCATGAACATGATTCACATATACATTGGCATTTTATGTCTCTACATGTTTCCATGAAATTAATTGTTTTTAGCAATTGTTTTAACAATTTCATGACAAACAAGCAGGGGCTTTCACACAAGATCATTAATATAAAACGCACATTCCTTATCATCACATGAGGCACAAATTTATCTCACATGTCATGACTACACGTGTACACAATGTACATCTCCAACGTAGTACACTCACTTGTAATGTTCTTCGCTTGTTCTCTTCTGTGTGCAGCCACGCTCTTAGAGACAGCTCTGTGATGAAGATTTCTGCAGCCTTCGCAAAGAGTACAGGAGCTTCGGCACTGATCATCTGCAAACAGATTACAGCATACAGTAGAAGTCTTGTAATAATACAGGTAGCAGATATAGATCACTTGGTTTGTGTCACTTTCAGTGAAGTTGATGTATGTTTAAATGTCATTACAGCCAGACTATCTCTTCAAGTGATTGTGGTATAAAAATATGAATTTTTAGGTTGTGAATATGACTCATTATCTTTACAGGGTAGACTGTGCATTGAACAATTGCTCTGTGCATTACCAGAGTTTTAACTCATCAATCCCTGCAAAATGGTACTCCATCATTGACACCAAATCGGTGATAACAACAAAAAAATCTACTTCAATATCTTGAGGTGTGAACAAAGTTTTATTAAAAGTGCTTCTCTTATGTGCTCCATTCCTGTGGAACTCATTCACTCCTCATTTGAAAGAGGTGAATTCTACTGATCATTTCAGGACTACTTTAGTACAGAATGATGCAAGAGGTAGGTTTATCATATTACTTTGATCATCTTCCTTTTTCTGTGTAACTTATCTACTGGGAGACTTGGACAATGCGAAAGCATTATGAGCTCTGTAAGATGTCAACCTAATCATCATTAGTACTGTAACACCAGAAACATTTGCTGCATGAAACTTTTATAAATTGGAGCCAACGGCCTTTTCCACAGCATAAAACTTTCATGCATTGCCACTTGTGTAAATAAAATCTTTCGTGTGCATTGTACTTCACAGATCCTGGCTACTCGCAAAATTCTTGAAAATTTCATGCATCAAAAAATTTCTGGTTTTACAATATTTAAGGCATGAACCCACTTTGACATCCTCGTCCAGCTTCATGATTTTCTTGATCCTAGCAAGAGGCAACTCCTGGGCCTGCTTAAAGTCCGGCTGCAGATAAAAACATTATACAAGAGTGGAGAAAAAAAAAACCAAAACAATGTATGACATGTCAGTCATTAGAAATCAAACACTATATAACACTAAACCTACATTGTATTTGTGGAAACAAGTCCAAGAGTTTAGAGAGTACACTTGTAAGTGGCACGTAACAGCAAGCAACAGTAATGATTACCATTGACATCACATTTTTTACATGTAGCTATGCATTCAAACACATAATTTCTCTCTTCCGCTTGTCCACATCCTATATTAGAGAACATGTCAGCTATCACTACGTAAAAAGGTGCAGACCACTGTACTAATTCATAATTTCAAAATTAGAATACTGTAAAAGTGTAAATTTTTGGAGTGTGGAAATTTTTACGCCTTTCGCGCAATGAAAAGCTACGGCAAAAATAAAAGCTCACAAATAATTTTGCATGCCATATTTTCCAGTAATTAAAGTCCTGATTCCGTGGAATTAAAAACATGCAAAATTTCCTTTCAAGAGAGAATTCAAAGTTCAATTTCATCTCAGCCACCCAAGCGTGAAAAATATCCACTTTTACAGTAGATTTTTGGCTTCAACTCAAGTGTAAAAGTTATCAAACTGACAAGACAGCCTCTTCATGGTGATACATTGTAGTTAATAAATTTACATACATGTAATTACACATGACAGTCCCGAGTCTAAATGGTCCACAGAGAGACATGGACATAATTGTCCTTTATTTGATACAGGAGTCCTTGAGAAGGAGCCATTACCAAGACTGCTGAATCTCAGGCCCCGAGAGTGAGACTTCCGCATTTCACATATATTTTCAAGCTCTTGCACTCATCTTCAGAGATCTAATGCCTGAGAAGGGGGGGGGGGGGGGGGGAACCTGACATACTCCATAAAGATATCCTGATTAAAAAATAATTTGTGTGTGCATGTGTTTACAACCACAGATGAAAACACTCTTGGATAATTCATAGTCAGAGAAATTCAATTCCAGTTAAGACACAAAGTCAAGTGTTATAGTTAATGCAAAAGTATTCCCTAAAATGATCAAGCTGGTCGCACCTTTAATGATCTGAAAAATTAATCCATAATAAGTCCCCCTGGCAACAAATCGACCACCTCCTCTCTTTCTCTGGTTGCATTACTCCCTCCCAAAGTCTCACTCTCACTCCTTGTCCCATGTTGGTCGTCCAACAAATTTTGACTCACTGGTTTTAATTGTTGGATGGTTTCCATCTGTCGACTCCAGAACTCTTCGTGGTGCTGCTGAGCCTCCGTCTGATTCCCACTGGATTGACCTTCCGCTGACTCCATTATCTCAGACATTGGCGGTCAAGATCTCTCAGGCCAAGTTCAGCTCAAAGTTGCTTGTAGTCTGCAATTTATTTATCGTCAGAGAAGGCAACAAAACCAACAACAGAAGTTAACATATTCTGTTTCATCTGCAATGACCTTTTGGGGTTTGTAACCATTTCCGGGTGGTCAGGAAGACTGAACGACTGATATACTACAAAAGTGGGAATTTTCGCAGTGCTGAAATTTTTGCTCATTTTGCCCAGCCACAAACTAGCATGAAATAAAAGCATGCATATATTTTTGCTTGCCATATGTTTCAGTAGTTGATGCCTTGATTCTGCGAAATTAAGAACACGCGAAACTCCTTTTACTCGGCCGAGCCGGAAAAATTAGTAGCGCAAAAATATCCGCTTTTACAGTATTGGCACTTGAAAAACAAAAAATACAAAATTAAACTTCTACAAAATGCACACACTGATGTATCCATAACAATATGCAAGATTTCAAGATGGCAGATATAATAGGGCCTACATTGTAGGAAAACAGTGCACCTATCTAAAAAAAAAAAAAAAAAAAAAAAAAAAAACCAGTAAAAATAGGAAGGACGTCAATTTATTGAAAAAAATGAGTTCAGAAAATGTGATTTTGCACCACAGGAAAAGATAACTTTTATGGAGGGGTTAACTTCAAATATTTTTTTGCTTTAAATTAGAAGAAATATTCACAATTTGCAAAATCTGTAATTTTCAGGACTTTGCAAATAATTAACTGCTACTTTTGCTCGAATTTTCACTCTGTGAGGACAGAATTCAGAGAAACAAAAAATAAGTGTCCAGTAAACAATGAATGTTAGACTCTCCTATACAACACCAGTCAGTAGTATGAACTATGGTACTGGGAGTGGTAGTGGCATGTGTGGTCCTAAAAATTCTATGGTCCTAAAAATTCTATTCTAATAGCGGTATGGAATAGCGGTATGGAATTCATAATCATATGAACCCGTACCCGTCGAGGACAGGCTGTTTTTGCTACATTTTGTCCTCAACGGGTTAAGCATACTGATTGTGCGATTGAAATGAAGTAATTTTTACTATGGACATCATTCTTCAACAGTAACAATAGGAAAATTATCAGACCAGTGCAGTATTATAACAGTATAGTTGGTCATAACCATACAGTACAGTCCCATCTATTTACTTTACAGCAGTGCTAGTGACGACAACTGCATTGACTGGCTGCATATTGTGCAAGTGATTGAAGTGTGTATGTTCTGTAGGAAACACACGGAGAGCAGCATAAGATATACACTGATTTTGGCTTTTACACGTTCATTGTACTCTAGAAGACTATGTCTCGGTGGGAATACCTCATAATTTCACTTAGGCTACAAAATATTTGTGCGACTGTCGTATAATAACATGTGATTTGCTCAAAGTTGACGCCGAGTGATATAAATGGTTGGCCGCCTTGACGTGATAAGCCAATAGCCATAATCATTGTTAGTCACAGTCAACCCGCCAACCAATCAACGTATACCAACGCTGTACACAAGTGACGGCCAGATACGATTGGGCCAGAATGACCGCATTTGTGGTACACACTTCTAACATGTCTTTTATGCAGTCTTTACGCTATTTACGATTTCATCCTACCTTGCCACAAACTATGAGCTCCTCGATGGAAATAAATGCACTGCCAAACCGACTGAAATTAACGTAAGACCTCATGAAAGCAATTAACGGGAATCAATTCTCGGCACTACTACCGCTGCAACGACGAGATTCCCTAGATCTGTATGTTATACACGTTCGTAGTGTGCAGCTTGCATGCATGCTGCGTACATACAACACACAAATTTTCTCTGGCCACACACACACACACAGACGTAGTAAACGCATGGATCGCCTCGTAAATTCTCAATACACGAGTTCCCCTTTTTCTGCAATATGCGCTGAAGCTATCACCACCCACCATAGAGGGCGAACTACGTCAAATCTATACAAAGTGCGTGCTGGACCTTTTTTATTAAAAAAAAACAAAACAAAAAAAACAAACAATAGATAGAATCAAACTTGCATGCTATAAAAAAAAAGCGTAGATCTATAGCTAAGATTATACAAAGAACCTCTTTTGTATAATCATATGAACATAAGTCAGAAAAATCAGACATAATTCAGGTATCTGTCAATAAGAATTGAGTATTCAGCGACTTATGTTTTATTTTCTGATGAATATTATTTGTATGTTTGATCGCATAATTTTTCTTTTCTTTTCTTTTCTTTTCTTTTCTTTTCTTTTCTTTTCTTTTCTTTCTTTTTTTTTTTTTTTTTTTTACAAGAGGGCTACCTCATGTATTTCAAAAACGATTCGAGCTCTTTCCTGGTCGGTCTCCATGACAAAGAATTTAACTTGTCTTCATTCGGTCATTAGGTGTGTACAGGGTTTCTTTCTTTAATCCTTTCTCTCTTTTTTTTCTTTCTTTCTTTCCAAGTGCTCAGGTTCTTCTTTCTGCTCAAACTGTGTACAGGAGTTCTTAAATCTAGACCAAGTAAAGTATCACTCCGAAATTTCCAATACAGTATCCAGAGCTGTGCAGCACCTTCGCGATCTTAATATCATGCAGAGTCTTCAAGTTCAAGTTCAAGTTGATTTATTTCATTTCCAACAAACAAAATAATTGGAAGTACAATGAAACATTCATATACACAGATGTCAGAAAATCAGTACCACAATGCGATGAACAGAAATAACATTGTAAAAAAGATACAGGTAAATTATCAACAGAGATAAAAAAAAAATAACTGTTATGTCACTGCATGTGGTAAATGCATAAACAATATTGCTGGAAATGGAGGGGACTGCTAAGCTTGTAGAATGCAGTCCCCTCATACAGAAGAAAAAAAAAACATATAGTAGCAAAAACAACAATTTCCCTAAGTCTTGGGTGTGAGTCCCTCTAAATTTTAAGATAACCATTCCCCCTTATCATTGAACCCCGACAACTAAAATGTTTGCACATATCTTAAAATAGATGCTCGATATCTTAACAATAATTTTGTTATCGTTTAGTTTGGTATCTTTGGTAAGACACTGGACAGAGAAAGTCCATATGAAACCTCCTGACGGTCCTCCCGGATAGTATAAAACATTCAATCACAATAGAAGACAGAGAGACAATTCAAAGCTCTGGCAAAGGAGAAAATCACTTCCAAAGGAAATGTGTTCTAGCATGAATTTCATTGTTGTGTTCTTGTTCCTGTTGTTGTTGTTGTTGTTGTTGTTGTTGTTGTTGTTGTTGTTGTTGTTGTTGTTGTTGTTGTTGTTGTTATTGTTGTTGTTGTTGTTGTTGTTATTGTTATTGTTGTTGTTTTGGGGGTTTTGTTTTGTTTTGTTTCTGTTTTGGGGTCGTTTTTTTTTTAGAAACGATGTTGCCTGTGAGCCTTAAAGGTAGGGAATCCCATTTGCATGCCTTAAATGAAGAGTTGTATAACTACAGTGGTATGTTGAAGAGAGTATCATTTTAGAAACTCCCATAAAGTATTGAAAGTGGAAGGTAACATTTAGTACATTTTTATTGACCGTTAGATTTTGAATTGAATTTTTTTCGGGCTCACCGTAAATTCCAGTACATTACTAGGTTACCTTTGCAGACTCATGCACTGCATGTGTGTCCATCATGTATATTTTGTGAAGAAAGTTCATCAAAACTTACAAACATTTCTATATACATTCTTGCCACATACTCTATATGTTATTACACCAGCTCTTATACTTTTAGATTTGTGTTTATAGATTAAAAAAAAAATACAGAAGACTGCAACAAAAAGGCTTAAGTGTGGCTGACACACAGAACTACTGAGTAGTTGAGATTTGTGCATTATTCAAATTGTAGATAACTGTTGACTTCCAAATTTCTCAGCAGTGGCCTAAACAAGCCCCCTGAGGTTCATATCTAATGTTTTGCTGCATTTTGGGAGGTCTGTAAAAGGTATCCCCTACCTTTAAGCAGAACAGTTCAAGAAAGTTACAAGACACATAGGCCCTAAGTGAAAGACAATGATTATGTAGATAAATGAATCATGATAAAATTTGTTTCCAGATATTTTTGTGTCTATGTTGTTGATTGAAAGAAATGAACATAATGAAGTTAACTACGTTGACTGCCATGTCCGTGGGCTATTTTTTTTTCTGTGTGTGTGTTTGTCCGTGTGTCTGCGTTTGTGTGTGGTTGTTAGCATGATTGTGCTTCGTGGAGATTGCTTCGTGTTGTTGTTTTTGTGTATGTATTTTTTCGAGTTTAGGTTTTTTGGGTTTGTCAGTGAATGGTGATTGCATCATTTTGTTCATTTTGTTTTGTTGTTTGTTTGTTTAATTTTTTAAGTGTTTTTATTTTTTGTTTTTTGCCGAACAAAAATATATTATGCATGATTCTGATTGCATGTCTGCATTAAAATATTGAAGTAAAATAGTTTAATCGGGTCGGAGATGATTCTGTATATGCCATACACAGAATGATACGGCAACACGTGATTTTGGTGTGAGCTGGCACTACCCCATCTACGTCGACTTCACGTCACTATAGCGAAGACAGTCTCGAGCTATCTCGTGTGATTAATTAAATCGTCGGAACAATAGATTTATGGTGATTGTTGTTGTTGTTGTTTTGTTTTGTTTTATTTTATTTTGTTTCGTTTTGCTTTTTTTACTTTCAAATTTCCTATTGAGCCATTGCCACTCACTGGCACTTGTTGTAATTACATTTGGCATGTGCCGCGTCTTCCCCACCTTGTATCAGTCATGTTTAACAATCAGCTTCGTGTTCGATGCTGGCCTCGTCAGCCTGTATTCTTTTCACTTTGTTATAGATTGCCCACAAAGTTTTGTGTTCTTCTCATTTCTTCCTCTTTTATCCTCTTAATTCTTTTTCTCCTCCTTCTTCAACTACGTATTTTATTTTTCCTCCTCCTTCTTCATCATCATCATCTTCTTCTTCTTCCTCTTCTCTTTTCCCTTCTTATTTCTTCTTCTACTCCCTTAAGAAATCTTCTCCTTCGTCTTTCTTAATTCCTTCTTCTGTCCTATTTTTCATTATTTTCCTCCTTCTACTTCTTCTTCTTCCTCTTCTTCTTCTTTTTCTTCTTTTGCTTCTTGCTTTTAGCTATCTCCAGTTTACTATCCTTTGATTGTTCCCATGTCAGTTTGTGTCCAATCAGCTACTTCAGCTCTCTCCTTCAACTTCAACTGTCTTGCAAGACACATTACTTTATCCTGTTAATGTCTCATGTGACTTCTGATTGATGTTTTTCCTCCATTACAATGATACACATTTTCCCATTTCTTATTTATTAGTGTCCAGGTTCATTAATCATCAGGCCCAGCCCTCCCCCCCCCCCCCAAAAAAAAGCTTTCAATCTGTAATCTTTAAATAATTTTATGGTGTCAGATTATCATTTTATTCTACTGGTATTACATGTCTAATATGATTATTGTTATTCCAGGGCTTAAATGTAAAGTTGCTGATTTGGTCCCCACTATTATAGCAAGTGATCTGACCTAAAATTCACTCATTATATGAATTAATTTTGATTAGAAAGATTAATTTTTGATAGTCGAATTAAGGTCGCTCTCAGAGAAACAAAATCTTCTTTCTTGAAGGAAGTAGTATGTAGGTCTATCGTGGAATCGTATTTCACTTTTTTTACACAATATCATACTCACAAACGAATCTCGACGAAATCTCTGAAGCACAATTAGCAATGCTCATTATATGAATGCATCACTGACGATATACTGGCGGGTATTACGCCCGTGTGTCAGATCGGTTGAGCGCCAGCGCTTCACGTAGCAGCCACGCGCACGGAGCGGACGGTGAAATCGCGTGAAAGTGAAGGGAGGAAAAAACCAAACTGAGCCAGTATCATCGTTACGCAAACAAAGTTTGACAGGCGCGGGGCGCCACTTAGCTTTCATAGAGAGATATGTAACCAGAGATGAAACGCGATAAGACTTATCACTCTCGCGTTTCATGCCAACATATCCACTGTGTTTGCTATTAAGCCAATGGAGAAGAGATTTTAGAGTGGGTTTTATCCAGAGCGTGAGGGCATCAATGTATAGAGAAATATATAAATGCCCGTCTAATCTGCTTTTCACAAGTAAATCAAAAGCGCAAATGCGAATAGCCGCTAAGATGCGGTTCAAAATTTTGCTTGTGTCTGTCGCACTGGCTTGCCTCGAGACCACCATCACCGGACAGACGACTGATCCACTACCAGCTTTGCCTGGCGACGTCGAAGCCTCGGATTCACACAACGTCACGGCCACCTTGTGGAGTTCGATACCAAGCCACGATGATGTGACTTTCGTCACAGTTCTCCCGACATCGATGATCACCAAGCATGAACATCGCAGACCCGGTAGTGCCAAGAAAATCTTGAATGTTCTCGGGCTCTTCCCGTTGGTTGAGACTCTGGAGGCAGGGGAGGAGGTGCGTGGCGAGGAGGCTAAGATTGCTGCCGAACTCGCCTTCGAGCACATCAACGAGCACGCAGATATCTTGCCCGGTCACGAGCTTCGTCTTCAGCCACTGAACACAATGGTAAGGGCGCTGACCACTGCTCTGTAGAATCATGAATATAATCATGTATAACCGTGTAATCATTGCAAGGGGTATTTATATCATATAATTTTAATGTTGAAGACAGTTAGTGTTTGCATAGCCTTGGTGCAATCCAACACATTATTTCATCCCGGTCTTCCGCTTTATTGAAACAAAGCTGCGTTTTGATTAATGATTCGATATCAATCATTTCCAAGATTCTAATGACTACAGAGGACCGTTTAAAAAGCATAGAAAGAGAAAGAATGTACCGGTTTGAAGAGGGAAAAGTCTATAATATAAAAACGTTTGAGGGAGAAAGCGCCTGAGTAGGTCTGCAGGGATAATTCTCGGGATTTCAGAGTATATTTCAGAGTGAAGACAAGTGACCAAAAAAGACGGAATTCAACGTAAATCACAAAAATGGAAAATAAGTCAGAAAGCAGCCAATATTATTAGAACTGAGTATTCACAGACATGTGTTTAATTTTCAGACTTCTGTTTGATTTCAACTTTAACGCTACAGGGCCCAGATCACCGAATGTTTAATTGCAGTTACAGTATAATTGCAAATATAGTAATAATCATGGCCGGAGGAACCGTGGGGCCGTGGGGGCTCGGGCCCCACACTTTTTTGCACCATACACTTTGGGCCCCCACATTTTTTTTAAACCCGGAAGTATGTAAGTGGCACTTAAAAGAAATAGCTAGAGGTCTTGAAGTGTGAGCGCGGTGAGGTTATGTTTTTCCACTGAAGACTTTTTTTTTTCTTCTTCTTTTTTTTTTTTTTTTTTTTTGCTTGTCAGCTGTTCGGAAAAGGAAGGGGAGAGATGGGCTGAGGACCTTTTTTTTTGTTTGTTTGTTTGTTTTTTTTTTTGTTTTTTGTTTTTTTTTGCTTAGAATAGCTCATGAAACCCGGAAGTGGGCCCCCACACACTTTTGAAAACGTTCCGCCGGCCCTGATAATTATAGTAATAACATAACATATCACTGAAATGTATACAGAAGTTACTATCCATCCCCGCACTACATCCCTCCCCTTCTCTACACAAAATGTCACATAAATGCGACTTTCATAAAAGGGCCAATATTTGAGAAATATTTCAACATAAACCGGATTCATTGAAAATATTTCAGCAAGTGCGTTTGACACAGACAAACAGGCAAGATGAAGAAATAGCCCTGAATTATTTACTAATATACAGATGTGAAATAATGCATGGCCATGATAGGACAGTATGGTATCAGACCGTAATACACGTATTACTGTCTCATTTCATCACACAACTGTACACCGTTCGACAAAATGTACTGTCCGTTACATTCTGTTTGAGTTAAAGACATGCTTTGGCCAGTTGCCTCTTACAAATCTAAGTGATAATGCGGTTTGACCTTCAACAATGAACCAAGTGTTATGACTAAAAAATCATTACTAAATGCTTTATACATTGTACTCCTTCAAAGATTTTGCTAATTTTGATTTCAATCGGGTTTTTATTTTCAATCGTTTCATTGAAATACTCAAGCAAACTGAGGCCGTTTACAATGTACCTGTTAACTTTTAGGTTTAAAAAAAATCAAGAAATGCGTAGAAAACTTGAAGTTTGCACCAGCTTTGCAAATTATTTCTCAATAGGTTGGTTGGCTATGAGGAAGTGTACGTTGTAGAAGGGCTAAGGTCTTTGGTGCACTTTTGTTCAACCATCATTATCTGCGTTTCGAACTCATCTTCAGTTTTGATTCAAATATGAGCAAGGATGAGCTTTTGCAATTGTAAGATTTTTTTAGTGTGTTTGATATCTTAGGGCAACAACGATACAACTTTAGCCCTTTTATACTAAGAAGGGTTTTACCATTCCATACACGTAACTGCTTACATTAACCCTTTGTCATAAACTATAATATAGTTTATATTATATATTCACATCAAACACTATATTATAGTGTTTGATGTGAATATTCAGGGTTGTTACGGAGTAACAATATTCCTTGACATGTCAGTTTTAAGAAAAGAAAAGAGGAGGAGAAATATTTCCCTTTATATCAACTCACCTGACACTCAATTTGGATTGTTTCCATGGTTTCTAAGCATCATGACAAACCCTTCTTATCTCAACTATTCTAAGAGAGCACGAGTGTGCGAGAGCAGAAATGAAAAAGGCAAATAAAATCTTTTTTGTGTCCACCTCAATCGCTTCATATTAAGTGCTTTACTGACGCGTTGTTTGAACTCAGACAAGCCATACGGAGCGTGTTTGCAAAGTAGAATCCTTCTACAAACCATTTCCTGATTATAACTGACCAGCTTTCGTACATAACTGGGACACGTCCGTTTGATGTTTCATGGACACAGGACTGATTGTCAATCGTTCGTTACCATGGTTACATCATTGGAGTAAGATGGATGTTGAAAAGAATATATCATCTTTACCGAAATACCGTAACTTCATTCATAGATGTCCGTATTCATCGAGCGCACAAAGTTTCATTACGGGAAAGACATCAGTCTCTTAAAAGAATGAGTAACTGACATCGAAATGACAAAGAATTTTACGCGAACATTGCGACTGTGTTTAGATTTCCGTATTTCCATCTTCATTTAACCTTTTTCTGTGTAGGCAAACTTTTGTAGTTTTGTGAGGAAGAGTCGAGCATATGGCATCTCATGCGGGGTTTTTTTTTTTTCTGTCCAACGAAATTTGCTATGAATGGAAAAACAAAATGTAATCGCGATCTAAAGTATGTGCACAATATCCAATAAAAATGTGTGTAATTTTTACTCGCGTCTAAAATCATCTAATTCCAATATATTATGTGGTCTTATAATGCGACTTCCTTCGACAGCAATGCATTATTTGTAAAGAGGAGAATGCATTGCCAAAAAGAAAACATACATTAACACATCACATGAGTGGTTGTGTCTTCAGCAGTGAGCAGTTCTTTCTTTTTTTTATTGTAGATAATTATTTTTCTGAATTGATTAAACTAAAGGCAACTCTCAGCCAGTATCCCTCGAAAACTGTAGTCAATACACAAACTCATATATTTTCACATCTTTATCAATAATGTTCCCATGATTTCCCTCATGATAATGATCGGTGGATGATTGGCAGTAAAAGATGTTGGGGATTCTGTCTGTTCAACAACAATCCTCGCTCGTTTATTATTATGATCAAAATTACGAGCCTTCTCCATCTAGGCACTCAATCGCAGTGCATACATGCCGTCAATCCGTTGTGTGCTAAATGTCACAAGATTACTCAATGTTCAAATGTCAGTGGCAAGTTGAATAGAGCTATTTCTACATTAAATAAGAATGATAGCAGTGATTATTGATCGAGAACTTGAAATTGACAGGCGGCTGAGTGCATGACACACGAATGCACATTTCTGTCACTGTTCACTTTGCCTTTGCATAGACATTGAATATCAAAGTTAGTTGAAAGGAATTCTAATGACAATGCGCCACACTCCTCATGTAATGATGACTGTACAAAAAACAACAACAACAGCTTGGTTCCTTACTTTTTTTTACAGTATATGCTCATGATATAGTCAGAACCCTGTTTTCTGAATCTTGTGATTTGTAAATCGGAGTCTTTGCAAATAAGTGATCGCTGAGTTCATTATAACTTGGCTTTTTAGCATCAGGTTTAACAAACAATAACCTTAACATAAAATTTGACAATCAATATAACAAATCAAGAAATCGACTGTGTCTTTAAACAATATGGAGCAACGATTCAAATGGTCTCTTTGTTTCAATGAACTGTGGAAGCTGTATTTCAACTTTTTCCCCTACATCATTTAGTTTATTCAGCTGTTTCCTATGACAACCGTTGCCCCATGAACACACAATCGTGCTTGAATATTGTATAAAAAAACAAACAACAAACAAAACAGAAAATACTTGAAAATTCTCCTGCGACTGAACATGAAATCATTGTGGACATTTTGGACTTATGAAAGAATGATGCGAGATGAGATGAGGACATGACATGTATTCTCCCCTTAAAAGCGAGGATTTTTTTTTTTCTTGCGGTGAGTCCTTGGATCCCTGGTCCTTGTACTGTCAAGCCGCTGCCGACCAATCGAGCGGTCATCGATCGATATGAAGGAAGCGTGAATACCCATCGCATTATGAATTTTTCTCTTTTCTCCCTCCCCTGCTCAACCAAGTATCAATAACGACACATCGTGGGTATCTTCTTTCTACGTTGTACCGTCCTCTTCCTCCTCTTCTTCTTTTTCTTCTTCATTTCAATATTTTTTTCCCAGGATTTTATACGGATAATGAAATCAGCGGTCGATATAGATGGTGATTCTTGCTTATACTTACTTAGCTCTCCTTTCAGTTGAACCGGTATGAACAGGTCTCTTTATTGGTTGAGGGGATAAGGCATTTTTTTTTTTTTTTTTTTGGGGGGGGGGGAGTGTTAGAATTCACATCTTTTAGAAATCAAATATGAAAAATATCTTGACTCTAACTACACTAGATTTTCTAGAGGTTAAATGGGAGAGAATAAAGAAGCGGTTTAAATACATTAGAATGCGGAAAACAAGGAATAATACAGAACTGGAGCAGAATTATGCTTGATACACTGAAAATTTTCAAATGGGTACGTCCAGCCTATGGAATTTACTGTCTTGTCAGACCACAAACTTTACATGAGTAAAATGTTCAGTAGATCGACGTTTTTAATAGATCGTATGACTCTGAACTGGTGCTCTTCAATGTTTGAAAACTGTCAGTGTGTAAATTACAGGATCGTTTAGAAATTGCTTTGTTTATAGAAAAATATCGAATTGATCTTTCCAAGTCATTAGAAAAATCGCGTACGCTAATGTAAATTTCGTTGTGGAAATCATCAATTACCGATTAGGAGAGAAAGATATGCAAACATTGAAAGATTTTATAACCTCTGTGAGTCACAAGTGATCGGTCGCGAATTTCACGATTTATTCATCTGCCCTACATTCTCCGAGGAAAGGAAAACTCTTTAAGATCATTTTTTTTTATTCACAAAAAAAACATTTAAAATAGAACACCTTTTCTGATGAGAACATCCATTTAAATCTGGCTTTTTTGTCAGAAGTATTATGCTTTACCTTTAAAAAATTTGTATCATAATATGAGTCATGTACACATCATTGAGTAATAAATTCTTTGTTGTTTTGTCTTATCGATATATTATGATAATTATAGGGTCTACTTTCATCTGCAAGTTGTTATGCTATTGATGCTACTCATGCATATCAATCTTTCTTTCTCTCTTCTTCTCTTGTATTTTATATTCTGTACATTATTCTATACACATCTTGTAACTCCTTCACCGAATAATATGACAATACACATGTATTTTTATGTAAAATTATATTTTATTCCAATTATTTTTGGGGGCATTGTAAATGTGTTAAGTTTATGTACTATTTTTATGACATTTCCCGTATACCATGCCATTACAAAGAAAGGAAATACTGTCATTAATGTCATTACAGTTATTACAGTCATATAGTCATTACTGTTATTGCAGTCGTTACTGTCAGTTGCACTACTATTGTGCATGGTAAACGGGCAACCTGTGACTATGCGTTTCGTAGCAACGACATAATGTCGTGACCATAATGGCCGGATAAATTAGATTGGGTCTAAACCCGTCCCTCCTTGATGAGCCACAGATGGAAAGATGACGTCAGTGCACATGAGTAAGATTATCATGAATCTTTGATAGTTTTCGATTGGAATTATGCCATCAAAATGCTCCGATTTTACTATCCCGAAGATACACGGTTCAGAGACCCGCCGCACAATTTTGTCATTGTCTGACGTGTCTGATACATCCTTACACCTCTATAGCACCCTTGGCAACGTCCCGGCCGGGATTTTGTTCTTCGTTCGTGGTGAATGATATCAGACTTCCCTAATAGTCATGGTCTTTCCCGTAGTCAAACAGACGTTACCTGATAGTCAACAGCCTTTATCGATAGTCACTGACCAATCAATCAAACTGAAGGGAATGTGATAAAAACCTGGATTGGCTTTAAAACGCTCCACTCTGCTGGGGAGGGGCATGAGAAAGAAAGATAAGACCAAATATCATTTGCCTTAGACTAGAACGGTTTTTGCAAAATCATTATTCTCCTTTTCTGGACCAAAATTCTAGAATTCTCTGGATAATAACATAAAAGAAGCTTTAAGTTTTCATACATTTTCTTTAAAGTTAAAGAATTATCTAAAAACTTCGTACGCAGCATAATTCATTTTTCTTTTTTTACTTATGATTTTCAAAGTTGTTGTTGCTTCGTTATTCTCACTACTCTTTCTTCATCAGCGAGCCCGTGCTTCTGTGCCTCCAGTGCCCTGGATATGACTCACCATTTTCCTCTCCTCTCCCCTCCTCCCCCCCCCCCCTTGTCCACCTCGGACTTACTACCTTCTTCACTACTATATCCTCCTCAATTTTTTTCCTTACAAGAGAGCCGCCATGTGTTTGTTAATGTGCGTCCGTAAGTGTGCTTGTATCTGTGTATTACTCTTGTCTGTTTTTTTTTGTTTTTTGTTTTTTTTTTGTTTTTTTTTGCTACCGCTTAGGGAAATTTGTTGTTGTTTTTTTTTTTTGCATTTTTTTTTCTTGATGAGGGGACTGCATTCTACAAGCTCTGCTTTTTAGCAGTCCCCTCCATTTCCAGCAATATCCTCTATGCATTTACCACAGTACCGTAACAGATATTTGTATCTCTGTTGATAATTTACCTATATTTTTCTTACAATGTTATTCTGTTCATCGCATTGTGGCACTGATTTCATGACGTCTGTGTATATGAGTGTTTCTTTGTATTTCTTATTTGTTTGTTGGAAGTGAAATAAAATCAACTTGAACAACTCAACTTGAACAAATAGGTTAGTAATCGCATTCTTCATCATCGACCAGGATGCGATAGTGATGCTAAACTTTAAATTCCATTTCTGACACAGACATACACACTAGGGTACGTCTGCTCCTGGCTGGATGGATTTCAAAACTCACCTGTTAATGTGAGCTGGTTTATATCGCTTCACTGATATCCCATGTAATGTATGTCGTGCCCTAGGCCGTATTAGATCTGCATGGACTGGATCCGGCATTACAGCTGACAAAAACACATACATCACGACGCTGATCATAACTCTACACCTGATGTCGTGTATGTGCATAATTAGATAGGCGAGACGAATGGTTACCACCTACCAATTTACATATTTAATCATATTGCATCTTTTATTGCTTGTTTGGCCAGTGCCATCCTGGGGTGGGAACTAAACTCTTCTTCGAGGCGGTCAACTCGAATACTTCGTATATCATGCTGCTCGGCTCGGGGTGCTCAGAAGTCGCCAAAACAGTCTCACTCGCCGCCAACCTGTGGAACATCGTTCAGGTATAATTACATCATGAGATTCGCCATTTACCAGTACTACTTGATAGTGGGAAAATAATGTGTGATATGTTCGTCCATGTGTAGGACATTTTGTTATGATTTATCTAAATGGGAGAGAAATTTTATTTTAACAAATTGTAAACAACACCAAATAGAACAATGATTATTATCTTTAGATCAATCGAACAAACTGTCGTAACTAGAAATTTCTAAAATGCGAGTAACCAGAACGCCAGCAATTTGCGAAATTTGATTTTTATATATAATTATATTCGTCCTGCCATTCAATAAAATTCGTTTTAACTCGACTTTTATAGATGTCAAGGAATTTGACATTGCTTGACTTCCCTGAACGTTTGCCTGTTACAATGCATTAATCATGAAAAGAAAAAAAGCTCTATCTACATTCCCATCATCACTCAATTATTAGGAAAATTATACAGTTAGATATATTACCATGTCACCTATAAAGTCATATTATACAGAATACAGAAATAAAGCTTAGATTTAATCTTGTCGCGATATACTCTGCATTTTCTGACTAAATGATTTGCCTGTTCGTAAAACTGGTGTGTCCATGCGTTTCTAGGACTACTATTTAAAAGAATCATTCGACGAGCAAATTGGTTTGA